>NC_061120.1:213626413-213795372 GCF_002878395.1 Capsicum annuum | reverse complement strand
ACTTTTAATTAGTTCAGGGGGTAATAGGACCCCCTTGAAGTTGAGGTGTGTCACAGCTCTTTCGGGTATAATTCGGGAGGTAATTGGGTATTTTCTCAAAAGTATATAATAAATTTAGACAATTTGAAGTGGGAGGACTGCACTTCCAACTACACTTTGGATTAAAGGAGAAAAACATAATTTTTTAGGGTTATATTATATAAGATTCAAAAATTACTAATTCGATTTAAATTCTCAAAGAAAACTAAAATGATCCTTATTGAAATATTTTATTTCCTTCAAATTTAAGCAGGAATTTAGTCGATTTCAAAAAAAAAAAAAATCATTTTATTAAACTCATGAAGTTTAAAGTTGAAGATGAAATTATGTTTTGTTATACTTTTTGCAAAGAATATTTAAAATAGTGTTCATGTTTAAATATACTTATATACAATTATAAAAGTGAAAGTGCATTGAAAATATCTTTATGAAATGCAACTTCAAAATATTTTCAAATAAAGTAAAAAAAGACAAAATCTAAAAAAGTACTAATGATTTTTATGGCTAAACAAGTCATAATTAAGAGTGAAGAGAGTTAAATCATTCCATCACACTCCTTTTATAGTTTAGAGGGAAAAAAATTGTGAAACCATACTCATAAATAGTTGGTGTTAGTAAATATGTAATCATGAGTCTTGAGTACCAAAGAAAGTGCGATTGTTCACTACTACTATAACATAATGTGTACCATCAAGTGATTGTAGCAGGCGCGATAAATATTCTTCTATTCTTATATATATATATATTTCAAATTTGAATCTATCTTTTATCGCTATTTAAAAAAAGTAAAAATGTCAAAGATAGTAAAATTAAAATATATACCACATGAAATTACTATATACTAAAGATATACATCAAAATCCACCTCTACCTAAGTTAAAATTTAAAGAAAAATATAGTGCTGTCCTTTTCATTATTTAAAAAAATGACAAAAATATAATAGTTGAATATGGTAAAACCTAAGATGGTAAAGATACTGTTATTTTATCAACAAAGTACAATAATTGAATTGTTGAGGGTCCACATCACCTGCTGTTTGTCATTGGTGTAAATTACTTCCTTCATCAGTCCCTTTCAATAATTGCACATGTTGTTACTCCAGGTGAGCTTTCAGAATCTAATACAGTAACTTTACTGAGATTTTTGAATCTACCTCTATTATATGTGGTCCTTTCATTCCCTACCCTACCCCCACACCCACCCCAACCCAACCACTTGATATTGGACATCACCAACTCTAAGTGACGGAGTCAGAATTCAGTGAGGGATGTGTAAATTTTATTCTCAATTATATTAAGGATGTGTAAAATTAAATATATATTAATTTAACCTTACGTGTTTCGCACGCGTAATATTTGGTTATTTAAAATTAAATAATTTTATCTATTGCGGTGATTTTACAAAAAGTGTAAAAGTTCAAATCACTTTTCAAAATTTTTTTACACTTTAATATAATAATGTAAATATAAACATATACACATATATGTTTTACCATCAGAAGTTTTAAGTGGTTGATATATCATTACTTTTGCGTTTGCCATATAGTACCTCTTTCCTTTGTTGCTACAGGTCAAAAGAGACGCATCCATTTGAATCATATTGTGTTACGGTTATTTTTATTATATTTAAAATCTTTCCTTATTTTTAAAGTCAAATCTTTGCAAAATCATTGATTACATTCTTATTACGTAGTTAAAACTTTTTAAAATGTGGTACTTCTTAAAATTTTCTTATTCTAATAGTTTTATATTTATTTCCTGATTTTTTGAATCTTCTTAAGATCAAACTTAGTTGATTTAGAATTCTTAAACTAATGCAAAAAGTTATCAGTTGTCATTTATTTTGATAACTGTTTTACCATAAATATATTTAATTAATTTTTAACTCTTAAATATTAGGAAAAATAGTAAAAAAATGATTTTGTCTAAAACAAGGACTTTTAATGAAGGACAAAAAGTTCAAATAACATTATAGATAGATGATAGATACAGATATAGATTCATACTGACTAAATATTTAACCTCTATTCACCATATAATTTTTCAACGAATGGTGTGCATCTACCACTCTTTGTCAAAGGTGGCTTCGTCCCCTGCCAACTCTATCCCCACACTACACAATTTTGGACTCATTTGGCCATGAAAATTAAAAATATATTCACTTTATTTGGTATGTTTTGAAACTTTTGAGAATAGAGTGAAGTTGTGTTTGATCATAGTATTTTTGAGTTAATATTTCGAATCTAAATGTATTTTTATAATCAAACACGTATTACGAAATAAAGAGAATGTATTTCAAAATATTGTGAATAATACTCATGGCCAAACACTTACTTTGTTTGGTATATGAAACTAGTGACGGTTCACCCTTAACCTGAGGTCGAGGGTTCGATCCTGGGTATAGAGAAAACTTTGCTGAGAGTACTGCCACCTTAATGGGCCCTGCAACGCGCGATCCGGATTGGTCGGGGCTCCAATGCGGGCACCAGACACCGAATGGAAAACTAAAAAAGAAAAATAGTGACGGAGTCAAGATTTTCACTAAGGAGGTTCAAAATGTAATTAAAGAACTAAACACACGAACTAACAGAATGAGGTTTGACGCCTAATGTATATACATAAAAAAGTAATTCCAATCATATATAAATAGCATAATTTTTCATCGAAGGGGTTCGAATCCCAGACTAGTTCCGCCCATTTATGAAACATGTTGTTTCAACTAATTGGAATAGGTAACGAGCAAATTCATTGATCCTAAACGTAACACACTTTCAATCAAGAAATTTCAAACATGATATATAATTTTGATTAAGAATACAGAAATTTCGATCATGTCACCTCATACATGGGTAGAGTTAAAGGAGCGGAAAAGGGTTATGGATGATTTCCTTCTTCGATAACTAAATCACACTATATACATGAGAAGATATTAGAGTGTCACCTAGATTTGTATAAATTTGATTTTGAATTCAATTATTATTATATATTGATCATTATAAGAACTCATTAATTTCAAATTTCAAATTGACTTTGATTGTATATGCTAGATACTCCATTAATTCCCTTATCTGTTTTCAAATGCCTTTAATCAACAAGTGTTTATTCAACTCATTAATCAGATATGTACATATAAAAAGACCTGGATTTGACAATACATTGGACAAGGGGAAAATGTGAATAATTATAAATACTTCTTCTGATCCATAGTTTTAATTTTCATTTAATTCAAATAATTTTTTTTATATAATTAAGAAAATACTATTTTTTTTTTTCTTTTTAGATTTACCCTTATTTAACTAAGTGGTTTTTCCATAATTAATAAATCTAATTAAATAGGTACTTTATTTAATTAAGAGTAATTTAATGAAAAAAGTTGTTACTTTCTAGAGATAAGTAATTTCTTAAGTAAGGTAACCAAATTAAAAAGAACTACTTCCTCCATTCCTTTTTAATTGTTCTCATTTCTTTTATAGAGTCAAACTATACAAATTTTGACCAACATTTCAAGATTCAAATTGAGAAAAGGAAAAGTGTAATTATAATACTTTTCATATAGTTTATGAATATCTAAATTAGTGTAATCTAATTTATCTTTGAAACTTTAGTCAAATTGACTAAATTTTGAAGCTAATATATTGTTTGACTATAAAAATAAAAATAAGCAATTAGAAAAAAAAACAAAAGAAGTATAAAGAGTAATGTGATAAATAGCTTTCTAATTTGACTAAATCAAGAATTGTAGTCTATTAAGATTTGCAATTTTATTAAAGTATGACAGAATTTTTTTTTTTTTTCCATAATATAACAAGTAAACATATTTCTCCAACATATACATACACCATGAAAAACACTTGGAATTTCATAATTCCAAAGTATCCTAATTGCTTGTTTTTTTCAACATGGTTCACTCCTTGGTTAAGATTGTCTTCTTGTTATTTACCATCATGCCTTATAGAATTCATGGCAAAAAAAATGAAGTGCACATCCTCAATCAACTTCCTGAAAATTCTCCTCAGCTAAAACTTCATTGTGCATCTGGAGACGATGATTTAGGATGCAATTACCCTAAAGTAGGATCGGATTTCAATTGGAGATTTGAAGCGTGGGCTAGAACATTATTCTTTTGTCATTTTTGGTGGGGTGACAAAGATAAAGCATTCGACGTATTTAACGAACCACAAAATTGTGTTTTAGATGCATATAAATTTATTCCAGAACATACTAAGAAATGTATCTATAAAGTGACTGCTGAGGATTTTTATTTGGGTTATGAAAAGAATGGAGTAACTATTTATGAAAAATATCGTGAATGGTGAGGACCATTTTTTTTATTTGTAAAAGTGTGTTACAAATAGAAAAAGAAATGAATTGACAACAATAATGATTTGTTTTAGCAAATATGTATTCTTATTATATATGAAATTAAGTTTTATGTCCATATAAAACTTTTTATACCATCAAGTAAATTAAAGGACAATCACGTAACTTTCATAAGATAATTAATATTCATGAAAGAATATTAAAAAAGGAAAAGGGTCAAATATACCCCTTAACTTTGCGAAAAGATTCAAATACACCCTCCATTACAAGTTTGGTCTAAATATGCCTTCGCTGTTAAAGTTTAGGAGCAAATATACCCCTAAACTTTGTGAAAAAGTCTAAATATACCCTCCGTTACAAGTTTGGCCCAAATATGCCCTCGCTGTTAAAGTTTAGGAGCAAATATACCCCTTAACTTTGTGAAAAGGTCCAAATAAATCCTCCGTTACAACCCATAACCCGACCCACCAATTTGGACCAACCCATAACCCGACCCAAATTTTCTTTATCAAAATTTCAATCTTATAATGTTATCGAAATATTTCATCAGTTCAATGACTCTTCAAATATTATGTTAATGTTGCATTTTTCTTATTACCAGTGTGTTCTACTTCAAACATTATGTTGATATTGCATTTTCCAAACTTTGGTTTGTTTTCATGTTGTTTGATTTTATCGCGAAGGACTCTAATCTACTGAAATAATTCAAAATGCAACATTTAATAAGAAATATCAACACAATATTTGAAATAGAACACATTGGTAATAAGAAAAATGCAACATTAACATAATATTTGAAGAATCATTGAACTGATGAAATATTTCGATAATATTATAAGATTGAAATTTTGATAAACAAAACTTGGGTCGGATTATGGGTTGGTTCAAATTGGTGGGTCGGGTTATGGGTTGTAACGGAGGGTATATTTGGACCTTTTCGCAAAGTTAAGGGGTATATTTGCTCCAAAACTTTAACAGGGAGGGCATATTTGAGAAAACATGTAACGGAGGGTATATTTGGACCTTTTCGCAAAGTTTAGGGGTATATTTGCTCCTAAACTTTAACAGCGAGGGCATATTTGGACCAAACTTGTAACGGAAAGTATATTTGAACCTTTTCGCAAAGTTAAGGGGTATATTTGACCCTTTTCCCTATTAAAAATAATTAGAATCCTAATTGTACTCTAAGAAAAATGAGTCCTAGTTGTATTCTAAGGGGTCATTTGGTGAGGATAAGTTATATGGTGATAATTAATTTCAAAATTAGTTAATTCGAAATTAATTATTTCATCATGTATATGAAAATGGTGAGATAAATAATCCTGAAACTAACTAATACCTCCAACCAAACGTAAGATAAAATAATCCAACATTTTATCACGGGACTATTATACCTTATACCTCACAGCAAACAGCCCCTAATAAAATTTATTACTATTAGCTTTTATTTCCTTCTTTGAATACGTCGTTTGGGAGATTTCAGTGACGGAGTCGGGATTTATATTAAAAGGTGCCAATAAGGTGGCAGTTGGTCAAATTTGCGTGGATAAAAAATAAGTCAATAAAACATACGGGTCAAGGCTCAATCCGATAAAAAATTTTGTGGTTCACAAATCATAACCTAATCCCTCTAATTTTTATTAAGTATTAATTTTTTTTATTTTCTCTTTTTAAAATTTTTAATATCTAATAAAAAAATATTTTGACTATATATAAAATATTAAATAAAAAATCTAAAAAAACATAAAAATAAATAAACAATTGGATCTTCATTATTTTAGCTAAAAATAATAAAGTTTGAACCAATTTTCCACAAATTTGACCCAAAAAATGAGGAAAGAATGGGGAGATATCTAAGGGGGTAGGGGTGGGGTGGGGGTGAGAGTGAGGGTAGACTGCTTTAACTTATTAAAAATGAGGGAAAAATAAAATATTTATTAAAAATTATTTTCTTTTATAACGAGTAAATAAGCAGATGAATGTAGAGAGGATAATACGGGTGCAAAGAGTACACGATCTTTCACAAGGAGCCAAGTTCGGGTTTGCAAAGTGTGTGAAGGTCTTTTGAACCACTTGAAAGCATTGGCACAAGTTGAAGAGAGAAGAAGGAACCTTACACACCATGACTGCCCCTCGTTAAGGGTATATTGGTCATTGGCATAAGTTGAAGAGAGGAGTAGGAGCCTTGCACTCTATGGCCGCCCCTTTATTAAGGGTGTATTGGTCTTTTTAGTTTGTAATAGTCTATAAATAGACTCTAATAGGATTATTTTCTACTTAATTGTTTATTGATATTGAACTTAAAAGAACACATTTTCTTCTCTTGAGAGAGAGTGAAACCGAAACTAGGGCAATACATAGTGTGGAATCACTTGTGTTGTGTTTTGGCTTAGAAACGTGGGTTTTTGAGGTGAAGTGAGTCCCTCTTGGGTTTACGTAAGATCTTGGTGTTGTTTATACGAGTCTTAGGGGTCTTAGGATTTGATACATCCTTTGGGTCTTATTGCTTGTATACTCTTATGTCAAGATATCTATCCTTTGCTTTCTTGCTCTAGTTTGGTGTTTTGTTGCTTGTTACCTTTAGTTTTTGGTTTGTGTTTGGTTCTTTAGGATAGTCTTCATCTATTCTAGGTTATATCTATATCATTTGGTATCAAGAGTCACATTTTAGAATTGTTCCTACAATTCTAAGTCTTGGATTATTGTTATCTTAAGAAAATCAACACAAAAAGAGAGTCAAAATCTGAAAAATAAAAAAAATAGTAGTGTCGCATTTTTCTTGTTTGACCAAAACTTAGATCTTAGATATAGGTAATTTTTGTGTGTTTTGTTAGTTCCTAGTGCTAGATCCTTGTTCCTAGCACTAATAGAGTCTTGATCTAAAATTTGAGCTAAATTCAAATAGTTTTGAGCCATCCACCATTGTTGAGCTTGTGTTTGAAGAAACTTGAGGTGGATCTCATTTTTTGGTGAAGGTGGTTGTGACGTTTTGGACTTGAAATTATGGTATTTGTGCTTGATTTGTCAACGTGACCTTGGATCTTTAAGAATCATCAAATTTGGAGGTCATTTGCTTAAGGGTCAAAGTTGGTCAAACTTTAAATGTTCTTGTTGTTCTTCTTCATCTTCATATCTTGTTGAAGAAAAATATTCAAAAGTGATTGTTTGATCTTGAAAAAGAAAGAAAGAGGGTGTAGTACTTGTTTTTTCAAATAATATTCCAAGTCATCCAAAAGAAGAAAGCAACAAAAGAAATATTCAAGTACAAGGAAAGTACAAGGGGCGGGCCATTATAATTTCAAACTCTTTTGAGCTTGAAAAAGTCTCCAATTTTTGTATTTTTACCTATCAAAACCGAAACTACACCTTCCTTAGTGAATATTGATCAACTACAAGTTGGAGACAAGAAAATATTTCAAAGTTTCAACAATTTTCAATGACCAATAGCAAGCTGTCATGCCATGACTTATAAAAAAAATCGATTTAAGCTCAAAATTTTGGATTCTTAGTTTCAAATTCATTATTTCTTTAGTTTCATTTCTTGATTCTAGTACTAATTGAAAAACTAGTAATTACCTAATAGGTTGTGAGTTAGTTTTGAATCCGCTTTAATTTCTTCGTGTTTGCGTTTTTTGTGTGCTTTTATCATTTGTGATTCGTTGTAGTTCTTGGCTCAAGTCCGAACAAGATTTCTTTGAGTCTTTCAAACAAAAATCTATTCTGAACAAGAGTAGACTCACCCCTTAACTTTTCACGGATTACAAGACAACTTTTAACACTTGTGAAGCCAAGTGTAAGGAAAATAAAAATGTGAGAGTGTGGTGAGGATATCCTTTTGAACTAATTTGTTTGTTATTTTTGTTTGTGTGTTTTCTTAGGTACATTGATAATGGAGGGGACAACATCACAAGCCATGGATAGTAATGCTACTAATACTATCATCGCCTCTATAAAAGTTCTTACCCGTAGCATTGATAAAATGCAATCGAGTTGGGAAAAGGTGCAAACGAATATGGCTTCATTGAAAGGGGGTGTGTCTACTATGAGTGGTAGATTGGAGCATGTGGAGAGTCAAAGGAACTCCCAACCATCTACTCCTCAACACTATCATGTTTCTTCAAGCGAACATACCCAAAATACCTCCACTGCCATTACCCCGAAAACCTTATATCAAATGCTCTATCCACTAAGACCTCTACAAAATCACCCAGTCTCCCACTTACTTTCAAAATCAAAACCCCACAAGACCACTCGACCCTTAATTCACTCAAGTCCAACAAGAATGACTTGGAAACCAAATACCACTCTCAAAGTCGAATGCTCCACTCCAAGCCCCACTTAACCAAAGGCCTTATCCTCCATCAAATCCCCCATTCCAAGCTCCAATTAACCAAACCCGAACCGTCCATATAGAGGAATATGATGGGGGAGATTAACGAGAGGGTTTTGGTGCTTACAATAATGACTACATGATTGAAGAAGAAATGAGATGTAGATATGATCAAAAAGGACTTCAAGGCCGAGGAGGAAGATATGATCATAGGAATCCACAAGGAAACTGAGAGGTTGACATTAATTCTATCAAGGTTGGCATTCCTATTTTTAAGGGTGAAAGTGATCCCGAAGTGTATCTTTAATGGAAGTCATCTTGTGAAAAGATCTTCCAATTTAATGATCTTACCGAAAAAAAGAAGAGTTGCTATGTTATAGCCCACTTTGAAGGCTATGCCAACACTTGATGGGATTCTACTAAAAGATTTTGGAATGTGATGATTGGTGGTCAACCTCCTCCTTGAGAAATATTGAAGAGGCTTATGAGGAAGAGATATGTACCAGAGTGATATGAACATGAGCTCCTTGTCAAACTATACAACTCGAGGCAAGGTAGCATGAGTCTCATGGTATACTATGATGAGTTTCAATAATTGATTTTGAAGCTTGATCATTAGGGAGAACAAGTATATCATGACATCATACATTTCAAAGTTGGGTTAAACAAAGACATCTCTTCTCAATTTTAAAACTTTTGATAGTATTTTCCAAGTGGCACTAGAAGTTGAGAAAGAGATCAAAGAGAAAATGGTCTACAAATTCAAAAATCATCCATCATCCCCGGGTTGGTCTAGAAACAAGGAATTGGCTCAATCCAATGAGAAACAACCCATAACCATGGTTATCCAACACCCTTCTCCAAAACATGAAGGTAAACTGAATTTTTTTTTTCGCTCTAAAGGATTTCAATGCTTTAAATGTCAAGGGTGGGGAAACAAGGCTGGTGTGTGACCAAACTGGAGAAATGTGATCCTAAGGGAGGAAAAATTATTTTATCTTAAGAAAGAGGTAAAAATTAAACCAGATAAGAATGATGATAATTCTCAAGATGGAGAGCATGTAGAACCCGAAACACAAGAAGAGGGTGATGAGGAGGATACTTGGCCGCAAGGTTGTGAATGTGAAGTTCCTAGTTATGTGATAAACCGAGCCATGATTAGTAAGCTCTAGAGGATTCGAGTCAAAGGTAGAATCTTTTCCATACCAAATGCTTTATTAATGAAAGTGTGCATCTAGTGATCATTGATGGGGGTAGTTCTGGTAATGTTGCTAGTGCCACCATGGTTGACTTCTTAAAACTACCTACTACCAACCATGCAAGATCTTGCAAACTTCAATAGATGAATACATATGGAGAGTTGAAGGTAACCTGACAAGTGGTGATTCGATTTAAGATAGAAAAATACCAAGATAAAGTGTTTTGTGATGTGGTTCCTATGCAAGCTTGTCACTTATTGTTGGGTAGGCCTTTTCAACTTGATAGGTCTACTAAGCATGATGTAAGAGCTAACCGGTAAACTCTTGAACACAATGGTCGAAAGTTTACACTCCATCCTCTTTCACCATCACAAGTGAATAAAATCTTAAAACAAGCTAAGGAGTTAAAGAAGAAAGAAAAAAGAAGCAGCGGGTAGTAAAGTTGGAAAGAGGGAGACACAATGCAACAAAAGGGAAAGAAACACTTAATCAACCCCTTGTTACTCACTAACCTAAATGCTAACATTTTGCCTAGTAATGATTATCCTTGTGTGTAGGTTCAAGAGCATATGCTTTCAAAGGAGAAAGTGGGCTTCCATGATACACACCAAAGAGAAGACACTACCTCATGTGAGCTACAAGGTAACAATGCTATCTCCTACACTCATACAAACCTAGAATATTGTGATGTGGCTAGTAGTAGACAAGTGGATGTATTTGCTAGTTTGCCTAGAGGAGTATGGCATGAATCTTCCCTTTGTGATGCTCTTAGAATTGTTAGGTTGCAATAAGATCAAATTTTTATGGTAAGTAAGAAAGCACTAGTTGATCCTATAGATGACAAAATTGATTCTTCTCATGAGATTAATTTGTGTCCACCTAGTGCTAGCACTTGTTACTTGAATGAGTTCTCATTGCCAAGTGAAGAGAGTAGTCACACACCAGTTGACCCTTGTAAAACCAAGGTGAGTCTAAGTTGGCATGTGAGTTGCGAACAACTAGTGAAAGTGTGAATGATGATTAACCTACTTATAAGCTTAATCCACTACTTGAGCATGTGAATGGTATGCTTGATGAGTCTCAAGTTAGTGATGTTGTTGATCGAGTTAATAGTGAGAATAGAGATGATTATTTGAGCCTATTGTGTGGTGAAAACCTTATTATTAGTTGTACTCATATATAGAAATCATGAACATGAAAGTGTTGGGGAGAATGACATGGATCTCTTTGAGAGTGAACATGTAGATCTTAACTCCTTACCTTTGAATAGTGATCCACTCTCAAGGAAAGATGTCTTGTGTGATTTTGAGAATGACAACCTAAGGGCAAAAATATCATTGTCTCCTTGGGATAATGCTACTAAATGTGCATCCTTTCTTGACACATTTGTGCTTAAGTTGCATGAAACCTAACTTGTGGATGTCAAGTTGATACTTTACTTGAAAGGAAGAAGTCTTATGTGCTTAAGTGTTTTAATTCCATCCTTGTGTGCCTTATGAGCTATATCTTTTAGGCCAAGTGGCATTCTTATAGATGATAGCACCTTGGGTGATGCTTTCATACTTGATTCCTTCCTATACTACCTCTTTACCTATGATGACATCCATGCTAGTTTTGAATTTGTATTATGTAGAGGTAGGAAATTTGTTGGATGGTTTCCTCGTTTGAATGATAATGCTATATGGGTGTGGTGGAATTAAGACCAATAATGGCACCACATTTGATGAGGTTCCTTGAAGAGGTAATGAGACAAATGTATCTTATGGTTCCTAAGATAAAGGTGGCCTTGCTGTTTGGGTTTAGTGATGCCATTAAGACCATTGTAGTTTCCTTATCTCTTGATACTTGTCATAGCCACTTCCTTTGTGACATTTTCACTAAGCTTTTCATGTTTAAAACAAAGGACCCATGGTTATATTTCAAGTGTGAACTGTTGACACCTAATTTTTTCCCTCCACGACTAAGTTTAATCTCGAGTTTTTTCTATTTACAAATAAAATTACAATATTTCTTTTATCGAATAAAAGATTTTCACAGTATTTATTTGGGTAATTTTGCCATTTAAGTAGCGATTATATATTATCGTATTCAATTATACGAGATTATATAATTTGGTTACTTAAATATTTATTCTATAGCATATCAGATTTTAATCAAGGATTATCTTAAAATAAATTTGAATAATTAAAATCTTGATTTAAATGTCATTTTTACTTGAAAATAATTTATTTGAAAACATATTTATTTGATTTTATGGAATCAAGAAACTCAGGATTAAATTGGTTGTTAATTTGTTTCAAGCATTATTTTAATTTAGCCAAAATATTAAATTAAACCTTAATTAAAATAAATTCAGCCACAATTGCAATGTAATTTATCAAGTAATTTTAATTAGGCTAAAATTTTAATTTGATTGGCTAAATTAAATTATGATAACTAGGTTAATTTAATAAATAGCCTTATTTGAAACCCCTAATTTTTAATTCAACAACCCATTCCTTTTATTTAACCCACATTGGCAGCCCACTCTAACCTCTGGCCCAATTACATATAAACATCCCTCTTTAGTTAGGACCACCAGCAGCCCAAACAAATTAACCAACCCGACCCAATTTTTGCTTTCCTTTTATCCATTAACGAGTAACAGCAGTACAATAGAACAACCTAACCGTAAAGCAAAAACAACAACCAACAATATCGGCTTAACAACCATATCAGCGATAGCAACAGCAACAACCAGACAACCCAACGACATCGATAGCGTTGGCAAAATGATGTACAATCGACGACAATAATTCAAACCGACCCGACGACCCTGCTCTAGCTGCTGACTCGACAACTCCAAACCAACCTATTTGACCCAGATCTGCACCCACCTGCGATGCACCAGCTCAGCATATACCCTTTTTCAAATTTCAAAATGGTACTATTTTGTACATTCACAGCTCATCCCTTATCAAGAACCGTTGATTCAAAATTTCCCTGGAAAATTTCAAAATTATCCATGATTTTCATGCTCTCACATCGTTTGTTGATGTAGATTGAAATTCCACAATATCCTCTATAAAAAGCTCGCTTTGGAGCAAAAAAAGCAAGGCTGGAGGATTATAAAAAAAAATTGAGCAAAGAAGCCTTTTTTTAGTTTAAATTTTTTTGATGTAATCGGCCAATTACTGAAAATACTCGAAATCACAACAGATCTTTCTGATGGTGGCGGTTGAGCTTTCGTCGTATGCTCGAGTCCTATTTTGCTGCTCCAAAATATATGATCCTTCATCCCTTTAGTTTCGATGTTTTCTTCTTCTTTTTCCCGTCATTCTGTAATCGTAGTAGCATTTTATTCTTTTCGTGGTATTAATATGCTGGGATTGTTTGCTGTATATGGCTATGATGGCCTTAGGATTGGTTTGTGATTGTTGTTATGCTAATTCGCTGAATCAGTATTTATGTTATAATTTTTTGTACGATTATGTTGAATATATTGTCTCTTAATTGATGTTGTTGGTTATCTGTAAGTTTATGGTATGTATCAGTATATATATTGTCAAAATTCTACCTTTCATTTTTAGTTTGTTATTTTTATTCAGTGTTTCTTATTGTGTTAGGCTAACTGTTGTCTTAATTATTTGATCCGTGATTTTAGCTTCATTTTGCTTCCCTCGGCTTTGCAATCTGTTGTTTAAAGCTTGATATCGTCAGTTAATTATCCACCCATTGTTTCATCTAATGTGTTGCTTATGGTTTGATCTGTTGTTCTCAGTGAAGTTCACGCCTCAGTTTTCACTTCACTATTTTAGCTTGATGTCGCCTCGTTTTGTCACTGTTTTGCTCTTATTGTGTCACCAGTAGGGTTACCTCTTTAGTTCTTTTGGATCCTCAAAAGCTAAAAGAATGATGGGGACGTATCCGATGGTAAACCAGAATTCACATAGTCCCTCGAGGACTATCTCGGCTGCAAAAACTCATTTTGAGTCTGTCAGAAAGAGGATGAAGATGGGAATAGCATGTCCTGCCGACTACACTTTTAGTTGATTGGTCATGCTCCTTTCGGTGTGAAAATTTGGAACTTGATTTTCATTTTTATTTTTTCTTTAAAATTTATTTCAAGTATGTGTTTCTGTTTGAAACCTTTAGGCAAAGTGTAATAGCGATTGTTGAATCGCCGAATATTTGAGTACGTCTATTTGTAGAAAATGTCTCATCCTTAGATTCATCCATGACCCACTTGATGAAAATCCTTGTGGATTCATTAAGGAGAGGATCAGGATGAAATAAAGATCATTTCTCTATAGTATGTTCCCGTGTCAAATGTGATTAATTTTTATCGAGTGATCTATTGCAATTTACGGTGATTAGCTTCAAGTGAATCATGATTAAGGTTGTTCTTATTTGATAAAGGCATTCTGCATTGCACCGTTTCTATTTTGATTTTTACTCAAAGTCTTGTAGTACAATAGAATTTAACCGGGGCTTTCACATCCTTATTTAGCTGTCTTTTCTTTTATGTTTGCTGACCAGCGGTGTCCTATTCTTTTTCCCTTTCTTTCTTATTAATTTCCAATAAGTTGAAAGATGCCAAAGACGCATTTGTTTTGTGAGTTTGTCAATTAATCTTGTTCTATTATTATTTGCTGGTTGTCTTGAACTTTCTTGCTAAATAGATTTTTATTTTCCTTAGCACTCTCGACATTTTTCTCTTCTGGTATGCCAACTGAATTGATATGAACATTGTGGCCTCACTCATAACCTGTTATTTGATGTTGCCGCCAGTTCTCCGAACTTTCAGAATTCAAATGTAATTAGTTGTATTTTCCCATGATTATTTTCTACTTAAATGATTAAGTTGGGGACTGAATTAGTGAGCCGATAATGAGTCTTTATGACATGTTGTGGATCCTTTTAATTTTGTTATTGGTCAAGTTATGACTGTTAATTTGGATTATGTGTTAACAGATAATTTTGAATTGCCAGTTTTGATTGATATTAATTCATCTCCGATTAATTCTTTGGTTGGTGTATATATCTCTTCAAATTCGTAAGTCATTTCATAGTTGTATTGGCTGTAAACTTAGAATGTATATTAATGCATCCCCATATTTTTCTTTACATGGTGCTACCTTGGAGTCCAAATGGACTCTCCTTTCTTCGCATCTTCAATGATCCAACGAGTCTCATCTTTCCGAGGTAACCTCAAGAGAAAGTCTAAAGTCAAAACATGGCATACAAATGCATGAAGATGAAATAAGAAGAAAATGGGTCAAAATCCATTTGATGAAGTCGTTAAGAGACTAAAAAAGTCTCAATTTTATTCTTGATTTACTTTTTTATTTACTTACGTATTTATTTATTTGGACCTCGAAGTCAAAGTTGTAAATTAATACAGGTGAAGCGAAACTCTGACCAAAAGGTACGGAAAAATAGTTTAGGACAGGTTATGGGCCAAGGCCCGACATTTAGATTAGGACAGGTGCAAGTGGGCCAAAAGCCCAATTAGATTAGGATAAGGTCTATTGATTTGAGTCTAATGGCCTAAGTCTTTTATTCCCCCCTTTCCCTTTACATGCTTTGTTATTAGTTTGTTTAGACTTGGTTAAAATTCCTACTAAGTCGTTCAAATCTATTTTATACAAGTTTTTTCCTAAAATCAATCACTTTTCAACAATCAATCTTTTTGAAATTAATCAAAAGATATTTTCAAACAGTTCGGATAACCGCAAGTTAGCGGATGTTTAGGTGCCTTAAAACGTTCCTAAAACGTTAATAGGAACCACTTACCTTGAATCTCTATATTAAATTATTTTTCTATTTCGAATCATCTAAGTACTTTATAAAGGTTTCTTAATTCCTTTTAAAATAAATTAAGTGGAAACTCTAAAAGTTTTCAAAATTTTCGCAAAACAGAAATGACGACTTTAACCAAATGTTTGATTTCATCTTTTGACTAACTGTTTAAATTGCTTACGTGTTTATATGTTTTGATTTTGCGGAATTTAATTATTGCATCTCATAACATAATCCCGCATTGATTATTAAATTATTTTAGGGTTTCATGGATGTCTCGGCCCCTGTTGTTCAACTCCAAATAAAGCGTTGAAAATACGACAGTTTATTAGCACGTGAGGTGTCTGATGGCTGTTCGTATTTTCAAACCCAAGTCGTCTTCTTGGAAACCTGGTTCTAACCCACTCTAGACACCTAGGATAGAGCAAAACTAAAACCCTATTTTAGGCATGAGCCTAGGACGACCAAATACCCGAGGGGGTATTGGGCCCATTGGAAAACTCGTTTTGCATCTATTGACGCCGAGTCAATTACAGACGAATCATATCTATGTTAAAGAAGAATATATGTTTGTTTAATCCAATCCATTATCCTTTGAGAGTCGGGAGAAAGCTTGCTTTACTTACTTTCGTGTTAGGATGCCTCAATCATACACCAATTGAGAGAGGAATTGAAGCAAGCCAAGCAAGAGATTGATCGATTTGGACGGTTGAATCTTGGGCACAACTATAGGGAAATTTCTTGATCATCAATGGATGTCGCCAATGAAGCTAAGAAGGCGAAGGCCGATAGAAGAGCATTCAGGAACTAGTATTTTCTATCCCCTGCGCGGGACATTATTCTTTTTTTCATATTATTTTTCCTTTCCCTAAAGATTGTATTCCTTTTGTGCAACTTTTGTAGGCATTTATGCCATTTATGTACACCTATGATAGTTTTTTTTGGGGGGGGGGGGGGATAATGGATTGAGTTTAAAATAGCGTATATTTTCTTCAAAATTTGTCAGGCCTAAACCCTTGGCTTAAAAGGGACACCCCAGTTAGGATACGCGTTATTATAATGTTTTTATGCGATATAACTGTCTTATGTGTTTATGTGCGTTTGTTTGAATCAAAGGCAAATTTACCCATTATGCTCCCGTGGATCAATTTGGCTATGACACAAACAACTCTACGTGGTTATTTCTAGTCAAGTATCTTTCATTACTTATCACATATGGATACTAACAAATCTGCCTTTGAGTTATTTTACTTTACAGGTAATCGAAAAATACTACGTGTCGAAACAAACTGGCAAAACATCCTTACTTCACCCGGTCAAAAGTTCATAAAATCCCATCCCTTAACCATTATTTAAACATGACTGGAAGTGATGACGAAAATGCATTGGCCATAAGGGACAATGTAATAGTGGAGCAAAGTGAGATGATTCTTGAGCTCGCGAGAAAATTAGAAATGCTTCAGAAAGAAATGAACCGTACTAGAGATTTGGCTAACCTGGCCATTCACTGTCAACACTCCTGCTCCAAGAAGACACGGGCCTTCGCTCCAGACACCTCCCCTCAGTACGCCTATTATCGAAGACCATCCAAATAATATATCGTCCGTATCTGCTCCTCAACTTATCCAGAATACCAATCGAGAAAGTAATCTACATGCTTATCATCCACAAAATCCATCTCTAACCTCACAAAATTCGTCTCCAAATTCACAAAAATTCATTCCCAAACCCCCAAAACCCAATTCCAAATCCATAAAACTCGCTCCCAAATCTATAAAATCCATCTCCGAATCAACAAAATCTACCTTCGAATCTATAAAGTTTATTTTCAAATCTGCAAAATCCCTCTCAAATCCCCCCAAACTATTCTCAAATTCCACAAAACTCTTCCAATTTCCAAAATGTCCTCCCCACCTACCCCCAACCTTTTCTCTTCCTAAAAATCAAGCAACCCTTCTAAATCCTTCTTATGTCATTATATCCTCTGACATGTACAATTCCTTTCCCAATCCCAAGATAGATCATTACGAGGAAAAGGAAAAAGAAAGGAGGACCGAGCATGAAATTATATTGCTGGATATAAATGACAAGATTATGAGGATCAAGAAATCTCATGGGACAGGGGACAATGATGTTCTAGGGTACCATGATATATGTGTTCACCCTGGAGTAAATCTATCGGAAGGGTACAAGGTCCCTAAATTTAAAGTGTTCAACGGTATCGGAAATACAATGGCCCATCTAAGAAGGTATTGTGATCAAATGGTTGGGGTAGGGAGAAATAAGGCATTATTAATGTGCTTATTCAACTGAAGCTTAAGCGGTGAAGCCTTAGATTGGTTCACGACTCAGGAACTGAAAAGATGGTCTAGTTAGAGGGCGTTGGCTAAAGGTTTTCTCGATAGATTTTCATTTAAAATTGAGATAATCCCTGACCGATACTTACTAGACTGGATCAAGCAGAAAAATGATGAGTGTTTTCGAGACTATGCCTTTCGTTGGAGGAAAGAAACTGCCAAAGTACAACCTCCCATGTTTGAGGAAGAGATGGTGTTTATGTTTTCTTGCGCTTAGGAGGGTATTATACTAGGATGGTATTTGCGGTCAGGGCGAATTTAACAAATTTGGTAAAAATTAGGGAATTGCTAGAAGAAGGCATTCGAACAAGAAAGATTGTCAAAACCCCAACATCATCTGGGTCTCCATGTTTCCAAAGAAGAAAAGAGAGGATGTGATTGCAGTCTCTGCTAATTCTATTTATAAATTAAAGAGGAAATTCAAGCCTAGGAATATTCTTTGCTCACCACCGTCACCAAGTTTTCAGCCTGTATTCTATGCTCAACCCTAATATCAAGCTCGACTTCCAAATATTTTACCCCATTACCAAATTCCGCAGTTAAATTATCAGTCTCATGTTTAAGATATTTTTTCAACCAAACCAATAAACGTCCAAGCGCCTCTAAACTATCATCAAATACCTCCTCCCGCTAATCAAAATTAGTATAACCCTCCATATATAAACCTCGAAAAGAAGCCTCCTAGAAAATTTACTCTATTGGCTGAAAGTCGTACCCAACTCTTCCAAAGATTGATGAAAGCTGGTTATTTATAGACTATTCCATCAAAGCCTACTAAATCGATTCTTTCAAGCTGATCAAGTTCGTGCTTATCATTCAGGAGCGCCCAGACATAATTCTGATGATTGCATCAATCTGAAACATAAGATCCAAGACTTGATTGATCAGAAGATCATCACTCTTCAGGAGCCGACACTAAATATCATCAGTAATCTATTGCCTAATCACGGGGGAGCCACGGTTAGCATGAGTGAAATAACAGGCGAATGGGTATCTAGCAAGACTATTACGAAGGTAGATTTACAAAATTTCAAAGAGGCAGAAGGAGTGGAAAAGATAGAGAAAGTCATGGCTGCCTTGAGTGTCTTGAGTAAGAATTTGAAAGGAATTATTGAGCCCATTATTTTCCCAAAAAAAGAATTTAAGCGTGGGATAGGGTACCAACCAAGAAAGAAAGATGAGATTAAGGATAAGTCAAGGATGATACTTTCTAAATCGTTGCCACTCCTGTACCAGTTATTTCTTGTGCGCGAGACGTCAAAAGATGATGGTCTTAGGGATGGGATAAAAAATCGATTCGAAGGATGTAATAATATACCAGAGGATTTTCCAAGGTCTGACGGGGTGAGAAAGGTTACACCAGGAGAGGCTTTACAAAACTAGACCTCCACTCCACTCATAACTTATCGCCCGTCATGGTAGATGAAAGGGAAATTACTAGTGGTTTTAAAAATCGGTGATAATCCGGAGG
Source organism: Capsicum annuum (assembly GCF_002878395.1). Taxonomy (NCBI): domain Eukaryota; kingdom Viridiplantae; phylum Streptophyta; class Magnoliopsida; order Solanales; family Solanaceae; genus Capsicum; species Capsicum annuum. The sequence continues at coordinate 213,775,876 of NC_061120.1, read as the reverse complement.
AGGCCCCATGATCCACCATTTTATGTCTCAAATTTTCTTATCCTATTTTACAATTTTCAAAAAGGCATGGGACCGCATTTGCACGTGTCATAAGCCATAGTTTGTATTTATTTCCCAAAAAAGACCTCCCTTTATTTAAGAAGTTATTTTGAAATATGATTATATTTTATTATCTTGTCATCATCTAACATAGTTTATTTTGGTAGCAATAATTTAAAAACCTGCCAACGTCATGTCATGAAAAGGGTTAGACGAACAAAGTAAAGAGAATGATGATGAACAAAAAGCAGGTGATGGGGAGCAGTTAGTGGAAGATATAGAGGAATTTGAAAACCGAAAGAAACCTAACCTGGAGGGGCCCTAATCCTATCTGAGATAAATGGAAAGAGTGGACCAAGCCAATCAACTTCGATGAGGTAAAGAGATACTATGTTTGAAGGAAATTTTAGTTTTTGTTTCCGTGGATTATTTATAATCGCCTTTATGGCAGTATTTGTTTTATGATGTGTGATTGCATAGAACTCCTTTCCTTTTATGTACGAACTACATTTGACCTGAATTCTCAGGAAAGGAATACGTAAGCGGCCTATGTCGGCTTCGGTCACCCGCTTAGGAGAATTTATCCTTTTCTTTTATGTACGAACTACGTTTGACCTGAATTCCCAAGAAAGGGATATGTAGGCAGCCTATGTTGGCTTCGATCAACCCGTTAGGAAAATTTATCCATTTCTTTCATGTATGAAGTACATGATGACCTAAATTTCCAAAAAAGGGATATGTAGGCGGCCTATGTCAGCTTCGGTCAACCCATTAGATTTTTCTATATATCCTTAGCGTAGGCCTGAACTACGTTTGACCTGATTCCTACTTCAACGGGATATGTAGGCGCCCCAACAACTCGGTCATATAACCCGAGGAAATAGAAACTGGGACAGAATTTTCTAAAAGGAATCTCAAAAATTCACAAGAGGAAGATCATCTTCCAAAAATAAAGAGAACGAAGACTAACAAAGACTTCAGATGCTCTCGAGATGAGATCGTCTCAAACAACTTTAAACTAAGGCAGAAATTTTGAGGAGGTCCTCAAAATTTCCACTAATATATTAGAATATATTTCAAATACCCTAGCACCAGAGGTCAAAGTCAAGTTTTGGAAATCACTAGCTGCGACAAAGTCTAAATAGACTAAATCTCCGACTATGATAAAACTTCTGATAGAGAGCCTCAACGATGTTGATTCCCTAGCAATCCTCCGTCAAATATCAAACATAGTCAGAACCAAGAGAAAGATGTTCGTCGGGCTTGTACATGACATGACTGGCAAAGATTTTCTAAATCTTTTACAAAAACTTTTGAAACTATTTTCTAAAATTAAGACTACTTTAAAAAATCTATAAAAATCTTTCACTTAGTGATTGCCTAGGCATTTATTGGAACGGGGAGTTATTGTGGAAGTCCCAACATGATGGAGTACCCAAAAGATGGCGAGGAGCAAACCAAGGATCGAAGAAGGTCAACACGGAGTAGTTTCACTCAAAACTAATCATTTTTCTATGGATGCAGGGATAAGTACATGAAAATGGAATTTTTTTCAAATCATCCCCAAGCGAGTTGAGAGCCATGCCAAAGCATGTAATGCTCAAGAATGGTATTTTCGAGTAGTCCCAAAGATGAGTTTAATACCCATTTATCGAGGACCATTTTGATTTGTCTATCTCATTTCTTGAGACCATAAAGGACAAACAAAGGCGCCTTATCTTCGTTATGAATATTGTATTTAGAATTTTCTAGAAAAAATAGTCGCTAGCAAAAGCAACTTTGTGTCTACTAAATATTTACCTTAAGCGTATGTGTATTTAACGGAGTCGGCACAATAAATACAACAATCAAGAGGATCACTCAATAGGAGGAAGAACAAAAAGTCATCCTCAAAATTCTCCTTGGAGTGAAGCAAACGGTATTTGAGTAATCCCCAAACAAAGATTTCGCCCCATTTACTTGCATCCGGTGGATTACTATTTAATTATTTTCTTTAAAAAGAGAAGACTAATAGCGGAATAAATCATTTACATTATGATGCTCAGTATTTATCGTTAAACTATCATAAAGCTTGACTGTGGTTGCCAGTGAGAGCGACATTGTGTATACTAACTGTCTAATTTGAGTACAGGTACAGGTAGAAAGCACAACGCAGATAAACAGACTCAAGTGAAACTATTTTCAAATCACCGGAAGAACCATTTCATATCATTCCATCGCCAAGAGGGCCATTTCATATAATCTCATTATCGAGAGGGCCATTTCATGCCACTACCAAGAGGGACATTTCATATCATCTCACTACTGAGAGGGCTATTTCATGTCATTGCCAAGAGGGCCATTTCATCATCATTTCAATGCCGATAGGGTCATTTCATTCCATTGCCAATAGGGTCATTTCATGCCATTGTCGAGAGGGATATTTTATATCATATCATTGCCAAGAGGGTCATTTCATCTTATTTCATTATCGTGAGGACCATTGTATTTAATATCTGTTGACACACAAGATAGCATATGCCGGCATCGAGGATATCATCAGTATTTAATATCTATTGATACGCGAGATAGCATACGCTGGCGTTGAGGATATCATCAACATTCAATATCTGTTGACATGCAAGATAGCATATACTGGCTTCAAGGATATCATAAGCATTTAATATTTGTTAACACGCGAGATAACATACACTTTAATCTAGGATAACATCAGTATTTAATATAGCAGTTGACACGCGAGATAGTATACGCTGGAGTTGAGGATATCATTAGCATTTAATATCAACTAACACGTGAGATAGCATATGCTGGCATCAAGGATATCTCATCATTTGATGAATCAACATCTGAATGAATCAAATGAGATTTCCTAGAAATTGATAATTTGATGGTCATCTATAGGTCATATTATTTGAAATCGGATAGTGTGTAAGATTACCTATGAGTTGATATCCCATATATTATTCGTAAGCCGCAATAACATCCTAACCAGATAGTGTGCAAGGTTACCCAAAAATTAATAGTCCGAAGGTTATCCATAAGTCATAACTAAATCTTTACCGGAGAATATGCGAGATTATCAAATTGATAAGTCTAAGGGTTCTCTATAATCCGCATTATATCCAAGATCGATTAAGTGCAGGATTACCCAAAGATTAGCAATTTGAGAGATATCTATAAGTCATATTGCATCCAAGGTCGGATGATGTGCAGGAATACCTAAGAGCTAGCGATTGGAGGGATATCTGTATGCCATCTCTTATCCAAGGTCTGATAATTTACAGGATTACCTAAAGGCTAGCAATTCAAAGGATATCTGTAAATCGCCTCGTATCTGTCACACCCTTTTTTTCACCAAAAATATATGATTTATATTGAGTTTGAAAAGGATTTTATTATTGAGTGACAAAAAATGAAATTTGTTTCTAAAAGGATTATTTATATTCAAAACTCAAAGTTGCCACTTGACATAATTGGGTGTGCGAAGTCACCTTTGGAAATCCTTTTTCAAAACAGTTTGACTCTAAGAAACTAATCCACGAACAAAGATTTCGGCTAAGAAATTCTGTTGACCAAGGGGAAGGTGTTAGGCACCCTTCGATTCCGTGGTTCAACCACGGTCGTTCGGTGGAGCATATCATCTAATTTAACACTATGAATGTATGAATCACATAAAACACATAAAAACAAGCAACAAACAAATCAAACAAAGTTCAAAACCAAAATAATGTCCAGTCCGAGTTATACAGTCTTAAAAATAGAAAATATGAAAATATAAATCCTATTCTAAGCTAATCCAAGACTAAGATCCAATGCTTTACCAGATGCCTCGGGCCTTCATCACGAATATCCTTTACGTACATGATAGTCGGGTCATTCCCCGATGAATAAGTACATATGATCTCGGGGCATTCCTCGGTAAAATCAATACATTTTCTCAATTTTGTGCGTAAAAATAGAAAGAACCATTCATAGACATTCACACATTCAACAAATCACCATTCCTAATTTTTTCTACCCAACCTATGTTTGCCTACCCGAGCTCAATCTATCATGGCATTATCACATCAACGTTATTAATGAATTAAAATAAATTAATGATTTTTTTATTAATTTTTTATTTTTGAACCTTAAATAACTGATTTTACTTCTCGAATGAGATATCATTTCATCACACAGTTCATGATCAAGGAAACCAACAACGAATCAGGACAAGCAAATATTTACCAATCTAACACTCAAACGTCACCAATAATTCATATATCAAATCACGTTCACAATCACATAAGAATTAAAAGGAAAAAAAATAAAGAATTGGATCACAATGCCGCTTTCAAGTATTATTCGATTAAATGAAATGAAATTCACATCGGGAACCTCAGACTGAACCTCCTCAACACGAATTCCAAATCAAATTTCGACCTCGAATCGATCTCAACTCTGAATGAACCCCGATTCTTGTCTACTTGTTCGCATTTCCAACACTAAAATTACAAAGTAAAGACAAAACCACCCTTAATTTCAGACGCACCGATCTGTCCCATTCCTTCTCCCTTGAGTTTGGGACGGGATCGGAAGATTTTTTAGTCTGAGATACTGTTACCATCTTGCTGGAGTTTCGGTGAGCTCAAACAGTGATGGAAATATATAGAACGATTTAGATCTCAGGCAATAATGGCACTTCCCAATGAGATTTTGCCGGGACAACCCCCCCAACATCGTTTGTATCTTCTCTCTTGCTCAAATCTTATTTTTTCCTATTTTCTCTATCTCTCTTAATTTAAATTTCTCATCCTCTCAATTCTATCTATTACAGTATTATGGTGTGTCCCGATGGGTGCGTGTATCGATGTGTGACATCTATTAGTGTGTGTCAGTATTTTTCAATTATAGTAAGGTGTGCGTGTATGTGTGTTTTTTGGTGGGTCAGTGCGTGTGTTTTTGGTGATGGTGAGGTGAGTATATTTGGTGAGGATGAGTGATGTGTGTGCGTGAGTATTATGTAGAAGGTGTATATGGCTGTTGATCGAGAAAATGAGGATTGAATAGTATCTCCTCCCTTATTCTTGTGGTGTGTCTATATTATATTGTGCTCCCTGTTAAGAGTGTGTGTAGGTGGAATTCAATTCTGTTAGTGCATTGTGAGGAAGATTCTCATGGGTTCGACCCCTTTTATTGTGTGTGTGAATATGTATATCTCAAGATGATTTTTGTTGTTGTTGATTTTGTTATAAAAAAATAAATGGAAAAATGAAAGTGGGGTAGGGTAAAGGTGGAGGTAGGGCAGGAGTATGGTGTGGTTAGGGGTGGGGTGAGGTGTCCAATTTTGATTGGTAGGTTATTGATTTGTTAGGAATTTGTTGGGTTTGTTGAGAATTTTGTTATTTTTGTCTTTTGTTGGAGTGATAATTACACGGGGTAGGATACATGGTAAGACGAGGGTAAAAATGGATAAATCAAGTTTTCGAAAGGGAGAAAATTAGGTGTGTACATCATGCCTCTTTTTGGATGTAAACACAAAGTGTTTTCAGACAAAAAAAAGTAGACAATGAGACCAAATTTTGACCCGACCATTATTCAAGGAAAGAAACAGAAGGAAGAAGGGCAACCGAGTCTTGACTTAGGACTTCCTACTTACCCAAGTTATGAGGGAGTCAAGTCACAGGTATCTCAAAGGCTTGGAAGGAAGGGGACTATATCGAGTTGGAGAGTCGGTCCGCGGCTCTATCATTACATTAAAAATAAAAATTACAAGTCAAAACATAAATGAAATTACAAAAATCCTATCTATGAAACTTCTTTTAGACTCTTGACTTGAGTTTCATCACTCTATTCTTCAGGCGGGCTCCTGACTTGCAATTTCTTCAACTTGTTGCTCGGTTTTCAATTTCTTCACCCTGTTCTCCAGGTGGGCTCCTGACTTGCTATTTTTCAACATGCTGACCTTCAATTTCTCCACCTTGTTGCTTGACTTTCAACTTCTTTACCTTGTTGTTTGACTTTCAACTTCTTCACCTTGTTCCTTGACTTTCAACTTCTTCACCCTGTTGCTTGATTTTCAAAATTTTCACCCTGTTCTTTAGGTGGACTCCTAATTTATGATTTCACCACTCTGTTCTCCGGGCGAGTTCCCAACTTTCAATATCATCATTTTGTTCTTTAGGCGGGCTCCTGAAATCACGTCAAAACTAAAAAGAAAATTATACCAAACAAAGATTATTATAAAGAGATTTCATTTGCTAGAAAAGCAAAGTTTCAAACAACAAGAATTAAATTTTATCCCAGTTTATCATCGAAAAACTTTTGCGAATGTCAGATCTAATCATAACTATTTGCATGTTGCAATGATGACTTAAGATTTTGACCAAGAAGTGCATCTCTTGAGAGTAAAATTAAATGACCAAGACTAGGAAGTGCGTCTCCTAAAAAATTAGAGTTGGGAATTCCAACTAGAAAGTGCTTCTTCTAGAGATAAAATTTGGGTTTGAAAGTGTGCCACCCTACAAATGAAAACTGACAAGGAAGTGCATCTCCTAAAGATTAAGTGCAATGACTCGACTAGGAAGTATATCTTTTAGGAATCAAGGGGAATGACTCGACCAGGAAGTAGATCTTCTAGGAATCAATAGGACTGACTCGACCAGGAACTACATCTTCTAGGAATTACGAGGCCTGACTCGACCAGGAAGTACATCTTCTAGGAATTAAGGGGACTGACTCTACCAGGAACTACATCTTCTAGGAATAAAGGGAACTGACTCAACTAAGGAATTACATATTTTAGGAATCAAAGGGACTAACTCGACCAAGAAGTACATCTTCTAGGAATCAAGGGAACTGACTCGACTAGGAAGTACATCTTCTAGGAATCAAGAATTAAGTTAGGAAGTGCATCACCTAACAAGTAAAATTTGAATTACCCAATCAAGGAAGTACGTATTCTTACCAATGCCGCTTGAATTACCAAAACAGAAAGTATGTCTCCTTACCAATGCCTCTTGAATTATCAAAAAAAGGAAGTGTGTCTCATTACAAATGCCGCTTGAATTACCCAAACATGGAAGTGCGTCTCCTTACGAATATCGCTTGAATTACCCAAACAATAAAGTGTGTTTCTTTACAAATGCCGCTTGAATTACACAAATAAAGAAGTGCATCTCTTTATAAATGCCGCTTGAATTATTCGAACAAGGAAGTGTGTCTCCTTACAAATGTTACTTAAATTACCCAAATAAGAAAGTGCGTCTTCTTACAAATGTCGCTTGAATTACCCAAACAAGGAAGTGCATCTCTTTACAAATGTTGCTTGAATTACCAAAAATAAAGAAGTTCATCTCCTTACAATTGCTGTTTGAATTACCCGAACAAGAAAGTGTGTCTTCTTACAAATGTCACTTGAATTACCCAAATAAGAAAATGTGTCTACTTACATATGTCACTTGAATTACCCAAATAAGGAAATGTCTCTCCTTACATATGTCGCTTGAATTACCCGAACAAGAAAGTGTGTCTCCTTACAAATTCCACTTGAATTACTCGGACAAGGAAGTGTCTCCTAGAGATATTGTATTATGAGTTTTACCATGATTTTGATTACCAAACCTGTGCAGCAACATTGCCTCTTGCATTTGCGGAAGTGAGGCATTGCAACCTTTGATATTTAGACTCTGAAGTCCTTGATTTAAAGGTAACATATTTCCTGTTTTATCAAAGAAAACTTGTGAGTTTAAAAACATGGTGGTTGGTTTGTGGCTTTAGCTTTCGCGGCAATCGCTCTTGCCCCTGTCACATTTAATTTTGCTTTCAACTATTAGCATATGTCATTAACTCGCTGCATCATTGATCCAAAGTCAGATTATTAAGAGTGACTCTGAAGCAAACACAGTATTTCTGCTTTGTCATGTTTCTTAGATAAACCCTTTGAACTTAATATTTCCATAAGTTTCCAGACTTGTCTGTTGACAAAACTTTATGCATGCCTTATTTTGGCTCACAATCATGTCTCTTTCATGTGTTGGCCTTTTGTTTTGCTTTGTACAATTGAAGAAGCTGGTAGCCAGTTTTGAAATCTTTTCTCACTTGTTTTGATATAGACTTGACTCAAAAATAAGAGAAAAATGACAATGATTTTTATTTGGACAACTGACTCAAGAAAACAAAATAAAAATAAAGAGAAGAAAGAAATGACAATGAATGTCCCCATTTGAAATAAAGAAATGAAAAAATTTATCTAGAAATAAGAGTCAACTCTAATGATTATTCCATGCATTTTGGATTAAGCTGCCTGATCTTTTCTACCAATTGTTATTGAGTTAATGGCCTTGAAATTGAGTTATTTCCTTAGGTCAATTGCATTTAAGGCCTCATTCGGCTAGTGGCACCTTGAAGGGCTTTCGCCAAAAATCCTCTCTCATTTTTCTCTCAGCTCATCATCGCCTTATGGTGTCCGTGAGGGTTTTTCACCAATGAGACTCTCTTATCTACATTTCTCTCAACTCACCATCGTCTTACAGTGCCCGTATAGATTTTCACCGAGAAGACTTTCTCATTTTTATCTCTCTCAATTTACTGTCGTCTAATAGTGCCTAAGAGGGTTTTCACCAATAAGACTCTCATTTTTATTTCTCTCTTAACTCCCTATGCTGAGGAAGACGAGCAGTTCCCAAAATACGTCATCATATCCATTGTATGTTTAACCTTAGAATTCTCAAAGATTAATCTGAAGATCTTTCTTTGGTTGTAACTTGGCTTTTGGATAGGGTTAGAAAGAAAGGATAGCATGAGGGACAAACGACACTTGAAGTGGGGTAGGACTTACAACTTTTGAAATCGACTCAAACAATGAGGATTAACTCATGCCCCAATTTTTTTTACTGGGCAATTCTAAACTGTTTATTTGGTTGGACCGAGCCCAGAGTAGGGCAGCCTACGTATCTCACCCCCGAGACAGAAGAATATGGTCACACGTAGTTCTGACAGCTTGTTATTTTGCTTGATCCTGACTTCTTCTTTTTCTCTTTTATTGACTCTTTTTCTCTTTGAAACTTTCTGACTCTATTTTTCACGACACTCTTCTCTTTTCTTTCTTTTTGGATATATTTTCCTTTTCTTCTTTTTTTTGAAATTTTTTTGACTCAATTATTTTGTTCGATACTTTTCTTTTGAGCTTTGCTGACTCTACTTGATTCTAAAAGAGGGGTATGAAAGAAAATAGGACTAAAGCTAAAATGGGGTAAATAAAGAATGACACGATGTTTGGATAGCAGAATGAAATGTCTTCATCATATCAATCCTTGAAAATGCAAGTACATATCATGCAATATGAAAGTGAGAGATGAAGATCATTTGTGATATCTTTTTAAGCATTAACTTTGACTGAGTCTGTGCGTCACTACTTCTTCTGCATTTTTCTAGCATACAATGCCACTTTTGTTGTACGTTTCTCACATTGAATGACTTATGATTTTATGGAGATGATTTTCTTTCTGTTCATGCAGCCACTATTTTGACCTAATTAAGCCATGTTTTTCTATTAATGACCAAGCTATTCTTGTGATTCTCAAAATAAGGGCCTTAATTTTCAAAGAAGGCTTTAACTTGTCATCAAATGTCTCAACACTCTACCTATTTTCTCAGATGCTATCTTTTTCTAATTTTAATCCTCTTATTCAATGTTCATACTTAAACTGGATTTCAAGATCTGGCTAAAAATTCCACTAGCATGTCATATCACTAGAATCAACATAAAATGTGCTATGTAAAGAAAACAAACAGACAACACAAATATAAAATACAAAGGAAAAAGAGACACTCTATTTAATTAAAATGAAAGATAGAAGGGTTTGAACATAACGACAAAGGGGTAAAACAAGATAGATTCTGATCTACAACCCTAAAATAATTCGGATAACAGAAAATAAAACAAAACACACTACCGGACCTCTTTCTAGTAGGGAGAGGGGTGACTTCTCAATTGCTTAGCCTGACATCTTAGCCACTAGTTTGCATATCAGCATGATTAGAGCTTTCCTCACTGTCAATGGTCTGCACCATAATTGATTTATCTTGAACCATCATTTCAATTTCTCTTTTCAAAGCACGACAATCTTCAATATTTTGATCCTAAACATCAGAATAATACGCACATCGTACATTAAGATCAAAGCTTCTTGAATGAGGGTCAGGAGTATACCTAAGGAGAGAAGTAATCATTCCCCACTGTACCAATCTTTCGAATAAACTGACGTACGACTCTCCAATTGATGTGAAGCTATCCCTCGACTTCTGTCTCATTTTATTGTTTGGCCTGGACCAAAAATCTAGCTTAGAAGGGCTTTGTGGAGTTTGAGGATGACTCTGGGAAGTTGATGCACGCCATTGTGGGTAAGAAGGGATTGACCATAGGGTTGTGATTGTATACTAGATATGGAGGTGAGGGAATGGAGTATAATGGATTTTGGGAGTGGTTCTGTAGATCTTGGGCACAAATTTGGGTTAGAGCCTGAGAACGACAATAACATGGTCTTCTTGATCGTGCCCGTTTTACAACTACAATAGTAGCTGCATTTTCCTCATTCTTTTTCCCTCCAGCACTTCCTAAACCTGTTTTAATTACTTGAGTAGTTGCTTTCAATGTTATGAAACTCATAATACGACCGATCTTAATTTTATCTTCTATTATCTCCCCCATTTTGAGGACCTCAATAAATGGATTGCCTAATGTCAGTAACAAGTGCTGGTAATATGTTTCATTGGTGGCTTCACCCTAGCAGCTTGTTCACGCCATCTGATCGCATACTCCCTGAAACTCTTAGTATTCTTCTTTTTCATACTGGTTAGGATTTCTCGTCAGGAATCAACTCCATATTGTATTGGAATTATTGCATGAATTAATTAGCTAGGTCATCCCAACTATTCCACTTGTCGATGTCTTGGTCAACAAACCATTCTAAAGCTAGGCCTGAAAAACTCTCATCGAAATATTCCATGAGTAATTCTTCCTTCCCTCCAGCACCACTAAGTTAGTTGCAATAACGTCTCAAATGTGCTACTGGATTGCCATGTCCATCATACTTCTCAAACTTTGGCATTTTAAAACCAAAAGGGAGATGAACATCTGGAAACATGCACAGATCTTTATATCAGACACTTTTTCACCCCCTAAGTCCTTGGGCGTTTTTCATAGCCAGTTCTAAACTTCTCAATTTTCTGGCCATTTCCTCTTGTTCTTCTGTTATAACAGGCTTCTTAGTGTTAAGAGAAAATTCAAGTGGTTGAGTGTAGCCATAAGGACCAGTCGACTTAAATATGGGCTCGGGAGCATAATGCTGATCACTAAAAATATTTAAAACAGGATCGCTTGCAGAGTGAGGAATCATAACCGTTAGATTGACATTAAAAGCATGGGCTTCAGGCGGGGGTGGAGCTGCAAAAACAGAAACTGCGGGTGGAGCCGAGTATGTGGTAGTTTTGTATTGAGGAGCTTGGAGAAGAATATTGGAAGTGTTAGGATAGTGTTGCGCCGATGTAGACCCTGATGCATGTTGTGGCATGTCAAGAAAAATGGGAAATGTGAATGTGACACGGGAGGCAAGCTAAAAAGATATTCCAAATTGTCGGTGGGAAATGGAAGAGGTGGTAACCCGTTAGCACAAACTCGATGCATTTCTATCATTTGCTTCCTTAATTTTCGAATCTCTTCATTAGCTCCTAAATTCTCATTCCCCGAACTCCCTATCTGATTAGTGACAACAATCTCGGTATTCTTGTTGGCCATAACTTTCTCTTCGACTTGGTGCAATATGGAGGACCAGTCAAAATGCCACAAACCAACCACCTTAAACTAACTGAACAATAGATAGCAAATGCATTAGAGTTCAACACTTTCTCAAAACCTTTTTGTTTTTTCTTTTTCTTTGAAAAGCTCACCGAACCCAAAAAAGATGCCTATGTATCTCACTCCTAAGAGAGGAGAATCAGGTGTGCGTGGTTCGTGAAGTCTTGCCAAAATGGCAAATTAAACTCTTTTTCCTTTCTTTTTTCTTTTTCTTGAAACTTTAAAAAGAAAAAAATAACAAATTGACAAAAAAATTGACAAAAATCTTTTAAAATTTTCAGCTTTAACATCCTATAAAAAATGAAACCTATGATTACCAAAGAAAATCTTTTTGGGTTTTTGATTTTAAATTTCATACGAAAATGAAACTTGAACCTATTAAGAAAAATCTTTTTTTGTAGTTTTCTTTTAAAGATGTATATGAAATACCTACTCTAAATAATGAGTGAAGAAAATCTTTTTTTGAATTTTTCAGATTTCTATACAAAATTAAACTTATGATTACCAAAGAAAATCTTTTTGGGTTTTAGATTTTGAATTTCATATGAAAATGAAACTTGAACCTATTAAAGGAAAATCTTTGTAGTTTTCTTTTAAAGATGTACATGACACCTACTCCAATAAAGAGTGAAGAAAATCTTTTTGAATTTTCTGAAATAAGATCCCTGAACCAACAATAGTCTGCCTACGTATCTCACTCCCGAAAGAGGAGAATCAGGGGTGCGTAGTTCGTCTAGATTGGACAATTAAGGATTAAATAACCGACTGAACCCTGACTTGACAGACACGATCAAAGACAGACGCTGAACAACGTCAATAAAATCCTTTTTGAGTTTTCAATTTGACACTTCACATAAAAATGACACCAACAACTAAGAAAGAAAAATCCTTTTGGTATTTTCATAATATGAAATGAACAAATTTTGTTTTGAGCTTTCAAATTGTGAATGCATGCTAAAGAAACAAAAGAAAAATCTTTTTGATGTTTTGCTTTTTTGAGTAAATGAGTGCAAAAGGTAAAAAAAAACTTTCTAAATTTTTGGATTGTGGAAAACAAAAGCAATAAGAAACTCTAAAAACTAAAAAAAACTCTTTTTTTTTACTCACTCTTTCTTTTCTCTCTTTTTTTGATTTTTTTCTTTTTTACACACTTTTCTTTAATTCTAGCACATGCTTTTCCCTAAATCAGTCCGTCAAATGACCATGTTATCCTTAGAGATGCAACAATTAACACGTAGGGATGCTTTATGGGTGAGTCTCCTACGAAGGACCAAGTAGGTCCCGATAGGTCTCAATATGATGCAGATAAGCATGACCTAAAGGTTGACCTATGCTTTGGTCCACTAACAAGGCTGTTCGGGGGAGCATATGATCGATAGTGGCTGCTTTACTTTCCACCCACTCCATACATATGATGGCTCCCTCTCCTAAAATAACGGTGACTCAACTAGAGTTCGTGCGCACAATGTGCACTCCGTAACTTGTTACAAAAAGAATTGACTTGGGTTATGCAAATGATGCCAGATATAATACGGTAACACATAAGGAGAAAGACTGTAAACACGTAGGATGTAGGCACTCAACAATGATAAAATAAATGCAAACTTAACACAAACAATTTTTATACACCCATAATGTCAAACCAAGTCGATACAACTCCAAAAATTAAGCTCGAATTCTAAAAAGTCCCCAGCAAAGTTGACAGCAAAATTAAGCTCGAATTCTAAAAAGTCCCCAGCAAAGTTGCCAGAGCTGTCACACCCCTTTTTTTAACAAAAAAGATATGATTTATATTGAGTTTGAAAAGGATTTTATTATTGAATGACAAAAAAATAAAAATTTGTTTCGAAAAGGATTATTTATCTTCAAAACTCAGAGTTACCACTTGACATAAATTAGGTGTGCCTTTGTGTGCCAAGTCACCTTTGAAAATTCTTTATCAAAATAGTTTGACTCTAAAAACATTGATCCACGAACAAAGATTCCGGCTAAGGAATTCTATTGACCGAGGGGAAGGTGTTAGGCACCCCTCAATCCCATAGTTCGACCACGGTCGCTCGGTGGAGCATATTGGCTAATTCAACACTATGAATGTATGAACCACAGAAAACACATAACAACAAACAACAAACAAATCAAACAAAGTTCAAAACCAAAATAATGTCCAGTCCGAGTTATACAGTCCCAAAAATAGAAAATACAAAAATACAAAACCTTTTCTAAACTAATCCTAGACTAAGCTCTAATGATTTACCCGATGCCTCGGGCCTTCATCACAAAACTCCTTTGCGTACAAGATACGTCGGGACATTTTTCGGTGAATAAGTACATAAGATCTAAGGGCATTCCCCAGTAAAATGAATACATTTTCTCAATTTTGTGCATAAAATAGAAAGAGCCATTCACAGACATTCACACATTCAACAAATATTATTCCTAGGTTTGTCTACCCAACCTATGTATGCCTACCCGAGTTGATCTATCATGGCATTATCACATCAACGATATCAATGAATCAAAATAAATTAATGCTTGCTTTTTATCAATTTTCGATTTTCAACCCTCAAATAACTGATTTTACTTCTCGAATGAGATATTATTTCATCACACAGTTCATGATCAAGGAAACCAACAACGAATCAAGACAAGCAAATATTCATGAATTCAACACTCAAACATTACCAATAATTCATATATCGAATCACGTTCACAATCACATAAGAATTAAAAGAAAAAGAAGAAAGAATTGGACCTCAATGCCAATTTCAAGTTTTATTCGATAAAACGAGATGAAATTCGCACCGGGAACCTCGGACCTAACCTCAACACGAATTCCAAATCAAATTTCGACCTCGAATTGATCTCAACATTCCTTGTTTGAAACATTGTATGGAGCATCCGAGAGGATGAAAATCTCAAATCAAAACCACAGGTGCTGACGACTCCAGATAGGATGCAGCACAACGTGGAACTCTTTCTTAGCAGCAAAACGAAACATAGTCTAAAGAGGGACGTCAAACTCTCTGGACGCGAGCTAAAGAGTGATCACCACCACCATCAAACCACACCCATATTAGAAGTCATGTGGGTATTTTGGGAGATTCTGGTTTCAGCTTCACCATTGAGATATTTCTGAACTCATGCCGAAGGTAAACTTCTCTTTCTTTTAAATTCAAGTAATAGGGCAGCTAGAGTTTTGGAAATTATGTCCAAGTAAGTTCTTGCCTATGAATGTGAAGGATCCCACATTCATGGTTAAGAGATTACAAGCCTTTTTTCTGCAATTTGATCAACTTATCACTCATCCTAAGCCCAAGACCGTCTGAAATAAAAGACTATCTTTTCTATCGATTGAGTCAAACTACAAACAGTCTAATTCCCCGAGTCACGGGGATATGTAGGCTGAGATCTACTTTGAAAACTTGACTGCATTCCAACCTTTCCCCAAATCCCTCTATTTCCCAGTTTTTTAGTTTTATCAAAAACTCCAAAATCGAGATAGCTTGTGAATTTTTGGAAATCGTGATTTACATCAAACTTTATGAACTACAAATGGTTTGAATTCTCATATGACTTGAGATATGTAGAAAACCTGATACCGAGGTCCGACCATAATTCTATGAAACTCGTGGTAAAGCCAACCTCTTTCAGATTCAAATTTGTGGTCGGACAAAAGGGAGGGGGCAGTTGTCGACACCTAATTTTTGCCCTTCACGACTAAGTTTAATCTCGATTTTCTTTGATTATCAAATAAAATTATAATATTTATTTTATCGAATAAAAGCTTTTTACAGTGTTTATCTGAATAATTTTGCCATTTTAAGTAGCGATTATATATTATAATATTCAATTATATGACATTATATAATTTGGTTGCTTAATTATTTATTCTATAGAATATCAGATTTTAATCAAGGATTATCTTCAAATAAATTTGAATAATTAAAATATTGATTTAAATGTCATTTGTTCTTGAAAATAATTTATTTGGAAAACATATTTGTTTGATTTTATGGAATCAAGAAACCGAGGATTAAATCGGTTGTTAATTTATTTCAAGCCTTATTTTAATTTAGCCAAAATATTAAATTGAACCTTAATTAAATTAATTTGGCCAAAATTGCAATGTAATTGGTCAATTAATTTTAATTAGGCTAAAATTTTAATTCAAATGGTTAAATTAAATTTTGATAATTAGGCTAATTTAATAAATAGCCTAATTTGAAACCCCTAATTCTTAATTCAATAACGCATTCCCTTTTATTTAACCCACATTGGCAGCCCACCATAACCTCAGGCCCAATTGCATATCAGCAGCCCACTCCAATTAGGACCACCAGCAGCCTAAACAAATTAACCGACCCGACCCAATTTTTGCTTCCCTTTTATCCATTAAGGAGTAACAACAGCACAATAGAACAACTCAACCGTACAATAAAAACAGCAGCCAACAATATATCTTTAACAACCATATCAGCGATAGCAACAAAACAGCCAAACAACCCAACGACATCGATAGCTTTGGCAAAACGATGTACAATCGACGGCAATAATTCAAACTAATGATTCAAAATTTCCATGGAAAAATTCAAAATTACCCATGATTTTCATGCTCCCACATCGTTTGTTGATGGAGATTGAAATTCCACAATCTCCTCTATAAAAAGCTCTCTTTGGAGCAAAAGAAGCAAGGTGGAAGATTAAAAAGAAAAACTTTGAGCAAAGAAGCCTTTTTTTAGAATAATTTTTTTTGGTAAAATTGGCCAATTACTGAAAATACTCAGAATTGCAGTAGAGCTTTTTGGTGGTGGTGGTTGAGCTTTCGCCATAGGATGAGTCTCCTATTTTGTTGCTTCAAAACAGTTGATCCTTCATTCCTTTAGTTTCGATGTTTTCTTCTGCTTTTTCCCGTTATTCTGTAATTGTAGTAGCATTTTATTCTTTTTGTGGTATTAATATGTTGGTATTGTTTGCTGTATATGGCTATGATGGCCTTAGAATTGGTTTGTGATTGTTGTTATGCCATTTTGCTAAATCATTGTTTATGTCATAATTTTGATGCGATTATGTTAAAGATACTGTCTCTTAATTAATGTTGTTGGTTATCTGTAAGTTTATGGTATGAATCAATATTTATATTGTCAAAATTCCGCCTTTAGTTTCTAGTTTGTTATTTTGAATCAGTGTTTCTTGTTGTGTTAGGCTAACTGTTGTCTTAATTATTTGATCTGTGATTTTAACTTTATTTTGCTTCCCTCGACTTTGCAATCTATTGTTTAAAGCTTGGTATCGTCAGTTAATTATCCACCCATTGTTTCATCTTGTGTGTTTCTTATGGTTTGATCCTCTGTTCTCAGTGAAGTTTATGCCTCAGTTTTCACTTCACTGTTTTAGCTTGAGTCACCTCGTTTTGTCACTGTTTTGCTCTTATAGTGTCACCAGTAGGGTTACCTCTTTAGTTCTTTGGCTCCTCAAAATCTAAAAGAATGATGGGGATGTATCCGATGGTAAACCAAAATTTCCATAGTCCCTCGAGGACCATCTCGGTTGCTAAAGCTCATTTTGAGTCAGTCGGAAAGAGGATGAAGACGGGAATAGCATGCCCTGCCGACTACACTTTTAGTTGATTGGTCATGCTTCTTTTGGTATGAAAATTTGGAACTTTATTTTCATGTTTCTTTTTTCATTTAAATTTGTTTCAATTATATGTTTCTGTTTGAAGCCTTTGGGCAAAGTGTAATAGCGATTTGTTGAATCGCCGAAAATTTGAGTACGTCTGTTTGTAGAAAATGTCTCATCCTTAGATTCCTCCATGACCCACTTGACGAAAATCCTTGTGGATTCGTTAAGGAGAGGATAAGGATGAAATAAAGATCATTTCTTTGTAGTATATTCCTATGTCAAACGTGAGTAATTCTTATTGAGTGATCTAATAAAATTTATGGTGATTAGCTCCAAGCGATTCATGATTAAGGTTGTTATCATTTGATAAAGGCATCCTACATTGCACCATTTCTATTTTGATTTTTACTCAAAGTCTTGTAGTACAATAGAATTTAACTGGAGCTTTCACATCCTTATTTAGCGGTCTTTTCTTTTATGTTCGCTGACTAGTGGTGTCCTATTCTTTTTTTCTTTCTTTTATATTAATTGCCAATAAGTTGAAAGGTGCCAAAGATGCATTTGTTTTGAGAGTTTGTCTATTAATCTTATTATATTATTATGTGCTGGTTGTCTTGAACTTTCTTGCTAAATAGATTTTTATTTTCCTTAGCACTCTTGATATCTTTCTCTTTTGGTATGCCAACTGAATTGATATGAACATTTTAGCCTCACTTATAACCTATTATTTTATGTTGCCACCAGTTCCCTGAACTTTCAGAATTCAAATGTAATTAGTTGCATCTTTCCATGTTTATTTTCTCCTTAAATGATTAAGTTGGGGACTGAATTAGTGAGCAGATAATGAGTCTTTATGACATGCTGCAGATTCTTTTAACTTTTTGTCAAGTTATGACTGTTAATTTGGATTAAGTGTTAACAGATAATTTTGAATTGCCAGTTTTGATTGATATTAATTCATCTCCCGTTAATTCTTTGGTTTGTATATGTTTCTCTTCAAATTCATAAGTCATTTCATATTTGTATTGGCTATAAACTTAGAATATATATTAATGCATCCCCATCTTTTTCTTTGCATGATTCTGCCTTGGAGTCCAAATGGACTCCCCTTTCTTCTCATTAAAAATGAGCCACCCCTTTCTTCTCATTTTTAATGAGCCAATGAGGCTCTTCTTTCTGAGGAAACCTCGAGAGAAAGTCTAAAGTCAAAATATGTCATACAAACGCATGAAGATGGAGGAAGAAGAAAATGGGTCAAAACCCATTTGATGAAGTAGTTAAGAGACTCAAAAAGTCTCAATCTTACTCTTGATTTACTTTTTACTTATTTATTTATTTGGGCCTCGAAGCCAAAGTTGTAAATTAATACAGGTAAAGAGAAACTCGGGCTAAAAGGTCCGAAAAAATAGTTTAGGATAGATTACGGGCCAAGACCCGACATTTATATTAGGACAGGTACAAGTGGACCAAAGGCCCAATTAGATTAGGACAGGGTCTATTGATTTGGGCCCAATGGTCTAAGTCTTTTATTTTCTCCCGTTCCCCTTTTACATGCTTTGTTATTAGTTTGTTTAGACTTAGTTAAAATCCCTACTAAGTCATCCAAATTTATTTTACACAAGTTTTTTCCTAAAAATCAATCACTTTTCAACAATTAATCTTTTTGAAATTAGTCAAAAGATATTTTTCAAACCGTCCGGATAACCACAAGTTAGCGAACGTTTTACGTGCCTTAAAATTTTTCAAAAATTTTAATAGGAACCGCTTACCTAGAATCTCTAACTTAAATGATTTTTCTGTTTCGAATCATCTATGCACTTTATAAAGGTTTTCTTAATTGCTTTTCAAATATATTAAGTAGCGACTCTAAAAGTAGTTAAAATTTCCACAAAAAATGAACCACCTTGGCATGATGATATTATTTGTTGTACTAACCCTAACCCTACCCCTCATGTCATGAGGATTTTGTGCTTGCTTTCCCTCTCTTTGGTTTTGCAAGGTGTAAATTTGAGGTCAAATTTCTTTCAAGATGGAGAGGATGATACGGGTGCAAAGAGTATAAGACCTTTCTCAAGGAGCCAAGTTCGGGTTTGTAAAGTGTGTGAAGGTTTTTTGAACCACTTCAAAGCATTGTCACAAGTTGAAGAAAGAAGAAGGAACCTTACACTCCATGGCCTCCCCTCATTAAGGGTATATTGGTCATTAGCACAAGTTGAAGAGAGGAGTAAAAGCCTTGCACTCCATGGACGCCCCTTCATTAAGGGTGTATTGGTCTTTTTAGTTTGTAATAGACTCTAATAGGCTTATTTTTTACTTAGTTGTTTATTGCTATTGAACTTGAAAGGACACATTTTCTTCTTTTGAGAGAGAGTGAAATTAAAACTAGTGCAATACATATTGTAGAATCACTTGTGTTGCATTTTGGCTTAGAAACGTGGGTTTTTGAGGTGTAGTGATTCCCTATTGGGTTTACGTAAGATCTTGGTGTTGTTTATATGAGTCATAGGGGTCTTTGGATTTGAAACATCCTTTGATTCTTTTTGCTTGTATACTCTTATGTCCAGATATCTGTCCTTTACTTTCTTGCTTTAGTTTGGTGTTTTGTTGTTTGTTACCTTTAGTTTTTGGTTTGTGTTTGCTTCTTTAGGTTAGTTTTCATACAGTCTAGGTTAGATTTATATCATTGACTATACGAGCCAAATGGCGATTGTAGCTTTTGATGACATCATTCGAGGCCAACACATAAAGACTCAAGCCTTGGTCATCTCGAGACATCCTTTTGAGCACCCAATAGAATAATGTCGTGAGTGGTGATTGCTTGGTGATACGATCATAAGGAGTTCCAAACCATTTACAAGGAGCCTTTTGAAGCTTGAAGAACCCGAGGCCACCTTTAAAGCTTGAAGCACCCGAGGCCTTAGAGTGTTAAAAAGAACCCACGGCTTGGAGTTCTAAGGAGGGGTGTCCTTGGAGTGTTCAAACTCATTAAGGGAATTTTAGAGATTGCTTGGAGTTCTAAGGAGGGGCGCCCTTGGAGTGTAAAAGATTATTAAGGGTGTTTTAGTCATTTTATTTTGTAAGACTATAAATAGTCGCTTGTAGGTTTATTTCTTCTTTAGATGATTATGGATATTGAAACTTGAAAGAACTATTCTTTTCTTGAGAGAGATTAGAGAAACCGTAAGTAGGACAAGACATAGTGTGGTGTAACACCTCGAATCTGGTACCCAAAATGCTACACGGTGCTTATGACCCCAAAGGACCATAAGCTAACCCATGACTGATATCTGTAACTGAGCACTGAATAATATACTGTAAATATGCAGAATATAAGTTGTAAGGCCATAAAGTTCAAAACTGAACTAATACTGAATATAAAATAATATCTGAAATTGGGTATAACAATACCCAAAACTGAAATAAAACTGTCTGAAACATATTATAGTCTGAAAGCCTCTAAACTATCTGAAAACTGTGGAGTTGATGGGACATGTCCCTAACTAACTCCGAACTACTGAAATAATAATGTAATAAAATAATGTTATCATCGAATGATAAGGACTCACTGTCAGTCTGGCTGCTGAACGTCTGATTTACTAAGGATGTTTGGGAGTTCTTGTTTCTAAACCTATGGTATAAAATACCATAGCGCAAATGCGTCAGTACGATTGAATGTATTGGTATGCAAGTGAGGTAGGTTAAATGCAAGGGTTCATATGTATGAACAATAATAACTGACTATATAACATGAATATGAGAATACATACATGAATACATAACTATAACTGAGATCGTTATAATGCTGACTCATGAATTCTGATAATGTAGATTTATTGATATCTGAGTACAAATATTGGGATATTGAATTACTGAGTCTATTGAGTACTGAGGAACTGATGTCATATTTAGATAAAGGAATGACTGTTTCTGACAGTTCTGATTATAAAGAACTGGTTTAATTGACTATATCTGATAGTCCTGAAATCAAATACTGATAACATGAGTTTCATATAATTAATATACTATTAATTGGGTGACTGTGTCTGACAGTCTTGATTTTGATAGAACTAGCTGAGTTTCGTACTGAGCTGAGCGACTGTATCTGACAGTCCTAAAATCTGTAGAGCTGAACTGTTCTATTTCTGAGACTGGATCTGAAACTAAGACTGTGGGCGGTAATTATCTAACCAACATGCCCCAAAACTGAACTGGTGGAGTCCAACCTGTAACCCCAGCTGGAAGGGTGTTAGTATCGTGTCATGGGTAAAGACAAGCTGTGAGTAAACCTTCTCTGATAGGGAGCTCTTCCGTCAACCCCTCTTGTAAGAAAAACTCAAATGAGGTGTATAATCCTTCACTTAAGTCACAATTTAGCTATATTGCATAAGTTCTAGTTCCTTAGGCATTTTCTTAAACACCTTACATGCACAACTTAGGGCATATGTATAATCATCAATTAACATATCATGAACCACTCAATTCATGGATTTAAACTCATATACTAACGTAATTTCATAAAACATATTAAGATTCCAACTTGAGAATCATACAACAACAACAACAACCACATAAACATAATCAATACATAGCTTGAGTATCATAATTCAAGATTTAAAACTTGATTCTTGGGCTTCATAGACGAAAGTAATCCATGAATGAACACTATGCATACCTTAGTTCTTGATTCTACGAAGATTGACGGAGAGATTCTTGAATTTAAGTATTGAATTTGAATCCCCAATTGAAAACCCTAGCTTGTTCTTGAGAGAAACTTGAGAGAAACACTATATTTTGGGTGAATTATGGCTGAATCACGTGTTATTGGGTTTATATAGGGGTGGGAAATTGATCCTTTTAACCTTTGGAAGCGTATTTTAATTTTTGAAAAAAAATTTCGACCTGGACCCCTGGCGCGATGCAGTGCTATCGCGCTGTGTTACTGGAATTTGAAAAATCTGAATTTAAGCCTTGGCGTGATGCGCCATAATCGCGGAGACTCAATGCATTTTGACGATTGCCATTTTGGCTGGCTCTGACGCGTTGATGGCTCAGGTGGCACACTGTCTTACTAAAAAGGCTCTAACTTCGCTCGGGTGTCGGATTTGGACGAATTTGGTATCGATGTAAAGCTTATTCAATTTACCACATGATAAAAAATGAAAATCTTGAAAATACATGTATAAAAGTGGATTTATCTTTAAAACAAGTCTTTGACATTTTTGGGATGAATTTAAGCTAGGTAGAAGTATAGGGTATTATAATATCTCCCCCTTGGGAACATTCGTCCTCGAATGAGACTGATTAAAATGGGAGAAATGATAAGATGAAGTTCATACTGAACATGAACAACGGAAACATGACTACCTGACTGACATTACTGAGATTCATACTGCGCATGCATATCTAATGCATGGTTTTATGACTGAGATGATACATGAATGCATGATTGAGATTACAGATAAACTGATCACGCATATCTGATGCGTGAATACATTACTGAATCGACTCATGAACATGCAACTGAATATGTAAGGGTAAATATACCAAGTTTCAAATAAAAACTGAGTATGAAACTGAATACCACATTTGTAACTAGAATTTGAATATGAAACTGGATAAACTTAACAAAAGTTATTACCTTAGGCTAAGTCTGAGCTTAATTAATAAATATGCATGAGAGGAAACATGAGAACGTAACTGGGTCTAGAATGTGATACATGAGCTGAATATTGTGATCTAAACTGAGTACCTTGTACACATGGTATACGACCGAGATTGGAGCTAGAGGGTCAACCTATGGGTACCCACTACTCCAAACTAGATTCGTTATATGAAGAGAAGCTGGAGTGTCTTGGACACAATAGCTCGGGGGTTATAGAGCCTCTCCCCGTTGGGACACTATGTCCCTAGAAGAATACTGTGATACTGAGGAAGATGATGCATAGGTCACCTACGAACTAGTTAGTCCATCTTATAAGGATCACATTCATGAGATTTTGAATAGTGTGATTAGATGGAAAGATGAGGAAACACACTCTCTGAACTTATCCGTTTGACTGCTAAACTGAAGTACTGGCTTTGCGGACTAACTCATGTTAAAAACTTATACTCGACCGGAGTATTTCTATGACATTTTTTATATAGAGTTCTAGTGACTGTAGAGAGAAAGTGAATCTTAGCCTGGTCTGAGTAGGACATTTGAATGGGAGATTTCTAGCAAGGCCTATGAGACATCGTCTAAGATAAGTGAGTAGACCTTACGCACTGCAACTGAAACTATTGAAAAGATCCACATGGGCACTGAGCACGAATGCATAAACATAATAATTTATCTGTTAATTGGATGGTGGATAGCTAAATACTGGATGTGTAAAACTAAGTTGTACTTGGGCTGAATAGCTGGACTAAGATGAGACTATAAAGTATATATACAGAAGGTAAGGGCTAACTGAGTGACACAAGGTAACTGAGCATGAATTCATAAAGATGGTATTATCTGAGAATACAAGACCAAGGCATATAACATGATTCTGAAATAGTTAGTAAACTGAGGTACTGAAATACTAAATTCTGAGTAACTGATGGCTATATGCTATGGTTGGGTAATCCTGAAAGTAAACTGAGTTCCTGATCTGGCTGGACTAGGACTGGGACTGAGATTGTAGCTAAGACGGTAATTGAGACTGTAACCATAACTAAGACCGTAATTGGGATTGAATATTGGTTTTCTGATAACTGCGGTTTAGACTACAAATGTACTGAATTTTGATGGTTAAGTATCTGTTAGTTGAAAGCCATAGTTTTGTAGGACTATCTGAGTTGAAAGCCATAGTTTTGTAGGACTATCTGAGTCCTTTACTAGATACTGAATACTAAATGACGCTGTAACTGAGGTCTGCAGGACAGAACATTAACGCTACAAATTCAATGAGGGATCTAAACTGAGGGTATACATGACATAATCTGAGTTTGACTGAACACTAGGAGTAAAATCATGAATCGTGTGGGCTAAGAAAACTATAAAGTATGACATGAGTGCATGAGTCATGAGTTGTATGACCTAAGTCTGATATTTCTGTACTCATGGAATATGATTCGTAACACTGAGTAAGCTGAAACTCCTCATACTAGGAACTTAAAACACACACTATTTTATGAAAAATGTGTGAATATAAGCTGGGTGCATGGAATTGTGACGTGAAGCATGCGTAAGTATCGTGATAGTTGAAGTACAAAACTTTGCATTGAGATAGGAATGGGTCGAGAATCATCTTCCCTTATTGATTTTCTACATATACTGGTATTACTACTAGAACCTGAAGGCCTGGCTTCCTGAGATATCATAACCAAACAGTTATTGTATGCCTGTCAGGCTGTGTTAGACTGACTCACTGGGGTAGAGATTGGAAAAAGTCCTGTTAATATTTGGTCTGACCTTAAAGTTGACTGCTATGAAAGGAGTTACAAAAAAAAAAGCTCCTAAATTTGAAGAAGCGTGAACATGTAAATGAAGGATCCATAACATACCAGTAAGCATCAGGAGGACTTTCCTAATCCTGTCGGGACTGAAGTGCATAGAGTCTGTTTGGGCGTTGCCCACTAATAGCGTTGGAATTGGCACCATGCTGATTCGGGAGACCGAACTAAATTGAAAGACGACCGTGCTAACTTCGAGGACCGGGTTTAGGATAGTCTCAGACCTTGTGACCTGAATCTCCATATCCAAAACACATATTACTGTCAGCTCTACACACACCCTTATGATGCTTACCACACTCTTTACAAAGTGGATGAGTAAAAACCTTGATCTCACTACCCTGGGCCTTGGAGCCTAGCGCCCTATCTCTACGATTATTTCTAAACTTTGGTGCTGGTGCACTAGATGAAGATGGAATTGAGGCTGAAAACTTTTGTCAATAATGAGAACGGTTACCACGCTGACACCCTGGCTGAGAAAAACTATAACTACCAGTCCTGGCTCTCTTGTTTTCCCTCTCATTCTTCATAAGTTTTTGCTCCTTAATCTGCTGAGCATGGACCATAAGTATAGATATGTCCATCTTCTTAATCAACATTGCAGTCCTGCACTTCTTAACCACTCTGCCAGATATCCCAGACACAAACTTACTCATTCTAGATCTACTGTCTGCTACTACATGTGGAGCATACCTAGCTAACTGGGTGAACTTGAGGAAGTATTCTTTCACACTCATGCTACCTTGTCTGAGGTTGATGAACTCTAACACTTTGGCTTCTTTCTGCTTTAGGGGAAAGAATCTATCTAAGAAGGTTGTAGCAAACTCTTCCTATTCTGTGGTCTCTACTTCTGTACCCCTGTCTATCTTCCACTGTTTAAACCACGTATGGGCTACATCTTGTAGCTGATAAGAGGCTAACTCTGTACTCTCACTGAAAGTCACTCCCATGATATCTGTGACTTTCTGAACCTGGTCGAGAAATTCCTGTGGATCCTCTTCAGACTTAGAACCAGAGAACAAAAGAGGATTTATTTGGGTGAAGTCCCGAATCTTGGTTGTAGCAGAATTGGCCACTGGGTTGGCCGGAACAACATCTTGCTGTTCGTTCTGAGCTGTGACTGAATTGTCTAGAGTAGTGAATACAGTTGTGAATTCTGCATGAGAGACATACTCATCTAGAGGATCTACTTGAACGGGCTGAGCTGTTGACTGATTTCCTATTCTCCTTTCGTTAGTCCCTTTGGGAGGCATGTTTTGTAAATGAAAGAAAGAAATAAATTAGACTGAGAGAAAAATTTGAGCTTATGCTCACTGGAACGACATGAATACTGAAATAAGACAAATTGTTCCTAAAACATCTCATAGCCTCTTGCACATAAGTGTGGTACACAACACACCCATGCACAAAACTCTACTAGATGCGGGTTTTCAGACTTCCTAGAACACTGTTGAACCTTAGGCTCTGATACCAAGTTTGTAATGCCCCGAATTTGGTACCTGAAATGCTATACGGTGCTCATGACCCCGAAGGACCACAAGCTAACCCATGACTGATATCTGTAACTGAGTACTGAATAATATACTGTAAATATGCGGAATATAAACTGTAAGGCCATAAGGTTCAAAACTGAACTAATACTGAATGTAAAACAATGTCTGAAATTGGGTATAACAATACCCAAAACTGAAATAAAATTATCTGAAATATGCTGTAGTCTGAAAGCCTCTAAACTATCTGAAAACTGTGGAGTTGCTGGGACAAGTCCCCAACTAACTCTGAACTACTGAAATAATAACGTAATAAAATAATTATGTTATTCTCGAATGATGAGGACTCACTGTCAGTATGGCTGCTGAACGTTTGATCTACTAAGCATGCTCGGGAGCTCGTGCTTCTAAACCTAAGGTATAAAACACCATAGCACAAATGCATCAGTACGATAGAATGTACTGGAATGCAAGTGAGGTAGGCTAAATGCAAGGATTCATATGCATGAACAATAATAACTGACTGTATAACATGAACGTGAGAATACATACATGAATACGTAACTGTAACTGAGATCATGATAATGCTGACTCATGAATTCTGATAACGTGGATTTACTGATATCTGAGTGCTAATAATGAGATACTGAATGACTGAGTCTATTGAGTACTGAGGAACTGATGTCATATTTAGATAAAGAAATGGCTGTTTCTGACAGTTCTGATTATGAAGAACTGGTTTAATTGACTGTATCTGACAATCCTGAAATCAAATACTAATAACATGAGTTTCATATAATTAATATACTATTAATTGGGTGACTGTGTTTGACAGTCGTGATTCTGATGGAACTAGCTGAGTTCTGTACTGAGCTGAGCAACTGTATCTGACAATCCTAAAATCTGTAGAACTGAACTAAGTTCTATTACTGAGACTGGATCTGAAACTGAGACTGTGGGCGGTAATTATCTAACCAACATGCCCCAAATATAAATCACAATAATTAAGAACTTAATATAAAAGTATTATAAATCACAATAATTAAGAACTTAATATAAAAGTATATATGTAAAACAAATTTGATTGACAGTCGAAATTTTATTTGTGCCGCATAAATTGAGACAGGGAGAATATTCAAATATTATTGAAAAAATAATGTAGAAGACATTGTAAATCGCTTAGTTAACAACTTTAGAAATTCAAAAAGTATAAAATATTTGACTGACTCTCGAAATTATACCAGTATTATTTAAATTGAAATAGAAGAAAAAAATATTATAAATCATAATAATTAAAGACATAAATTATTTTAAAATTTTAAATTAAGATTAAAGAAATATATATTGGGCCGTGCTGGCACGGGCCATCGATATCTAGTATTGATTATACATGTGTATCCAAATGCATATGCATCTTTATACAACTATATATTTATTGCTATATTTTTTATTTATTTTCAAATTAACATTTGGTTTTCCTTTTCTTTGTATTATCTTGTAGACACATTTATAGTTGGATCAAATATATGAGTTTAGACTTCGAAAGTTTGGACCAAGAATAATGAAAAGTACTTGTATAAATAAATATTTATGGTAGGATTTTTTTTTATATTTAGAATTTTTTCTGGTTTATTTAGTTCATTTAGAATTTTTAAACTAATGAAAAATATATTAGTTGTCATTAATTCTGATGACTTCTAATAAACAAAGGTTTTATCATAAATATATTTAATTAATTTTCAACCCTTAAATATTAGAAAAAAATAGTGAAAAGATGATTTTATATAAAGCTAAGACTTTAAATGAATGACAAATAGTTCAAAATATATTTTTAAGACTCTTCACACTTTTAATATATTATAGATTATAGATATAGATTATATATTATAAATGTAGATAAATTAATCTATGCAGAGAAATTGATGTATGTAGATAGATATATAGATATGATACATTAATCACTCAATAACTTTCTCTTGCATTAAGGATAAATAGCTACTCCTTCATTCTCTTTTAATTACTCTCCTTATTTTTCGAGAGTCATTTTGACTAAATTTAGAAATTAAATTAGATTAGATTAATTTAATTTTTTAAAATTAAAACTTAGATATTCAAAAACTACATGAAAAGTGCTACAAATAACAGTTATCTTTTTTCAATTTGGTTAAGAAAAACATTAAAATATTGGTCAAAATTTGTATCGTTTGACTCCAAAAATGAGCATTCAAAGTTTGTGTCGTTTGACTCTAAAAATTAAGTAAGCTATTCAGATTTGACATTTTATTAAATTATGGCAAAAAATTAATTTCTTTTTTCCATAATATAACAAGTAAATATATCTCTCCAACATATGTATACACCATAAAAAACACTTGGAATTTCATAATTTTCGTAATTGCTTGTATTTTTTTTTTTTTCAACATGGTTCTTTCCTTAGTTAAGATTATCTTCTTGTTATTTACCATCATGCCTTACAACATTCATGGTCTTGGTAAAAAAAAAATGAAGTGCATATTCTCAATCAACTTCCTGAAAATTCTCCTCAATTAGAACTTCATTGTGCATTTGGAGACGATGATTTAGGATATAATTATCCTAAAGTAGGATCGGATTTTCTTTGGAAATTTGCAGCGTGGGCTAGAACGTTATTCTTTTGTCACTTTTGGTGGGGTGATAAAGATAAAGCATTCGACGTATTTAACCATCCGCTCCACTGTGTTGAAGATGCATATCAATTTATTCCGGAAGAGACTTTGAAATGCATATATAAAGTGACTGCTAAGGGCCTTTATTTGGGTTATGAAAAAAATGGGGAAACTATTTATGAAAAATATCGTGAATGGTGAGGACTATTTTTTCTCTTTGTAAAAATGTATTACAAATAGAAAAAAGAAATGGATTGCCAATAATATTGATTTGTTTTAGCAAATTTGTATTCTTATTATATATGAAATTAAGTTTTGTGTCCATATACAATTTATGCTATCAAGTAAATTAAAGGCCGATCACGTAACTTTTATAAGATAATTAATATTCATGAAAGAATATTAAAAATAATCAGAATCCTAATTATACTCTAATAAAATTTAGAGTCCTAGTTGTACTCTAAGGGGTCTTTTGGTTTGAGAACAAGTTATACGAGGATAATTAATTTTGAAATTAGCTAACTTGAATTTAGTTATATATGAAAATGGTGGGACAAAAAAATCCCAAAACTAACTAATACCTTCAACCAAATGCAAGATAGAATAATATGAAATTTTATCCTGAAACTATTATACCTTATACCTCACAGTAAACAACCCCAATAAAATTTATTACTCCTACTATTAACTTTTATTTTCTTCTTTGAAGAGATCCAGTAATGGAATTTAGAATTTATATTAAAGTGTGTCAGTAGGATGACAGTTGGCCAAATTTGCGTGGATCAAAACATATCTATACAATATATGGGTCAAGAATCAATCTGATCAAAATTTTCTTGGTTCAAAATTCTAATTGTACTCTAATAAAAATTAGAGTCCTAGTTGTACTCTTCTAAGGGTTCATTTGGTTTGAGAACAAGTTATACAGGGATATTTAATTTCAAAATTAGTTATTTCGGAACTAGTTATCCATCAGGTATATGAAAATGGTGGGATAAATCATCCCAAAACTAACTAGTACCTCCAACTAAACGTAAGATAAAATAATCCTACATTTTATCCCGAAACTATTGAATCTTATACCTCACAACAAACAACCCCTAATAACATTTATTGTTGTTAACTTTTATTTCCTTCTCTGAATTCATCGTCGGAGAGATTCAATGACGGAGTCATGATTTATATTAAAGAGTGTCAATGGAATGACAGTTGGTCAAATTTGCACGGATCAGAACAGGTCAATACAACATATGGATCAAGACTCAATCCGATCAAAATTTTCTTGATTCAAAATAGGCCAAGTAACAGGTCATAACCTAATCCCTCTAATTTATTAAATTTTAATTATTTTATTTGTTATTTTATAAATTTTTAATATTGAACAAATTTTTTTTAATTATCACTGTCTCTAACATATCAAATAGAAAAAATCTAAAAAAAATCTTAAAATAATTAAACAATTGGAGCTCCGTTATTTTAGCTAAAAGTAAAACTTCCAACAATTTTCTACAAATTTGACCAAAAAAATGAAGAAAGAATGGGAAGATATCTGGGGTGGGGAGGGGGGGGGAAAAATAAAATGTTTTATTGAAAATTATTCATATTTTTTATGATATGTAAATGAATAGATAACTAATAAATAGATAGATAGATATGATACGGTATCTTATTCACCCTATAATTTTTCTTTATAGGAGGTATAAAGAGTAAGATTGAATTATGAAGGAATCTCTTTTTAGTGACATATCTACTCACACTGTTTTGTTCTCTGTTTTTTGTTGATAATTTTGGCCGTTTGAAAAAAATGTTGCTTTGCCGATCTTTTTTTTGTTGTTGATAATTTTAGCGTTTTAATTTATTTTTTTTTGGCTCATTATTTTCTGTACAAATTGAAGAACTTTGTCCAAAATAAATTAGGATACTGCTTTATCGATTTTTCAATTATAATTTTACCGCAACTTTTTTTTTTTTTTTTGGTAATAATGAAAGTTTCATAGAAATTAAAGGGAGCCCAGTAGTACAGTTACATGTTTTCAGTTTATCAACCAGGATTGATTTGAAACACTTGATAAGTGTGATCTACCTTACCATTAGAACTAGATCTAACACTTCTTTGAACAGTAGTTCCTATCGTGTCTGTCCATAGAGCGTTACGGGCACACACTGGAGGAACTTCAAAAATTCTTGCCTCATCAAAAAACGTTGACTTTGCTCCCATTTTTGCTAGTGAATCAACCACCATATTGGCTTCCCTAAAGCAGTGATGTATGACTAGAATCCCCAACCTTCTTAACCTGCACCTGCAATCATGAAGAATACCATTATAGATATCATGATTTTCTTTAAGCATCCTTATTATTTCCTGGGAGTCCGTGTTGATTTGAGTAGGTATTAATCGGTGACTTTCAATGATTTTTAGTCCTTCATTCAAAGCAAGTAATTCCATAAGATTGTTGGTTCCAATAAGAAAGCTTTTTGAATATCCTAGTAGCCAGTCACCTTTGGGGTTTCGAATTACCCCACCAATACCCCTTTCCCAGGATTACCTAAGCAAGACCCGTCAATGTTCAACTTAAAGGTTCCGTGTTTTGGAGGGATCCAATTGATGTTGATAGTGGTTAAGGTATGAGGGAGCCTACCATCAGAGTGTATGTGGGAGAACTCAACAGCTTGTGTATATGCGTCTTTGAAGGAAGCATTATACATTTGTCCAGTGAAATTGTTAGTATTCCTAGTTGTCCAAATTGTCCATAAACAATAAGGAAGTATTTTCGCCCAGAGAAGAAGTTTGTCAAACTTCTGGTTTTGAACATTCTTCCAATTAGTAAGGCAGTTCAAAGAAGAAAAGTCAGTGGGCTTAAGCTTAGAGGGTTGAGTGACTTTGGCACTGAGATCTCTCCAAAGCTGCTTAGCGTTGATACAATCAAAGAAGATATGATTTAAGTTCTCCTCTTCCTGAGGACATCTTTTACAGAATTTGCTGCTGGAGATTCCTATTTTTGAGAGATGAGAGATGGAAGGAAGTTTGTTATGAAAGAATTTCCAAAGGAAAAACTTAATTTTATTGGGGATATGGATCTTCCAGAACCCAGACCAAGTATTGCCCCGTTGAGTATGTTTTTTCAACTGAGAAATATGATTGTAGGCACTAGCAGTAGAGAATTTCCCACTACCAGTAAGTCTCCAAAGGGGAGTGTCTATAGGCCTTTTGGTATTAGGGAAAAAGTGTTAACAATGAGCTGCTTCGTCTCGAAGGAAAGGTTAATGGAAAGATTGTCAAAATTCCAAGATGAGTTGGTCCAGACCACAACAAGTTTAAGATCTTCATCATTTTTATTAAGGGGGCCTTGAATGATATTCCTAAGGGGAGTGTTATTTGGTAGCCATCTGTCCAGCCAGAATCTAACATGATGACCATCCTACACACTCCAGGTGCTTGCTTCAGTGTAAGTCTGCCAACCCTTCGCTAGACTGATCCAGGTCCTAGATCCTGATGTAGGTTGAATGGTTCCAATGGAGTTGTATTTGTTGGTTAAGACCCTAGTCCAAAGAGTTGTTGGTTGATGAGTAAACCTAAAAGCTAGACTCATAAGCAAAGCCTTGTTCTTAAACTTAGCTTTTTGGATGCCCAAACCCCCCTCAATTTTTGGTCTAGTGACTGTATCCCAAGAAATTAAATGCAGTTTTCTCTTGTCAGAGATGAAACCCCAGATAAAGTCTCTTAGGATCTTGTCAATGGCCTTAAGAATTTGTCTAGGAAGTTGAATAAATTGCATGATATGGTTGGGGATTCTTCCTAAAGAAGTCTTAGCAAGAATAGTTCTTCCTGCCATATTGAGTAATGTAGCTTTCCAGCCACTGAGATTCTGCCTAAGATTGTCAAGGATGAAGTTGTAATCCCTAATGAGTGGCTTTTGGTGGAAAATAGGGAAACCTAGATACCTACCAAAGTTTTGTGAAGGCTTGATTTTGAGGTTTTGAGCCAGGAGAAGCCTTTTATCATGGTTGCAATTATTAGAAAAAATGATCTTGGATTTGGAGATGTTGATCTTTTGACCTGAATGTTGACTGAAATTGTTTAGGATATTTATGATAGTATGACAGTTTTTTCCATCAGCTCTAGCAAAAAGGGTAAGATCATCAATAAAAAAGAGATGAGAGATTCTGGGGCCTTTCTTGCTAATAGAGATGGGTTTAAGAGTATCCACCTCATAATCAATCCTTCTAGAGAGTAGCTCCATGCACATGATGAAAAGGTAGGGTGAGAGCAGGTCCCCTTGCCTAATCCCTCTTGTAGGCTTGAAGAAGTTAGTCTTACCTTCATTGGTAAGTATAGAGATGCTGGAAGTAGAGATGTAAGACATAATGAGCTTAATCATTTTGTCAGGGATATTGAAAAAAAAATAGAACTTGCCTGATGAAGGACCATTCAATTTTGTCAAAAGCCTTTTCAATATCAATTTTTAAGATCATGTTGGCTTTTTTCCCTCTCATTTTAGCAAAGTGGGTGATGTATTCCTGGACAATGATATCATTATTAGCAACACGTCTATTGGACAGGAAACTAGATTGAGTATGACTGATCAGAGTAGGGAGATGTTGCTTCAAACGATGAGCTATGATTTTGATAATGATCTTATACTGAGTATTACACAACCCAATAGGTCTGAAGTTCCTGAGGTTAATGGCATTCCTACACTTAGAGATTAAACAAAGGTATGTGTTGTTCACAGCCTCCTCTATAGTGACTTTATAAAAGGTTTGTCTGCAAAAATTAACAACAGCTGGGCCAATGATATCCCAGTACCTTTGATAAAGTAGGGGATGGATACCATCAGAGCCAGGAGCTTTGTCAGGCTTAAAGGAAAAAACAACAGATTTAATCTCAGTAATTTCAGGAATGGCCTCAAGTCTTGAGCGGTCCTCCTTGCAGTTGGATCCTCTAGATGATGGGTTTAGTTAGAAACCCAAAGGAGCAGCATGATGCTCAGTATAATAAAGATTGTTGTAGTATTGGAAGATAGAATTCTTAATATCCTCTTCAGAGTAGTTCCAATTCCCAGAATCATCCCTAAGAAAATTGATTCTATTCCATCTTCTCCTATTTAGAGTAGAGGTGTGGAAGAATCTAGTATTGCAGTCTCCTTTAGCAAGCTAACTTATCCTGGATTTGAGTCTCCAAAACTCTTGTTCTTGTTGAAGGATTAAGCTATAATCCCTAACTAAGGTGTGCTCTAGTTCTTGGAGGAAAAGGCTATGAAGGTAAGCTCTAGATCTCTGAATATCCTCAATTCTAGTAAGAAGGTTCCTTTTTTGTGGAAGATGTTTCCAAAAACATATCTATTCCATCTTGTAATCTGTTCTTGGAAGTGTGCTAGAGCTTGAGTAATATTTAAGGTTGAAGAGTCAAAAGATTGCCCAACTATATCAGGAAAAAAGGGTGAGAGCACTAGATCGTTTCCATTCTGAAAGGCTTGACACTGATAGAAAGGTTTCTTTTAAGACAAATCAGTAAGGAGGAGTGATCCGAATGAGTTCTAGGGAGAGGAGTAACAGAAACTTCAGGGAAAAGATCAATCCAAGCCTGATTTGCAAAACATCTATCTAGTCTTTCAAGAATAAGGGAGCTTCTATTCCTATACCTTTTATTTGTCCATGTAAACTTGCTTCCTTTAAATCCTAAGTCAATGAGGTTACTTTGGTTGATGCAGTCCCAGAAGTGGGATGCTCTGTTGGAATTAAAACTATTTCCTCCAAATTTCTCAGAGGAAGACAGAATCACTTTGAAGTCCCCACCCACCAACCAGGTTTTTTGAAGGTCATTATTAATGGTATCAGAAAGGTCTGTAAGTTGATTCCAAAGAACTTTTCTATCTTGGAAGTGGTTACTAGCATAGATGGCACTGAAGTACCAACAAGAAGGAAGGTTGCTAACCTGAACAGTTACATGGATACCTTGAGGGGAGATGTTGATGTCGTTAATACTGATATTATGATCATTCCACATAATGACCAGACCCCCTGATGTCCTCACAACAGGATATTGAATTTTTTTTGAGTACCCTAAGTCCTCAGCAAGCTTTTTATGATCCCCCATTTTGGTTTCAAGGAGAGCCAGGATAATGGGCTTGTGCATCTCTATCATGGCTTTGTAATGCCTCTTGAATTCAGCATTGTTGGTCCCCCTAGTGTTCCAAATGATAAAATTCATCATTGGCATGGTTGGTATGTCCCATTCCTGGATATCCATTAGGATCTCATTTCCCCTCCCCATTACAGAGTCTTGCCTCTTTTTCTTCTTGGATAGAGGTAATATTTTGGTCTTGTAATAAGCGCCTGTCACTAGACATGGGGGAACTATCTCTAGGTCCAGCTTGTTGATCTCTTTAGGAATAAGGAAAATTGAAATCTCGTTTGTTACCTCTTCGAATGTGAGATGGACTAGCCTTTCTAGGGTTATGGCTTTTATTTTTGGAACTTTCAGAGTTTGTAGTATTCCCTCTAGTTCCACATTTCCTTCTCTTACCGCTTTTAGCGTTTTGTCCCTTTCCCAGTTTAAGGGTGGATTCAGGGGAGGCCCTAGAGGTGTCAGGGCTCTCTGTCCCTCCCCAGAGACATTCATAAAAAGAAGGCCTTGTTCCAGTAGTTTCTTCATTTTGGGAGGAAAGAAGGGTAGAGTCTGACTCATGGCAATCATTTCTACATTCATCAAGTGTGGATTTGGAGGGATTGGATTTGATTGATTGGTTAGGTTCATAAGGGTTGTCATCCATATGTTCTGAACATATGATTTGAGCCCCTGATCTATCCCGTTCATGATTAACTGGGCTAGGTAATACGGATTCTGAATGAGGATTTGGAAGTGAAACCCTTCCCAGGTCAAGTTGAGAGGTACCACTTGTTCTAGTAGGCCCATCTTCAGCGAAGATGGGATGTTTAATGGTAGTGGTGGAGTGGTGAATGTTATGAGGTTCTGGTTGGAGTTGTTGAGGAGGCTGTTGGAATCCTCATTATCTTTTTTCTCTAAAGTCGTGAGAAGAGGAATGAAGTTATGGTTTTTATGTTGGTAATTAGTGTTAGAGGGAAGATAAATAGGGGAGATAATATCCTGAGTGTCTCCTTCCTCAGTCATTTCAATATCTTTAATTTGACTATTAGCAGTGATTTACTTGGTTGGGTTAGGAGCCATTGGTGGAGTATTGTAGGAATAAGAGGGTTCCAGATTTCTAGGTTTAGAGACTTTTTGGGTGAGTGATGAGACCTCAGCATTGGGATTAGCATTACTATCCTTTTTAGTTCCTAAAGAAATATTAGTCAAGGAAACCTTATGCTGGTTATTGGGACTTCGGGTCCCACTTGGACTGGGCCTCAGAAGTGGGCTTAGGAGTTGGGCTAACCAAATCTTTCCCTTTGTTATTCTGTTGAGGATAATTATTCTTGGCCCATTTATCATTTTGGCCCGCTTGGTAATTAGGTCGACCCTGACCTGGAGAAAGCATCTAAAGTGGTGCTTTGCCCTCTTCGCCTCCACTGATTCCAGATGTGGACATTGAAGGTCCGGTCCGATCATCGTGAGGGTTAGAAGACTTACCTAGAATTGCCTTGGTTATGTGATTTCTAGTGTAGTTTATCTTGCGACTTTTCTCTCATTTGAAGATAACCGTTTGCCATTCTTGTATCCGTTGTTCTGATTCTTTTGGGTTCTCCGACAACTGTTCATTTTGAGTTTCTGGTAACGGTAGCTTGATTTTGCATCCTATAGCTGTATGGCCAAGACAGCCACAAACTTTGCAGAGGAAACCCTCTCCTTCGTATTGGATTTGTTAGAGATGGTCCCCTATGAGTATTGATGTTAGAAATGGCGTCTCGAGTGGGATCTGGACACATACTCGTGCATAACATCCTCTTAAGGTAGAGGATGTGTATGCATCAACTTTGACCAGAGTTCCAAGCATTTTTCCTATGCGTTCCAAAATTCACAAGTCGTAGAATTCCGTTAGCATATGGGGCAGACGAATCCAGATTGCAGTACTTTGAATTCTTGATTCTGTTGGTATGAATTTGGGCTCCCAAATTCACACGGAAAGGTAGGAACCTCAATGAACCAGGGACCTTGTTGTAGAGCTCGTTTTTGGTATTCTTCACTAGCGAACTTCACTGTAAAGAATTCTTTACCCAGATCTATAAGAGCAAAGCTTTCCTGAATCTTCCATATGTCAGTCAATTTAGTCTTAAGATATTGGTGGTTGAATTTTCTACCCACCGCTTTGATGATGACTAAGAATCTCCATGGTTCGTAGATCTTTTGCCTATCTTCCGTGAAAAGTGTTATTTGTCCATTTGTATCTTTTGGTGGTTCTTGGAGTGAGCCTAACTGGCAAGAGAAGGAGTAATCCATGGAAGTGTGATTGTTTCCTTTCACCATATCCTTGTATGATACATTGTTAGTAGAGTCGATAGCCATTTGGTTATCAGTTTTATCCGGTGGTTTGGGGGGTTATGGTGTTCTTGGGGAAGTTCGCTCATTGCTAGGAGTCTGTAACCTTCTATCCTTGTTACACTTTTACTTTTCCTTTCAGTCCTTACCGCAACTTAATTTAAATTTAAGGGTGTTAAAATTGATCAATATTAGAGAAATATTTTAATGGATCAACATTTAACAAAAAATATTAGTGCTTTTATAATATGCAGATAAATTAATGTATGAGTCAATTTGACTAAATTTTGAAGCTAAATTAGATTAGATTAATTTAATTTTTTTAATTAGAA
The DNA here is from genome assembly GCF_002878395.1 of Capsicum annuum. Lineage (NCBI taxonomy): Eukaryota > Viridiplantae > Streptophyta > Magnoliopsida > Solanales > Solanaceae > Capsicum > Capsicum annuum. Next base: position 213,737,999 of record NC_061120.1, on the reverse strand, counting down.
TTTTGATATTCAAAACTACATGAAAAATACTAAAACAACAATGTTTTTTTTTGTCAATTTGACTAAGAAATACATCTTAAAATATTGGTCAAAGTTTGTACTGTTTGACTCTAAAAATGAGCAATCAAAATTCGTCTTGTTTGACTCTAAAAATTAAGTAGCTTTCTGATTTGATTAAATTAAGGATTGTAATCTATTCAGATTTACAATTTTATTAAATTATGGTAGAAATTTTTTTTTTTTTTCCCATAACATAACAAGTAAACATATTTCTCCAACATATATATACACCATGAAAAACACTTGGAATTTCATAATTCTAAAGCATCCTAATTGCTTGTTTTTTTCAACATGGTTCACTTCTTGGTTAAGATTATCTTCTTGTTATTTACCATAATGCCTTACAACATTCATGGCAAAAAAAATGAAGTGCACATTCTCAATCAACTTCCCGAAAATTCTCCTCAGCTAAAACTTCATTGTGCATCTGGAGACGATGATTTAGGATACAATTACCCTAAAGTAGGATCGGATTTTCTTTGGAAATTTGAAGCGTGGGCTAGAACATTATTTTTTTGTCATTTTTTGTGGGGTGACAAAGATAAAGCATTCGACGTATTTAACGAACCACAAAATTGTGTTTTAGATGCATATAAATTTATTCCAGAACATACTAAGAAATGCATCTATAAAGTGACTGCTGAGGGTTTTTATTTGGGTTATGAAAAGAATGGGGAAACTATTTATGAAAAATATCGTGAATGGTGAGGATCATTTTTTTTATTTGTAAAACTGTGTTACAAATAGAAAAAGAAATGAATTGCCAACAATAATGATTTGTTTTAGCAAATTTGTATTCTATATATGAAATTAAGTTTTATGTCCATATAAAACTTTTTATGCCATCAAATAAATTAAAGGACAATCACGTAACTTTTATAAGATAATTAATATTCATGGAAGAATATTAATATCTATATATTATTTTTTGAAATTAAAAATAATCAGAATCCCAATTGTACTCTAATAAAAATGAGCGTCCTAGTTGTACTCTAAGGGGTCATTTGATGAGAATAATTTATATGGGATAATTAATTTCGAAATTAGTTATTCCAAAACTAATTATTCCATCATGTATATAAAAATAGTGGATTAAATAATCCCGAAATTAACTAACACCTTCAGCCAAACATAAGATAAAATAATCCAGCATTTTATCATTGGACTATTACACCTTACACCTCACAGCAAACAACCCCTAATAAAATTTATTACTATTAACTTTTGTTTCCTTCTTTGAATTCGTCGCCTGAGAGATTCTGTGATTGAGTCAGAATTTATATCAAAGGGTGTCAATAAGGTGGTAGTTGGTCAAATATGTGTTTTATCCCTTTTGGAGGGTTTCGTTTTAAAGAAAATGGTTTTGACCTCTTAAAAACTATTTCTAAAGATTTGAGAAAATTACAGAGTCGTCATTTGATTTTTATAGAAAAATGAAGAAAGAACCTTAAAAGAGTTTCAAAGGTTCAAAAATAGAAATAAGCCTATAAAACTAGAAAAAATGGGTAAGGATTCAATTAACGTCCTAAGAAAGTTTTTAAGGCACCCAAGAGCATCCGTTTAAAACGGTTTATCAAAAAAAACTTATTTGACTAACTAAAAGTGGGTAATTTTACAAAAAAAAAAAATATTGATTTTACACAAATATTATCTTTAACTCAAGAAATTATTTATTAACTATTTTTTGAAGACTTAAAATGACATTTATTCAACCAAGCGAAAATTGGTCCTATTTAACTTCAGAAAAATTTCCGTAAAGAAGGTTTAGCTAAACCCATTTTCTTTATAAATTATTTTTTTCAAATAAAAGGGAGAATTAAAGTGATTTTTGAATATCATTTTTGATAACAAAAATATCTATCTTTAAAGAAAAATATAAGTTAAACAAATTATGAACTTTGACTAATTATTTAAAATATTTTTATTTTTCACAAAGAAAATTTATTTTAGGTTGATGAGAATTCTTTTTAACTTAAATGAACTACTTTAACATATTGATAAAATAATTTGTCATTTTAACTTTTAAAAGTTCATTCTAATGGAAAACATAAAGAAAGATATATTTTTATTAATTTTGAATATTACGCTATATAAATAAAATACGCAAAAAAAATAAAATAAAGAGAAAAATAAAAATAATGATTCAAAGAGGATTTATAAAGGCTAGCCAAATTAATAATTTAATACAAACATATAATCAAATAGGACTTACAAGGAAATGAATAAGTAGAATTTAAATTGGGCCCTTTTCCAAATCTGGTCAGCTTTTGGGCCTATTCTTTATGGACTTTTGGTCCATTTCTGTAGTTGTATACCGGCTGTATACTAAAACTTTATATCAACCTCGTTTTACGGCGTTTTACTGTATATACACTGTATATCAGTGTATAAAACTGGCTTCCTCACTTCCTTGCTTCCATCTACTGTTTTATATGCCGTATACCAGTCATCCTTGATCTTTAAATCCCGCATTTTGCTGTATACCAGTGTATACAGCCCTATTTAATCTCTTTGGGACTTGAATTTGGAGGACTTGGACTCAAGGAAAATGAACCTCATTGGCCCATAATGTGGAGAAATGGAGTCCATTTGAACTCGTTGAAAGTAAGTTCATGCCAAAGAAAGAAGATAAGGATGAGCATAGGTCCAAAGCAAAAGAAAATAAGAATTAGAGAATGTGATCAAAATTTCACGATGGATAAATCGATCATATCTTGTGATCTAAATTACAATCATGCCATGATCATGCCATATCATGCCATGATCGGTGACTATCGATCATCCTTTTTTAGATCTTCTTAATGTTCTTATTTGTAGCTTCTATTGCTTCATTTATTTGAGGGCGATCTGCGATTGAATTCTAAGGAGTGATCTTGAACTGTTCACATATCTCTTTCATCAAATGAATATTCAAGTTTGCTCCATTATTTGTGATGATCGACTCGGGTATTCCAAATCGATAAATCAAGTTGTTTTTGATAAAATCTTCTAATACCTTTTTGGTTACCTCTTTATATGAGGCAGTTTCTATCCACTTGATAAAGTAATCGATAGCAACTAAAATAAATTTGTGTCCATAAGAAGTTGGTGGCTCAATTGGGCCGATACCATTCATGCCCCAGGCTACGAATGTCTAGGGAAATCTCATAACGTTAAGTTCATGTGGGGGAACCCAGATTATATAGCCGTGTATATGACACTTTTGTACAAAACCGTTAAAGTCACTTTTCATGGTCATCCAGAAATATCTGGCTCTTAGGATATTATTGGCTAGAGTGAAACCATTCATATGAGGTCGATACGTTTCGACGTGAATTTCTTTAAGCAACTTTGTAGCTTCAATGGATCCAACACATCACAGAAATCTCAAATCGGGGTTCTCCTGTAAAGGACTTCCCTATTTAAAAAAAATTATTGGCCATCGGGTGAATTATTTTCTTTTGATTAACGCTTGCATCTTCAAGGTATGCTCTAGCTTCTAAATACCTTTTGATATCCAAGTACCATGCCTTTTTATTTGGTTTTGCCTCAACTTGTGCACAATGTGCAGGTTGCTCTTTCAAACTTATCTCCAACGGGTCAATGTAACTTTGATCCAGATGTTGAATCATGGAGGATATAGTGGCCAAAGCATCGACAAACTCATGTTATATCCTTGGAACATCCCTGAATTTCCACTTCCTTAAATCTTCTGCATAACTTCTGTATGAATTCCACGCATCGCATGATTTTAAGGTTCTTTACGACCCATTCACCTCGAACCTGGTGAACCAATAACCAGAATATCTAATAACTAGTAGCTCTTGAACATTCATATTAATGGTCAATCTGAGAGTGAGAATGCAAGCCTCGTATTCAGCCATATTATTGGTGCATGGAAAACATAGTTTAGCGGTAACTAGATAATGTTGATCAGTTTCTGATATTAAGACTTCTCCTATTCTCGAACCCTTGAAATTAACCTCTCCATCGAAGAACAATCTCCAACCTGAGTACACTTCAGCAATGTCTTCTCCTACGAACAATACCTCTTCATCTGGGAAATAAGTTTAGAGTGGCTCATATTCTTCATCAAATGGATTTTCAGCTAGATTATCCATTAGGGCTTGCCCTTTTATCGCCTTTTGAGTACGTATATGATGTCGAACTCACTCAACAATATTTTTCATTTGGCCAATTTCCCCGTGGGCATTGACTTTTGGAATCTGTGCTTCAAATTCATTCTGGAGATGAGATACGTTGTATATGACGTTAGGTAATGCCTCAGCTTTTGGCTACCCAGGTCAATGCACAACACATCCTTTCTAATAGCGTGGAAGGAACCTCATATGGAGTGAACTTCTTACTCAAGTAACAAATTTCTCTTTCCTTCTTTCCAGTTTTATCATGTTGCCATAAGACACATCCAAATGCATTGTCAGAGACCGATAAATACAACAATAGAGAGATTTATTATCTTGAAGGAACTAGCACTGGTGGACTACACAGATAAATGTTAATCTTGTCAAAAGCTTCCTAGCATTCCCCGGTCCATTTACTTACCACATCTTTCTTTAGCATCTTTAGGATTGGTTCACAAATAACCATCAATTAGGATATAAACCTGTGATGCAATATAATATTTCTAAGAAACTCACGACTTCTTCGTCTTCGGAGGAGAAAGTTTTTGGATTGCCTTAATTTTTGAGAGGTCGAGCTCAATGCCCCTCCTACTAACTATGAAACCTAACAACTTTCTAGCAGGTACCCCAAAAACACACTTGGCAAAATTCAGCTTCAAATTGTACTTTCGCAATCAATCAAAGAACTTCCCTAAATGGGCCAAGTGGTACAAACTCTTGAGAGATTTGATGATCACATCATCCACGTACACTTCAATATTTGTATGGATCATATAATGAAATATGGTTGTCATGGCCCTCATATACGTACCGCCAGTATTCTTGAGGCCGAAAGGCATCACCCTATTGTAATAAACACCCCAAGGTGTGATGAAAGTCGTTTTCTCTGCATCTTCTTTGTCTATCAGTATTTGATGATACCCGACAAAACAAACCATGAATGGCCGTATTTTGTGCACCGTACAATTATCAATGAGAATATGGATGTTAGGTAATGGAAATTTATCTTTAGGACTAGCTTTATTCAAGTTCCAATAATCGACACAAATCCTGACCTTTCCATCCTTATTTGGTACTGGAACAATATTAGCTAGCCACATTGGATACTTCATGACTTCAACCACGTTGGCTTGGATCTGCTTAGTGAATTCTTCCTTAATTTTTAGACTCAGATCTGGCTTAAATTTCTACAACTTTTGCTTTACAAGATTGAACCCCGGATCAATTAGCAACTTGTGTGATACGATACTCGTACTCAACCCTGGAATGTCATCATAGGACCAAGAAAATTTGTTAATTTATTCTTTAAGCAACCTGATGAGTTTTTTTTGTGCTTCTGCAGAAGCAAAATGAACGTTGATTCTGATTTCTTTGACTTCTCTATCATCATCTAGATTAACTACCTCGGTTTCCTCTAGGTTGGGATTTTTTCAATTCTTAAAATCTTTTAATTCCTCTGTTAATCATTCTGGGGCCATCATTTCCTCATCATAGTCCTCCCATTCATCATCATTTGCTTCGATTTGTTCATTTAGCTCTTGACATGACTGACATTGGCGGGTTTTAAGTTATTATTAATAAAATCATAAATAACATAAGTTAGATTATAGCGACCAGATAATGTAGTAAAAATAAGTAAAAATATATTTGCAATAAGGGAGGTTGTAATACCCCGTACTTTTACCTAGCTTGAAATCGTCTCAAGAATGTTAGAAACTTACTTTGAAAGATGAATCCACTTTTATAAACGTGGAATTTTTAAGATTTTCACTTTTCGTCATGTGGAAAATTGAATTAGCTTTTCAACGATACCGATTTCGTCAAAATCCGACATCGGAAAAGAAAGTTATGGCTCAAATACAGAAGGCAGTCAAAACCACCCCGGTGCGACGGTGGAGGCCGACGAACCGTCGGGCTAGTGATGGACCGTCGCCCACGCCGTCGCAGCGAGGAAGTGAGACCACCTTCTTCCTAGGAGTGATGGCCTAGGCCGATGGACTGTCGGGCCAGCGACGTGATACGATAAAGACAATGGAAGGACGAAACACACCCCAAACAGTCCACAAATCACAAAATCCGAGGACCTATTGGAGACCAACTCTCAGATTCAACAAATACAACAAACATACAAGATACAAGAGTGTATTTTAACACCAAAACAGATACAAAAAGTGATGAACAATATGAACAAGATGAACTACAATAACACAAGTTTCGGATTCAACAAAGGGCCCAAAACAGTCCACTACACAGCACATACACGATTTGCAAGAAAGTAAAGGATATATAGTGAGACCAAGATTATTACAAGATTAAGAATCAAGTATATTTCAACCTTAACCCCTAATGAATGTAATAATAAAAAAAACACTCTTACGGTGACCGCCAAGGGAATCAACTCTCCTCAAGATCCACCGTTTCCAAGCAAAGAACAATATTAGCTTTTCCAAGCCCTGAACTAAGATTAAGTGTTCTACTCTCAAGAGAGAGGATTTTTAGTGGTTCAATCTTTCATCTTTCATAAACTAATGAGAGAAGACCTAAAAAAGTCCTACTTATAGTAAATTAAAAAAGAAGACAAAAAAGACTACACTACCCTTAATGATCAAAGGTGGCCTTGGTGTGTTGGAAAATAATATGAATTGTCCAAAATTTCCTTAAGGCTAAGTGACCAAAATGCCCTTAATAAAGGGAACCAAAATCGTGAACCACAAAGGTGGTCCAAACCCAAGCGTCCTTAAGTCTTCAAGGCTCCAAGCAATCTTTCACACTCGGGTTTGATCAATGGTAGGCTCAAAATTTCCACACCAAGTATGATACCGTGCCCTCCTGCGACCAAAGCTTGATTCTTCACATAGTGACTTTGAATGATGTCTTCGAAATCTAAGGCGGCCATTATTCTTGTATCACGACAGACCGTCGCTCAGGCCATCGCAAGGGATACAGTGAATCCCTTTTTTGCCCAGGTGCGAAGGTCAGGACTGACGGACTATTGACCCAGCGATGGACCATCGCACATCCCGTTCAGTTATTTTTAAAGCCATTTTAAAAGGGTATTTGGGTCTTTTTCTACCTGATTTAATCCCTAATTACACCCGACCATAGCTCATAACTTCATTATTCTTCTACAACAACAAATTAGGATTTCTCTAAAAGATCAATCCCCAAGAACAAGAAACCCTAGGTGCTTGATTCCAAGCCTAGAATTCAAGTTTTCCTCCATAGATCTTCAAGAAGTCACTCACCCAGGTATGCATAGTATTCATTCATGGACTCCTTTTGTCCATGAAGCCCAATAATCTCCTTTCAAAGTTCAAGTAAATGGATTTTTATGAATTCTATGTTGAGTTTGCTTTTGTTCATGTTGATAATGACCAATTGAATTGTAATCCATGTTTAGTGATAAATCTTAAGTGAAATTAATTATTATAGGTGTAGATTCATGTGAACCCTTGATTAAACTCTTGAATTGAGAAATTAGAACTGAATCATGAGGTTTACTTGTTGTGTAATATTGTCTACATATACTATGCTCACCATGCATTTGATTAATTTCCTATGTGAAGGTAAAGTGCCATCCTAGCATGATAATATGAAATCCCTATACATGTTCAAGTTTATGCATGTCAAGTGTTTGATGAAATGTCTGAGTCAATGAATTATGGTTATATGTGTGGCCATTGTGGTGCTTTAGAACTTGTACCTTATGAATTCTCCAACTTATTATATTATGGACTGTTGATGTGATCATGTATTTAAAAAAGTCATGTTTTGTCAGTTTCTTTCCATCGAGTCCAGGGGGTACTTGTACCCTGCAATTTAGCTGTATGCTTAGAGCAAGTGTCATGTTTTCAAGATACTCTCAGTCAAGCCATGTTCAGTAGAATTCAGTCGGTCTCATGATTTAGGAAATTTCAGTAATCTCAGTAATATTCCATCAATGGAACTCGATTAACTCAGTCCAGTTAGTTCAGTTAATCATGTTCAGTGTCTATTCAAATGGGAGTAGGAATTAGCACCGAGTGAACCCAAGGATGGGAACACACACTGTCAGAGAGGGTGTGATTCTTAGATGTAATCCTTGCATTCCAGAACTATGTAGCCAGCATAGGTTGAGACATCAACATTGTCAGATAAGGGTTGATGAGGTGGATAAGCACTGTCAGATGAGGCCCCCACCATTTTATTTTGGGGGACATTATCAGATGAGGGTTACCCACAGCTTGTCCTTACCAGCGGCGCGGTATTAACACCCTTTCAATTGCAGTTATAGATTGGACCCCAACTTAGCCATAATGGCATATTAGGGGCATGTCGGTTAGATAACTACTTCCCATAGTTTAAATTACAGAATCAGTACTGTCAGATACAGTCATTCAGTCTCAGTAATAGAACACAGATAATTCTATAGAACTTAAGACTATCGAATACAGTACAAAACTCAGCTAGTTCCATCAAATTTAGGACTGTTAGATACAATCACTTACGTTATCAGTTATTTTGGTTATACAGTTATCAGTATCTCATGTTATCAGCACTCAAACTCAGTAATCATGTTATCACAATTACAATTATAGTTATTATTTATTCATGCATGTATTCTCACGTTCATGTTATCCAGTCAATTAGCATAGTTCATGCATGTGAACCATTTGTATTCATCCTACCTCACATGCATACCAATATATTTAATCATACTGACGTATTTGTTCTATGGTGTTTTATACCATAGGTTCAGAAGTACGAGCTCCAGAGCATCAGTAATATTTCAGTCTCAACAGTCAGAGTTAGTAGTGAGACCTCATTCTTTGAGAACATGACCATTACTTTATTATCTCATTAATTAATTTATTAGTTGGATTTAGTTGGGGACATGTCCCATCAACTCCTTATTCAGACAGTTCAGTAAGTTAGAGGCTTTTCAGACTAGCATGATCAGATAGTTATTTCAGTTGTTTTGGTATTGACATATCATATCTTTAGATATTATGTTTTATCAGATCTTATGGTACAGTTTTAAACCATATGGACTTTCAGTTTATATTTTTGCATTTATACAATATATTATGCCATGTTCAGGTATAGATATCAGTCATGTGTTAGCTTATGGTCCTTTAGGGTCATGAACACTGTATAGCATTCCGGGTACCAGATTCGGGGCATTACAAACTTGGTATTAGAGCCTAAGGTTCAATAGAGTCCTAGGAAGTTTGAAAACCATATCTTGTAGAGTCTTGTACATGGGTGTGTTGCGCGTCACATTTATGTGCAAGAGGCTATAAGATGCTTTAGGAACAGTTTCCCATCTTTTAGTATTCATGTCATGCCAGTAAGCGTGAGCTCAAGCGAATCTCTCAGTCTAATCTATTTCTCCCTTTATTCTACAGTACATGCCTCCTAAAAGAAGAAATGGAAATCAGTCAGCCCCTCAGCCTGAAGAAGCTTTGGCTGAACATGTTTCTCATGCAGAGTTCAGACCTGCATTCACTACTCTTACTCAGTCAGTTGCTGCTCAGAATAAATGATCAGTTGTCATTTTAGCCAACCTAGTGGCCAATTCAGCTGCAGCCAAAATTTGAGATTTCACCCGAATAAATCCTCCATCTTTTCTCGTGTCTAAGTCAAATGAAAACCCTCAGGAATTCATCGATCAGGTTCAGAAGGTTATAGGCATTATGGGGGTATATTGAGAGTGTTGAGCTAGCTGCATATTAGTTGTAGGATGTTGCTCACACTTGGTATAAGCAGTAAAGTTAGAAAGGCCAATGATGTAGGGCCTATTGAGTGGGAGGAGTTTGTCACCATATTCTTAGAGAGGTTCTTTCCCCAAGAGCTGAGAGAAGCTAAAGTGTTAGAATTCATCAACCACAGGCAGGGAAACATGGCGGTGAAAGAGTATTCTCTTAAGTTTACTCAATTAGCCAGATATACTCCTCATGTGGTTGCAGATAGCAAGGCTAAGATGAATAAGTTTGTTTCTGGGGTGAATGATAATATGGTCAACGAGTGTAGGTCTGCGATATTAAATAGTGAAATGACTTTATCCAGGCTCATGAATTTTGCTCAGCAGATAGAGGAGCAAAATATTAAAAAGAGGAAGAATCAGAATAAGAGAGTAGGGAAAGGTAGTTTCAAGTTTGCTCATCCTAAATCAGAAGAAGGAAACCGTTCTTAGTTTTGTCCTAAGTCACCAGTTCCATTTCCTTCTTCAGCCAGTGTTCTAGCTCCTAAGTTCAGGGATGGTAATAGAGATAGAGCGCCAGGCTCTAAGTCTTAGGGTAGTGTCAGCAATGCCCGAACTAATCCTCTTTATCAGATTTATGGTAAGAACCATAAGGGTGCTTGCAGAGCTGGTAGCGATGTCTAGTTCAGATGTGGTAAGCCAGGCCACAGAGTTAGATATTGTCCCCAGTCAGGTTATTAGGGTCAGCAGAACCGTTCCTCAGCTCAGTCCGGTTACCCAAATCAGCAGGGTGCCACTTCCAGTGCTACTAGTGGGCAACGCCCAAATAGAATTTATTCTCTCCAGTCTCGATAAGACCAAGAAAATTTTTCTGATGTGGTTACTGGTACGTTACAGATCTTTCATGTTTATGTTTACACTTTGCTAGATCCAGGTACTTCTTTGTCTTTTGTTACTCCCTATATAGCAGTTGATTTCGAAATCAGTCCTGAAATTCTAGAAGAGACCTTTTCAGTCTCTACCCCAGTGGATAAAATCATCAAATCCCAACGGGTATACAGGAACTGCCCGATTATGGTATTTCAGAAAGTCACTTCAGCAGACTTAGTCAAATTAAAGATGACTAATTTTGATGTCATTCTCAGCATGGATTAGCTTCATTCCTGCTATGCCACAGTCGACTGTAGAAACAGAATAGTCCAATTTCTGTTTTCGAATAAACCCATCTTAGAGTAGAGGGGTAGTACTTCAGATTTCAGAGGTCAGCTTGTTTCCTACCTTTGGGCAAGGAAAATGATATCTAAGGGATGTGTTTATCATCTTGTTCATGTTAAGGACTCTGGCTCTAAAATTCCCAGTCTTGAATCAGTCCTAATCGTGAATGAATATTCAGATGTCTTTCTCGAAGATCTTCCAAAAATTCCTCCTGAAAGGGAGATAGACTTCGGCATTAATCTTTTTCCAGATACTTAGCCCATATCTATTTTTCCATACAGAATGGCCCCAGTAGAACTCAAAGAATTAAAAGAACAGTTAAAGGATCTCTTAGATAAGGGATTTATCAGACCCAGTGTGTCCCCGTGGGGTGTACCAGTCTTATTCATGCATAAGAAAGATGGTTCTCTCAGAATGTGCATTGATTATCGTCAGCTCAATAAAGTCATGGTCAAGAACAAGTATCCTCTTTCGTGAATCGATGACTTATTTGACCTACTTCAGGGTGCCAGTTATTTCTCTAAGATAGACCTCAAATCCGGCTATCATCAGCTCAGAGTCAGAGAATATGACATTCTGAAAATAGCTTTTCGTACTCGGTATGGTCACTTTGAATTCTTAGTTATGTCCTTTGGTCTTACCAATGCCCCAGCAACTTTAATGGACTTGGTGAACCATGTGTTCAAGCAGTACTTGGACATATTCGTTATAGTCTTCATATATGATATTCCAGTCTATTCCCGCAGTAAGTGTGATCATGCAGACCATCTTAAAATTATACTTCAGATCCTCAAAGATCATCAGATATTCGCCAAATTCAGTAAGTGCGAGTTTTGGCTAAGGTCAGTAGCATTTCTTGGCCATATCATTTCTGGTGATGGCATTAGAGTGGATCCTCAAAAGACTGAAGTGGTTAAAAATTAGCCCAGACCTATCTCTCCATCATACATCAGAAGTTTTTTGGATTTGGATGGCTATTACAGATGGTTTATTGATGGATATTCTTCTACTGCATCCCCTATGTCTAGATTGACTCAGAAGAAAGTCAAGTTTCAATGGTCAGATCCTTCCGAGAAGTATTTTTAGGAATTGAAGACTCGACTCACCTCAGCTCCAGTTTTAGCTCTTCCAGATGGTCCAGATGAGTTTGTAGTGTATTGTGATACATCAAGAGTATGTTTGGGTTGTGCCCTCATGCAGCATGGTAAGGTCATAGCCTACGCCTCCAGGCAGCTGAAACCTTATGAAAGTAATTATCATACTCATGATCTTGAGTTAGCAGTGTAGTTTTTGCATTAAAGATTTGGAGGCATTATCTATCGGTGTTCATGTAGATGTGTTCACCGATTATAATAGTCTCCGGTATGTTTTTTCTCAGAAATATCTCAATCTTCATTAGAGACGATGGTTAGATCTATTAAAAGACTACGACATGAGTGTCCTTTATCATCTGAGCAAAGCCAACATAGTGGCCGACGCTCTCAGTAGACTATTTATGGGTAGTATTGCTCATGTCGGGGACAGTAAGAAGAAGTTAGCTCAGGAAATCCATCATCTTTCCAGACTAGGCGTTTGCTTAGTTGATACAGAGGGGGGTGATATATGGGTTTAGAATAGTTCAGAATCATCTCTAGCTTCTGAGGTGAAAGAAAACCAAGATAGAGATCCTAGTCTAGTCAAGTTGAAAAAGTCAGTCAAGGATCAGAAAGTAGAGGTTTCAGTCAAGGATCAGAAAGTAGGGGTTTTCTCCTAAGGGGGAGATGGTGTTCTTCATTGTCGGGTCGTCTCTGTGTTCCAGGTGTAGATGACTTAAGGCAGCGAATTCTTGCAGAAGCGCATGGTGCGCGCTACTCTATTCATCCAGGGGCCACATAGCTATACCACAACTTATGGAAGATCTATTGGTGGAGTGGGATGAAGATAGATATTACAGAGTTTATGGCTAAGTGCTCTACATGTTAGCAGGTTAAGATAGAGCATCAGAAGCCTAGTAGTTCCATACAGGAGTTCACCATTCCTAGTTAGAAGTGGGAAGAAGTGAACATGGACTTTGTGATGGATTTTCCTCGAACTCATCATCATCATGATTCAGGTTGGGTCATTGTAGACAGAATGACTAAATCAGATCATTTTCTTCCAGTTCATACCTTTTTTTCAGCCGAGGATTACACCAAACTATATATCAAAGAGTTGGTCAGATTACACAGTGTTCCGTTATCTATCATCTTAGACAAAGGTACCCAGTTCACCTCTCATTTCTGGAAAGCATTCCAAAAGAGTCTTGGTATCCAAGTTCATCTCAATACAGCCTTCCATTATCAGATAGATGGTCAAGCAAAAAGGACCATTTAGACTCTAGAAGATATGCTACGAGCGTGTGCAATTGATTTTAAGGGTAGTTGGGATGACCACTTGTCTTTGATTGACTTTACATATAACAACAACTATCATTCCAGTATTCAGATGGCTCCATTCGAAGCTCTCAATGGTAGGAGATGCAGATCTCTAGTTGGTTGGTTCAAATTTAGTAAGGCCTCAGTTATAGGGCCTGACATAGTATTCGAAGCCTTAGAAAAAGTCCATTTGATCAAAGAGAGACTCTAGGCTGCTCAGAGCTGACAAAAGTCTTATACAGATGTCCGTAGAAAAGATCTCGAGTTTGAGATTGGTGACTATGTCTATCTAAAGATCTCTCCCATGAAGGGGGTAAAGCGATTTAGAAAGAAGAGAAAGCTCAGTCCCCAATATGTCGGTCTCTTCAAAATTCTCAGTCGTCTTAGAAAGGTAGCCTATGAGCTCTAATTACCTTTAGATCTAACCTCAGTTCATCCAGTCTTCCCATGTCTCTTTGCTCAAGAAGTGCATAGGTGACCCAGCAGTTGTAGTCCCTCTTCAGAGCATAGATGTTCAGAACAGCCTCTCTTATGAAGAGATTCCAGTTAAAATCCTAAACTATCAGACTCGTAGACTGAGGAACAAAGAAGTTCCTCTAGTTAAAGTACTTTGGCGAAATCAGTCCGTTGAGGGACATACTTAGGAAGCAGAAGCAGACCTGCGTACCAAGTATCGTCACCTCTTCTCCACCAACTTAGATCTAGCTCAAGGTAATAGTTCTCTTTAAGCTTTTCAGTTTTATGTTCAAATTTCAGTGACAAGCTTGGTATCAATTTCATGTTTAGAATTCCATTACAAACTTGGTATTAAGTACCATTGCATACTCAGTATGCATTCATGTACCAGTTCAGTTATATAATCATGCATCAGATATGCATTCTCATTGTGAGGACCTTAGTTCATCAAAACATTCAGTCATGCATTCATGAATCAGTTACACATGCATCAGCTATGCGTGTCCAGTATGTTGTACTCAGTTATCAGTCATGTCAGTCATGAGATCATGTTTTGATTGTTCATGTTCAGTAGGTACGTCATTTTATCGTCTCCCCTCTCACTTAGTCTCATTTGAGGACGAATGTTCTCAAGGGGATATATTGTAATACCTCTTACTTCTACCTAGCTTGAAATCATCTCAAGAATATTAGAAACTTACATTGAAAGATGAATCCACTTTTATACATGTGGAATTTCTAAGATTTTCACTTTTTGTCATGTAGGAAATTGAATTAGCTTTCCAATGATACCAATTTCATCAAAATCCGACATCGAAAGAGTAAGTTATGGCTAAAATACAGAAGGCAGTCAAAACCGCCCAGGTGCGACGGTGGAGGACGACGGACTGTCGGGATAGCGACGGACCATCGCCCATGCCATCACAGTGAGGCAGTAAAACCACCTTATTCCTAGGAGCGACGACCCAGGCCGATGGACCATCGGGCTAGCGACGGACCGTCGCTCAGGCCGTCGCAAGGGATACAGTGAACCCCCTTTCTACCCAGGTACGACGGTCAAGACCTATGGACCGTCGATCCAATGGTGGACCGTCGTACCAACCATCGTACATCCCGTTCATTTATTTTTTAAAGCCATTTTAAAAGGGTATTTGGGTCTTTTTCTACCCTATTTAACCCTTGGTTACACCTGACCATAGCTCATAACTTTATTATTCTTCTACAACAACAAATTAGGGTTTCTCTAAAAGATCAATCCCTAAGAACAAGAAACCCTAGGTGCTTGATTCCAAGATAAGAATTTAAGTTTTCCTCCATATATCTTCAAGAAGTCACTCACCCAGGTATGCATAGTGTTCATTCATGGACTCCTTTCGTCCATGAAGCCCAAGAATCTCCTTTCAAAGTTCAAGTATCTGGATTTTTATGAATTCCATGTTGGGTTTTCTTTTGTTCATGTTGATAATTACCAATTGAATTCTAATCCATGTTTGGTGATAAATTTTAAGTGGAATTAATTATTATAGGTGTAGATTCATGTGAACCCATAATTAAACACTTGAATGGCGAAATTAGAATTGAATCATGATGTTTACTTGTTGTGTAATGTTGTCTACATATACTATGCTCACCATATGTTTGATTAATTGCCTATGTGAAGGAAAAGTGTCATCCTAGCATGATAATATGAAATACCTATTCATGTACAAGTTCATGCCTGTCAAGTGTTTGATGAAATGTCTGAGTCAATGAATTATGGTTATATGTGTGGCCATTGTGGTGCTTTAGAACTTGTACCTTATGAATTCTCCAACTTATTATATTATGGACTGTTGATGTGATCATGTATTCAAGAAAGTCATGCTTTGTCAGTTTCTTTCCATCGAGTCTAGGAGGTACTTGTACCTGGCAATTTAGTTGTATGCCTAGAGCCAGTATCATGTTTTCAAGATACTCTCAGTCAAGCTATGTTCAGTAGAATTCAATCAATCTTATGATTCAGGAAAATTCAATAATCTCAGTAATATTCTATCAGTCAACGAAACTCAGTTAACTCAGTCCAATTAGTTCAGTTAATCATGTTCAGTGTCTATTCAGATGAGAGTAGAAATTAGCACCGAGTGAACCCAAGGATGGGAACACACACTGTCAGAGAAGGGTGTGATTGTTAGAAGCAATCCTTGTATTCCAGAACTATGTAGCCAACATAGGTTAAGACATCAAAACTATCAGATGAGGGTTGATGAGGTTGATAAGCACTGTCATATGAGGCCCCATCGTTCTCTTTTGGGGACACTGTCAGATGAGGGTTACCCACAGCTTGTCTTTACTAGTGGCTCGTTATTGACACCCTTCCAATTGGGGTTACAGATTGGACCCCAACTCAGCCATAATGGCGTATTAGGGGCATGTCGGTTAGATAAATACTTTCCACAATTTTAGTTACAGAATCAGGACTGTCAGATACAGTCATTCAGTCTCAGTAATAGAACTCAGATAGCTCTACAGAACTCAGGACTATCAGATACAGTCAACTCAGATACAGTACGGAACTCATCTAGTTTCATCAGATTCAAGACTGTTAAATACAGTCACTTACGTTTTCAGTTATATAGTTATCAGTATCTCATGTTACTAGTACTCAAACTCATTAATCATGTTATCACAATCCCAGTTACAGTTATTATGTATTCATGCATGTATTTTCACGTTCATGTTATCTAGTCAATTAGCATAGTTCATGCATGTGAACCCTTTGCATTCATCCTACCTCACATCTATACCAGTACATTCAATCGTACTGACGCATTTGCGCTATGGTGTTTTATACCATAGGTTCAGAAGCACGAGCTCTAGAGCATCAGTAGCATCCCAGTCTCAGCCGTCAGAGTTAGCAGTGAGTCCTCATCCTTCGAAGACATGACCATTACTTTATTATCTTATTAATTAATTTATTAGTTGGAGTTAGTTGGGGATATGTCCCATCAACTCCTTATTCAGAAAGCTCAGTCAGTTAGAGGCATTTCAGACTTGCATGTTCAGATAGTTATTTCAGTTGTTTTGGTATTGGCATACCATATCTTCAGATATTATGTTTTATCAGATCTTATGATACAGTTTTGAACCTTATATCCTTTCAGTTTATGTTTTTGCATTTATACAGTATATTATGCAGTGTTCAGGTACAGATATCAGTCATGGATTAGCTTATGGTCCTTCAGGGTCATGAGTACCGTGTAGCATTTCGGGTACCAGATTTGGAGCGTTATAGAGGCTTTCATTGAAATTTAAAACATTACATACAGTGGCTATTATTTGCACTAATACGGGTCTAAGCTTTTTGGAAAACATAAAAATAAAAAATAAGGTAAATAAGACTTAAAGGGTTGGTCTCGAGCCTCATTCGACCTATCACTAATTTTGCAAAAGTTAATTTCATTCTTTCATCGACCACATCAACTGAAGAGTCATGAATAGAGTGGAAATCCAGTTCAACATCTTTTCCTTAATATCTTTCATGATCTCGATCTTCTCATGACAATCTTCTATAATAGCATCTCACTCTTCAAACAAGTTCCCCATTTCATCTTCGATACCATCACTTGTAAGGCTTTACAGATATAGGAAATGGCTAGTAAAATGAAAGTAATTTCTTTGTCTTTTCATCACCATTACCAGTCATTTCTTCCTTTTCACACACTAAGAGACAATTAAGGAAGGAATTTTTATCTGCCTTAGAAGTATTGATGTTCAACCAACTTTTGTTAACATAGATCATTTTTTACTTATTTGATTGCCTTATAAAGTAAAAACAACTCCAATGGAAAATATGTTAGATCCCATTAGTGGTAAGTAATACAAGATATCTGACATAAGGTAAATACATAAAGTTGTATTCATCTTAGGTGAATTGATTCTCGGGTGGGTATCGACTAGAAAGGAATTAACAGACAGAACTGTCCATTGATATTATATAAATGGGTCTTGACAGGATGTCTACCAAGTCTACTGATTTTGGACTCACGCTACTTTTCTCAACAAAACGAGAAAGAGCGACTTTAGAGGATAGAGGCCAAAATACTGACTATGTATCTCACAGAAGAGAAATTAGGTCATACGTAGTTTCAATAGGTAAAGATAAAATTTCATTTCATTGAAATCTCATTAGAGTTCATTACATCGGAAAAACATGAAAGAAAAATGAAAACAGAAAAGACAAGACTAATGATCAAGTCCTAAATAGATGCGGACATTCCTGCTTCATTCTGTTTCATCCATATCTTGATATTCTATGGGTGATATGGTGGAAATTTCAACTCGACCTTTTTCTTACATTTGGAGGTAAGGCTTGTCCTATGCCTTTTTTAACCAGCAATTTCCTTGTCAAGTCGATTGACCTTTCTAACCACTCTCTTGGTCTCTACTTTTAGCATTTTCTCCACTTGAGTTAACTCCACTATTCGTTTTTCAGTTGAGTGGTTCTTGAATCCAGGATCGATTTTCCTGAAAGACTAGGAATACGTTTAAAAGAAAGTTAGTGAAGAGTGGTTGCAGACTTTTTCTGTTTTAACTCCTCCGCAAGGAAGGAACGAGTCGCTTTCCCCTTTCCTTCACCACTAGCTGGAGCACAGTCTTCGTCGGTCTCAAGGTTATTCAAGATTTTATCTATTTGAATTAATTTAGAAATAATACTTAATTAAAATCTATTTTTCGTAAAATAATTATTTAAGTAATGAAAAAATAATTATTTAAGTAATGAAATTATACAATCTCGTATATATGAATATGAAAACATATAATCGCTACTTAAAAATTACCTAGATAAATATTTTTAAAAAAAATTACTCAGATAAAATATATGTCGTAATTTTATTTAAAATTGAAGAAACTTGAAATTAACTTAGTCGTGGAGGGAAAAATTGGGTGTCAACAATATGCACAAATCAAAACAGGTCAATACAACATATGGGTAAAGACTCAGTCCGATCAAAATTTTCTTGATTCAAAATAGGCCAGGTAACGTCTAATCTTTACTAAGTTTTAACTATTTAATTTGCTCTTTTATAAATTTTTAGTATCTAATAATTTTCTTTTTAATTTTAATTATATATAACCTATCAAATAAAATAAAAATAAATAAGCAATTAGATCTCCATTATTTTAGCTAAAAATAATAAAGTTCAAACCAATTATCTACAAATTTGACCCAAAAATAAAAAGAAAGAATGGGGAGATATCTAAGGGATGGGGAGGAACTGCTTTAAGTTATTAAAAATGCGGAAAAATAAAATACTTAGTGAAAATTACTCTTATTTTTATAACATGTAAATAAATAGATACATAAATATGATACAATATCTTAATCACCCTATTATTTTCCCTTATAGGAGGTATAAAGAGTAATGAGTTAAATAGCTTACCATTTTGATTATGAAAAAAAAAAAATTGCTGCTTTGCCATTTTAATTAAGGGAAATTTTAATGAAAAGAGTTATTACTTTTCAGAAATAACTAATTTCTTTAAGTAATGTGACCAAATTAAAAATACTACTAAGCACAATGACTAGAAATGTTTAGAAGAGTTTAGAAATATTAAAATACTTCTTTTGTTTTTAAATAAGTGATTATTTAATATTTTTTTTTCAATTTCTAAATAAATGGCGTTTTGAATTAAATAAACATTATCGAATAACGATAACCTTTCAATTTTACTCTCTTTACTTTTATTTAAAAAAAAAAAAAATAATTCTTACAAGACCAATAAACTAGTATTAAAAAGTAAAATTCTTTTCAAAGTATTTATTAAGGACAAATTAGTAAATTCTTAATTTTTTGTTTTAACTTAGTAGATCAATTGAATAGATATATAGATATGATACATTAATCACTCAATGACTTTATCTTGCATTAAAAGATAAATAGCTACTCCCTTCATTTCTTTTTAATTACTTTTCTCATTTTTTGTGAGTTAATTTGATTAAATTTTAAAGTTAAATTAGATTAAATTAATTTATTTTTCATAAATTAAAATTTAGATAGTTAAAAATTACATAAATAGTACCAATAATTTATAACTTAAAATATTGGTCAAAGTTTGTATCATTTGACTCTAAAAATTAGCATTCAAAATTTGTGTCGTTTGACTCTAAAAATTAAGTAAGCAATTCAGATCTGAAATTTTATTAAATTATGGCAAAAAATTAATTTTCTTCCCATAATATATATATATATATATATATATATATATATATATAT
This sequence comes from Capsicum annuum, assembly GCF_002878395.1. Lineage (NCBI taxonomy): Eukaryota > Viridiplantae > Streptophyta > Magnoliopsida > Solanales > Solanaceae > Capsicum > Capsicum annuum. The sequence continues at coordinate 213,717,817 of NC_061120.1, read as the reverse complement.
ATATACCCCATAAAAAAACACTTGGAATTTCATAACTCTAAAGCATCCTAATTGCTTGTATTTTTTTCAACATGGTTCATTACTTAGTTAAGATTATCTTCTTGTTATTTCCCATCATGCCTTACAACATTTATGGTCTTGGTAAAAAAAATGAAGTGCATGTTCTCAATCAACTTTCTGGAAAATCTCCTCAATTAGAACTTCATTGTGCATCTGGAGACAATGATTTAGGATATCATTATCCTCATGTAGGATTGAATTTCCATTGGAAATTTGACTCGTGGGCTAGAACGTTATTCTTTTGTCACTTTTGGTGGGGTGACAAAGATAAAGCATTCGATGTATTTAACCATCCACTTTATTGTGTTGAAGACGCATATCAATTTATTCCAGAAGATACTTTGAAATGCATATATAAAGTGACTGCTGAGGGTTTTTATTTGGGTTATGAAAAGGATGGGGAAACTATTTATGAAAAATATCGTGAATGGTAAGGATCATTATTTATTTATTTGTAAAAGTGTGTTACAAATAGAAAAAGAAATGAATTGCCAACGATAATGATTTGTTTTAGCAAATTTGTATTCTTATTATATATGAAATTAAGTTTTATGTTCATATAAAACTTTTTATGCCATCAAGTAAATTAAAGGACAACCTCGTAATTTTAATAAGACAATTAACATTCATGAAAGGATATTAAAAATAATCAGAATCCTAATTGTACTCTAATAAAAATGAGAGTCCTCGTAGTACTCTAAGGGGCCATTTGGTGAGAATAAGTTATACGGGAATAATTAATTTCGAAATTAGTTATTTCAAAATTAATTATTCCATCATGTATATGAAAATGATGGGATAAATAATTCTGAAACTAGCTAATACCTCCAACCAAACGTAAGATAAAATAATCTCAACATTTTACCACGGGACTATTATACCTTATACCTCACAGCAAACGATTGCTAATAAAATTTATTACTATTAACTTTTATTTCCTTCTTTAAATCCGTCATCGGAGAGATTCAGTGATTGAGTCTGAATTTATATCAAAGGTTGGTAACCTCTTTAAAACTATTTGAAAAGATACGAGAAAATTTTGAAATAATTTTGAGAAAATTAACGAGTCACCTTTTGATTTTTATAAAAAAAATGAAGAGAAAGCATTAAAAGAGTTTCAAAGGTTCAAAAACAGAAATAAACCTATAAAACTTGAGAAAATGGGTAAGGATTCAATTAACGTCTAAGAACGTTTTTAAGGTACCTAGGAGCGTCCATTTAAAACAGTTTACCAAAAATAACTTATTTGCCTAACTAAAAGTGGCTAATTTTGCAAAAAAAAAAAAAAAAAAAGGTTGATTTTATAGAAATATTACCTTTTAACTCAATAAATTATTTATTTACTATTTTTTGAAGACTTAAAATGACATTTATTCAACCAAGCGAAAAAATTGGTCCTATTTAACTTGAGGAAAATTTCTATAAAAAAGGTTGAGCTAAGAAAGAAAGTGATTTTTGAATATCATTGTTGAGAATAAAAATATCTATCTTTAAAGAAAAATATCAATTTAAACAAATTATGAATTTTGACTAATTAGTGAAAATATTTTATTTTTCACAAAAAAAATTGATTTTAGGTTGATGAGTATTCTTTTTAACTTCTTGATAAAATAATTTGTCATTTTAACTTTTAAAAGTTCATTCTAATGAAAAACATAAAGAAAGATATATTTTTATTAATTTCGAATATTACGCTATATAAATAAAATACGCAAAGAAAAAATAAAGAGAAAAATAAAAATAATGATTCAAAGAGGATTTATAAAGGCTAGCCAAATTAATAATTTAATACAAACATATAATCAAATAGGACTTACAAGGAAATGAATAAGAAGAATTAAAATTAGGCCCTTTTCCAAATCTGGTCAGCTTTTGGGCCTATTCTTTATGGACTTTTGGTCCATTTCTGTAGTTGTATACCGGCTGTATACTAAAACTTTATATCAACCTCGTTTTACGGCGTTTTACTGTATATACACTGTATATCAGTGTATAAAACTGGCTTCCTCACTTCCTTGCTTCCATCTACTGTTTTATATGCCGTATACCAGTCATCCTTGATCTTTAAATCCCGTATTTTGCTGTATACCAGTGTATACAGCCCTATTTAATCTCTTTGGGACTTGAATTTGGAGGCTTGGACTCAAGGAAAATGAACCTCATTGGCCCATAATGTGGAGGAATGGAGTCCATTTGGACTCGTTGAAAGTAAGTTCATGCCAAAAAGAAAGAAGATAAGGATGAGCATATGTCCAAAGAAAAAGAAAATAAGAATTAGAGAATGTGATCAAAATTTCACGATGGATAAACCGATCAAAACATACGATCTATCGTTATTCACAAGAATGAACCATAAAGTTTTGATGGAATACTCAAATTATACAATAAATATTATCAAATATGAGGCTAAACTGAGAAAACTTTTTAAACTTCAAATCCAAGGCGAACATTCACAATCAAACGCATAGCCATGAGCCTTACACTAAATTAAAATGAAAAATCATATCTTGTGATCTAAATTACACTCGAATAAACTTTTAAACTAAAGAGAGAAAAAATATCTTATGTTCCAATCAAGATAGTTTTAATTCTTTTTACTAGGATACCCGGGTAATCTAAGCTTGTGTCCAGTATTGTTTTCAGATTTCAGATTGAGGTCAAACATGAGAGAGAATGTAGCTTGATTGGGAGTAGCTAAGGGAGATCAAACTAGTTGGTTCAAGGTCTCGCCCTGCGCTCTGCCAGTCCCAAAAATCACGCACTCAAACTTATCTCATGCTAAAGAAACAGAATAAATATTCCATATTTCAAGCTCGACAGTTATCAAGTATCAAGCAATCCATAACAACAGACCCTTTTCATTACTTTTATAGGAACAAAGATTGCATTTTTTTTTTTTACGTTTAGAGCTCGTTCAACTTAAAAGGAGGGAAAAACTATATTGTTCTAAAATATTTCAAATTTCAAGACCTTTTGCAATATCAAACACACACAATTTACATACAAGCCCAAACCATATAACGAATCTCATATCAATGCGGCATAACAATGAAGTTTACACATTTTTTTTGGACAGGCAAACACAGGAAAGTGAAGAGAAACTTCAAAAGAGAAACATTCACCTTTTTGGGAGCAACGAACTTAGGACAACAAGCTTTAAGCGAACGAATTTCACAAAATTTCAATTCCGAATTGTCGGAGTTTTACTTTTCTTTTTTCAACGGAATCAATTTTCAAATGGTTTCTTTTCGAATTCTTTCGTTACGTGAGATTAGAGAAATATCTTCAATTTTTTTCGAAAAGAATTTTCTGTTTCTCTCTACATAAGTAGGTTTTATAGTGAATTTCAGGGGTTTTTTCAGGGGGGGGGGGGGGGGGGGGGGGGGGGGGGGAAAAAGGGGAAGGGGGGGGGGAATCAGAGGGGTAAAAAAGGAAAAACGAGTTGAGATTTGAATTTCAAAATTGAAGTAAGATTTCACCTGAAATTGCACGAAATCCGGACGTTGTTGCTGAGCTGTTGTTACCGTTTGTACGGTTTGATGCATATTGTTGTACGTTGTTTGGTGTTGTTGAACGTTGTTTGGTGTGTCGTTTATACATCGTTGGCTGTTGAGGTTATTGTATGCCGTTGCTGTTGCGGTCATTTGTTGAAGCTAATTCCTGTACGGGTGAATCAAACTCAAATTACGATGACTTTTAAATTTTAGATAAAATTATCCCTGATTAATAAAGTAAATTACATAAATGATTCTTCTATGGATAACAACTCCATATTTATATCTTTCAACTTTTATTTTTTTTTTCTTTTTAATTTTACCTTGATTTTTTTATCTCTTTTTTTTTTTCTCAAACCTTACTTTTTTTTCCTCTCAACTTCTTTTTTTTCTTTTTTTTATATTATTTAAATTTTTTATTTTTTCTTTCCTTTTTTTTTAAATATTTTTTAGTTTTTCTCAACCCTTATTTTTTTCTTTTACGTCTCTCAACGTCTACTTTTATAAAAAAAATAACTTTTTTATTTTTTTTTCTTTTAGAATTTTTCTCAACCTTTATTTTTATTTAATCTTTTTTTTATCAACCTTTATTTTTTTTCATATTCTCTCTCAACTTCAAAATTTTCTTTGATTTTTATTTTTTTAATATTTTTCTTCATTTTCTTCTTTTTCCGCAATTTTTATAATTTTTGTTTTTTTCTTTGATTTCTTCCATTCAAGTTACATCTCATAAGTAAGAGTTGACACTATCACATTATAAAGGCAAGACTTATGACTTCGAACAACAAGCTACTATCTTATATTTTCATTTATGAGATTTCTACAACTATTGCCTTAGAAGCAAGACTTAGCTCAAGAACTTTCAAACTACAAATATATGCCTCACGGGCAAGAGTATAACTTTATCACGTTAAGTTTTCATTTATGAGATGTTTTACAACTATTGCCTTAGAAGCAAAACTTAATTAGCTCAAGGACTTTCAAACTACAAATTATGCCCCACGGGCAAGAGTTGACTCTACCACGTTATGTTTTCATTTATTGGAAGTTCTACAACTCTTGTCTTAGATGCAAGACTTAGCTCAAAGACTTTCAAACAACAAATTAGGTCCCACGGGAAAGAGTTGGCACTACCACATTATGTCTTCGTTTATGAGATGTTCTACAACTCTTACCTTAGAGGCAAGACTTAGCTCAAAGACTTTCAAACTACAAATTATGCCTCACGGGCAAGAGTTGACACTACCACGTTATGTTTTCATTTATGAGATGTTCAACAACTCATGCCTTAAAGGCAAGACTTAGCTCAAAAACTTTCAAACTATAAATTATGCGCCACGGGCAAGAGTTGACACTACCACGTTATGTAATTATTTATGAGATGTTCTACAACTCTTGCGCTCAAAGACTTTCAAACTACAAATTATGCCCTACGGGCAAAAGTTGACGTTACCACGTTATGTCTTTATTTAAGAGATGTTCTACCACTCTTGGCTTAGAGGCAAGACTTGACTCAAAACCTTTCAAACTACAAATTATGCCCCACAGGCAAGAGTTGACACTACCACGTTATGTATTCATTTATGAGATGTTCTACAATTCTTGCGCTCAAAGACTTTCAAACTACAAATTATGCCCTACGAGCAAGAGTTGACGTTACCACGTTATGTCTTTATTTATAAGATGTTCTACAACTCTTGCCTTATAGGCATGACTTAACTCAAAGACTTTCAAACTATAAATTATGCCCCATGGGCAAGAGTTGACACTAACACGTTATGTCTTCATTTATGGAATGTTCTACAACTCTTGCCTTAGAGGCAAGACTTTAGCTCAAGAAATTTCAAATAATAAATTATGCCCCATGGGCAAGAGTTGACACTACCACGTTATGTCTTCATTTATGAGATGTTCTACAACTCTTGCCTTAGAGACAAGACTTAGCTCAAGAACTTTCAAATAATAAATTATGCCTCACGGACAAAAGTTGACACTACCACGTTATGTCTTCATTTATCAGATGTTCTACAACTCTTGCCTTAGAGGCAAGACTTAGATCAAGGACTTTCAAATAATAAATTATGCCCCACGAGCAAGAGGTGACACTACCACTTATTTATGAGATATTCTACAACTCTCGTCTTAGAGACACGACTTATCTCAAAAAATTTTGAAGAACTTCGTAACAACAATTCATGCCCTTAAAGTTTCTTTGATGTAAAAAAAGGATTTCTTTGCGGATTATCTAATTTTTTATTTATTAGCAAAATATAATAGAAGTTGAGAAAAAAGAAAAAACGATCAAACAAAATAGAGAAATAAAAAAAAGATTGAGAAAAAAAAGGAAAGAAAAAAAATAAAGATCAAGAAAAAAAATGAAGAATTAAAAAAATTGAGAAAAGTAAAAATGAGAGGAAAAATAAAAATAAAGTTTGAGAAAAATGAGGGGGAAAAAGAGAACTGAAAAAAAGAAAAAAACGATCAAACAAAATAGAGAAATAAAAAAAAAAGATTCAGAAAAAAAGGGCAAGAAAAAATCGAAGAATTTTAAAAATTGAGAAAATAAAAAATGAGAGGAAAAAATAAAAATAAAGTTTGAGAAAAATGAGGGGAAAAAAAGAGAACTGATAAAAACAAAAAATAAAGGTTAAAGACAGATGAATTAAAAAGAAGAAAAAAATAGATATTGCTTGAGTAAAAGGAAAAAAGAGAAAAAAAAATAAAGGTTGAGACAAATGAATTAAAACATGAAAATAAAATTAAAGAAAAAATAAAAAGTGAAAATAATAATAAAAAAATAGAATAATAAAGTTAAAAGGAAAAAATAAAAAGTAAAAATAATAAAAAATAAAATTTGAGAGACAAATGAGTATGGAAAGTTTAAAAATATATTTGAGGTGTAGATGGGCAAAATGATACTTGTACTATACTTAAAATGTAAGAAAGATTATTCTTTAAAGGCATTTCATATTGGAGTCAAATATCTAAAGCCACCCATATTTGGGTCTATGATATGCAATTTTCTGGTACTAGAGGTAGGCCAAGTCGGTACAATTGGGTCTGGTAGAATAGGTTGGGGCAGCCGATTTTAACCTGGGAGAAGGGATTAAGGGATTGGGTTGAAGCGGGTTGGTGAGTTTTGGGCCGATTGTGGGCGTTGTTGGGCTGCTGTTGTGGAGGGTTAGGCAGAAATCAAGTCATTCATAAAATAGCCTAAATTAGATTAAATTTTGATCTAATTAATTTAAATTTTTACCAAATTGAATATCAATTGGTCAAATTACATTGCAATTGTGGTCAAGTTAATTTCAATTAAGGTCATATTTAATAAATGAATCAAGTTTAATTTAAATTTGAAATAAATCAACAACTATTTTTAATCCCGAGCTTCTTGATTTAATAAAACCAAATAAATATTTCCAAATAAATTAGTTTTAAGAACAAACTATATTTCAGTCAAGATTTTATCAATTTAAATTTATTTTGAAATAATACTTGATTAAAATCTAATTTAACGTAAAGTAATTATTTAATGAATGAAATTATATAATCTAGTATATACGTATATGAAAATATATAATCACTACTTAAAAATTACCTGGATAAATATTTTGAAAAGTTTTTATTCAGATAAAATATATGTCGTAATTTTATTTAAAATCGAAGAAACTCGATATTAACTTAGTTGTGGAGGGCAAAAATTGGGTGTCAACAATATGCACAGATCAAAACAGGTCAATACGACATATGGGTTAAGACTTAGTCCGATCAAAATTTTCTTGGTTCAAAATAGGCCAAGTAACGTCTAATTTTTACTAAGTTTTAACTATTTTATTTCTTTTTTTTTTTAAATTTTTAGTATCTAATAATTTTTTAAAAAATTTAATTATATAACATATGAATAAGAAAATTTTTTAAAAAATAAAAACAAATAAGCAATTAGATCTCCATTATTTTAGCTAAAAATAACAAAAGTTCCAACCAATTATCTACAAATTTGACCCAATAATAAAAAGAAAGAATGGGGAGAAGTATTAGGAGCCTCATCCAGGGCCCTGAACACCTAACCCATCTGGAACAATGGGACGTGGGATTTCTCAACTCTCCTTTTGGATCTGTCGCCTTCAATAAAGAACAAGATCATGGATAATTTCTTCCCCACTATGAGTAGGGACAGGGACTATCCCATTTGGAACTTGACTGAAAATGGCATGTTTTCGTGTGTCAGTGCTTCTAACCACCAATCAAATGCGAGCAATATCTTTTCCTGGATTTGGAAACTGAAGATCCCTCCCAAAATTAAGCACTTTCTATGGCTTAGCAACCACAACAGGCTCCCTTGTTCCAATACTATTAGGAATATGGGATCCCCATTAATCAATAATGCAAGGTCTGCCGACTGCCATCACCCATGTGAGGACGTTCCCCATGTCTTCTGATTTTGTCCCGACACTGCCCATCTCTGGAATGAGCTCATCACTCGATGTGCATATCCCATCCCATCATATCCTTTCACCCATGGATTGAACAACTGGAGCTCTATCCATAACAAACCTTTCGACGAGTTCATAAACATGGACACTCTTCTATCCTTCTGTTTGTGTCCACGTCTGAAAAATCAGAAATGAGATGTTCTACAACTCTTGCGCTCAAAGACTTTCAAATTACAAATTATGCCCTACGGGCAAGAGTTGACGTTACCACGTTATGTCTTTATTTATGAGATTTCTACCACTCTTGTCTTAGAGGCAAGACTTGACTCAAAACCTTTCAAACTACAAATTATGCCCCACAGGCAAGAGTTGACACTACCACGTTATGTATTCATTTATGAGATGTTCTACAATTCTTGCTCTCAAAGACTTTCAAACTACAAATTATACCCTACAGGCAAGAGTTGACGTTACCACGTTATGTCTTTATTTATGAGATGTTCTACAACTCTTGCCTTAGAGGCATGACTTAACACAAAGAATTTCAAACTACATATTACGTCCCATGGGCAAGAGTTGACACTAACACGTTATGTCTTCATTTATGAAATGTTCTATAACTCTTGCCTTAGAGTCAAGACTTTAGCTCAAGAACTTTCAAATAATAAATTATGCCCCATGGGCAAGAGTTGACACTACCACGTTATGTCTTCATTTATGGGATGTTCTACAACTCTTGCCTTAGAGGCAAGACTTAACTCAAGAACTTTCAAATAATAAATTATGCCCCATGGGCAAGAGTTGACACTACCACGTTATGTCTTCATTTATGAGATGTTCTACAACTCTTGCCTTAGAGGCAAGACTTAGCTCAAGGACTTTCAAATAATAAATTATGCCCCACGAGCAAGAGGTGACACTACCACTTATTTATGAGATATTCTACAACTCTCGTTTTAGAGACACGACTTATCTCAAAAAATTTCGAAGAACTTCGTAACAACAATTCATGTCCTTAAATTTTCTTTGATGTAAAAAAAAGGATTTCTTTGCGGATTATCTAATTTTTTATTTATTAGCAAAATATAATAGAAGTTGAGAAAAAGAAAAAACGATTAAAAAAAATAGAGAAATAAAAAAAAGATTGAGAAAAAAAAAAGGAAAGAAAAAAATAAAGATCAAGAAAAAATTAAGAATTAAAAAAATTGAGAAAAGTAAAAATGAGAGGAAAAATAAAAATAAAGTTTGAGAAAAATGAGGGGAAAAAAGAGAACTGAAAAAAGAAAAAACGATCAAACAAAATAGAGAAATAAAAAAAAGATTGAGAAAAAAAGGGGCAAGAAAAAAGCGAAGAATTTTAAAAATTGAGAAAATAAAAAATGAGAGGAAAAAATAAAAATAAAGTTTAAGAAAAATGAGGGGAAAAAAAGAGAACTGATAAAAACAAAAAATAAAGGTTAAAGACAGATGAATGAAAAAGAAGAAAAAAATAGATATTGCTTGAGTAAAAGGAAAAAAGAGAAAAAAAAATAAAGGTTGAGACAAATGAATTAAAACATGAAAATAAAATTAAAGAAAAAATAAAAAGTGAAAATAATAATTAAAAAAAATAGAATAATAAAGTTAAAAGGAAAAAATAAAAAGTAAAAATAATAAAAAATAAAATTTGAGAGACAAATGAGTATGGAAAGTTTAAAAATATATTTGAGGTGTAGATGGGCAAAATGATACTTGTCCTATACTTAAAGAGTAAGAAAAATTATTTTTTAAAGACAGTTCGTAGTGGGGTCAAATATCTAAAGTCACCCATATTTAGATCTATGATATGCAATTTTCTGGTACTAGAGGTAGGCCAGGTCAGTGCAATTGGGCCTGGTAGAATAGGTTGGGGCAACCGATTTTAACTTGGGAGAAGGGATTAAGGGATTGGGTTGAAACGGGTTGGTGAGTTTTGGGCCGATTGTGGGAGTTGTTGGGCTGCTGTTGTGTTAGGCAGAAATCAAGTCATTCATAAAATAGCCTAAATTAGATTAAATTTTGATCTAATTGATTTAAATTTTTACCAAACTGAATATCAATTGGTCAAATTACATGGCAATTGTGGTCAAGTTAATTTCAATTAAGGTCATATTTAATAAATGGATCAAGTTTAATTTAAATTAGAAATAAATCAACAACTATTTTTAATCCTGAGCTTCTTGATTTAATAAAATCAAATAAATATTTCCAAATAAATTAATTTTAAGAACAAACTATATTTCAGTCAAGATTTTATCTATTTAAATTTATTTTGAAATAATACTTGATTAAAATCTAATTTAACGTAAAATACTTATTTAATGAATGAAATTATACAATCTAGTATAGACGTATATGAAAATATATAATCGCCACTTAAAAATTACCTGGATAAATATTTTGAAAAGTTTTTATTCAAATAAAATATATATCTTAATTTTATTTAAAATCGAAGAAACTCGATATTAACTTAGTTGTGGAGGGCAAAAATTGGGTGTCAACAATATGCACAGATCAAAACAGGTCAATACGACATATGGGTTAAGACTTAGTCCGATCAAAATTTTCTTGGTTCAAAATAGGCCAAGTAATGTCTAATTTTTACTAAGTTTTAACTATTTTATTTCTTTTTTTATAAATTTTTAGTATCTAATAATTTTATTTTAACTTTAATTATATAACATATGAATAAGAAAAATTTTTAAAAAATAAAAATAAATAAGCAATTAGATCTCCATTATTTTAGCTAAAAACAACAAAAGTTTCAACCAATTATCTACAAATTTGACCCAATAATAAAAAGAAAGAATGGGGAGAAGTATTGGGAGCTTCATCCAGGGCCCTGAACACCTAACCCATCTGGAACAATGGTGGGATTTCTCAACTCTCCTTTTTGATCTGCCGCCTTCAATAAAGAATACGATCATGGATAATTTCTTCCCCACTATGAGTAGGGACAGGGACTATCCCATTTGGAACTTGACTGAAAATGGCATGTTTTCGTGTGCCAGTGCTTCTAACCACCAATCAAATGCAAGCAATATCTTTTCCTGGATTTGGAAACTGAAGATCCCTCCCAAAATTAAGCACTTTCTATGGCTTAGCAACCACAACAGGCTCCCTTGTTCCAATACTATTAGGAATATGGGATCCCCATTAATCAATAATGCAAGGTCTACCGACTGCTATCACCCATGTGAGGACGTTCCCCATGTCTTCTGATTTTGTCCCAACACTGCCCATCTCTGGAATGAGCTCATCACTTGATGTGCATATCCCATCCCATCGTATCCTTTCACCCATGGACTGAACAACTGGAGCTCTATCCATAACAAACCTTTCGACGAGCTCATAAACATGGACACTCTTCTATCCTTCTGTTTGCGTTCACGTCTGGAAAATCAGAAATGAGAATCTCTTCAGTAATTGCTCCAAGAATCCCTCCTTTAACCAAGCAAATTCCGAAGCCATAGAATACACTCATCTCACCAATAGTTCCCCCAACAATCGTAATCCTCCCTCCCCCCATCTACATCAACATTAAATGGAAACCCCCCTCTCTGCACCACACTACATGCTTAACACGAATGGTTCATGCTTAAACAATCCGGGATTAGGAGGAATAGGGGGAGTAATAAGAAACAGGAAAGGAGATTGGGTCCTTGGATTCACTAAAGTCTTTCGGGTTGCCACCAATAATCAAATGGAGTTGATAGCTCTCCTTGAAGGACTCAAAATAGTGGAAGAGCAGAAGATATTACCCATTGAAATTAATATCGACTCTGTTCAGGTAATTACTACGCTAAAAAATGGTAACCTTCACTATGATCCCATTATTGATTTGTGCAGGTCAATGCTGAGAAAGATAGGGAACTCACCAGTTGTTCGCTGTTACAGGGAGCAGAATCACATAGCTAATGCACTAGCAAAGTATGGAACCACCACTAGACTTTTTGGACAGAATAACCATCTGGCAGTTCCTCCTGTGTATGCCCTTAAACACGTGTTTAAACACACTAGAAACTACTTTTGTTAGGAAGCTAAATCATCACCCCAATGATGAGGAAGGAAACTCTTTTTGTTATGAACCTGATTAATGATCAGGTTCCTGTATGTATTAGGTGGTGTATGACTCCTATTCAGTACTAATATACCACTTACCAAAAAGAAAGGGAGGGGGAGGAATTGCTTTAAGTTTTTAAAAATGAGGAAAAATAAAATATTTAGAGAGAAAATTATTCTTATTTTTATAACATGTAAATAAATAGATGACTCTAATAGATAAATAGACACATATAGATGTAGATAGATACATAAATATGATACAATATCTTAATCACCATATAATTTTCCCTTATAGGAGGTATAAATAGTAATGTGTTAACTAGCTTCCCATTTTGATTAAATTAATGAATATAATTCTAGTTGTTTGAAAAAACAATGTACTGCTTTGCCATTTTAATTAAGGGAAATTTTAATGGAAAAAGTTATTACTTTTCAGAAATAAGTAATTTCTTAAGTAATGTGACCAAATTAAAAATACTACTAAGCACAATGACAAGAAATGTTTAGAAGAGTTTAGAAATGTTAAAATACTTCTTTTATTTTTAAATATGTGATTATTTAATATATTTTTTTTCAATTTCTAAATTTTAAAAAAAAAAGGCCAGGTGCATTAAAACTACCGCTATGCGCGGTGTCCGGGAAAGGTCCTCACCTGGGTATATTAAATAAATGGCATTTTAAATTAAATAAACATTAATGAATAATGATAACCCTTCAATTTTACTCTCTTTAGATTTAAAAAAAAAAGGTCTTACAATACCAATAAAATAGTATTAAAAAGTAAAATTCTTTTCAAAGTATTTATTAAGGACAAATTAGTAAAGTTTTTATTTTTTTTTTAACTTAATCAATTGATGCATGTAGATAGATATATAGATATGATACATTAATCACTCAATGACTTTCTCTTGCATTAAAGGATAAATAGCTACTCCCTTCATTTCCTTTTAATTACTTTTATTATTTTTTGTGAGTAAATTTAATTAAATTTTAAAGTTAAATTAGATTAAATTAATTTATTTTTTATAAATTAAAATTTAGATATTTAAAAATTACATGAATAGTACTATAAATAACATTTTTTTTCAATTTGATTAAGAAAATACATCTTAAAATATCGGTCAAAGTTTGTATCGTTTGACTCTAAAAATGAGCATTCAAAATTTATATCGTTTGACTCTAAAAATTAAGTAAGCTATTCAGATTTGGAATTTTATTAAATTATGGAAAAAATTAATTTTTTTTCCATAATATAACAAGTAAGCATATTTCTCCAACATATATATGTACCCCTTAAAAAACACTTGGAATTTCACAATTCTAAAGCATCCTAATTGCTTGTATTTTTTTTTTCAACATGGTTCATTCCTTAGTTAAAATTATCTTCTTGTTATTTACCATCATGCCTTACAACATTCATGGTCTTGGTAAAAAAAATGAAGTGCATGTTCTCAATCAACTTCCTGAAAATTCTCCTCAATTAGAACTTCATTGTGCATCTGGAGACGATGATTTAGGATACAATTATCCTAAAGTTGGATCGGATTTCAATTGGAGATTTGATGCGTGGGCGAGAACGTTATTCTTTTGTCACTTTTGGTGGGGTGACAAAGATAAAGCATTCGACGTATTTAACCATCCGCTCCATTGTGTTGAAGATGCATATCAATTTATTCCAGAATATACCAAAAAATGCATATATAAAGTGACTGCTGAGGGTTTTTATTTGGGTTATGAAAAGGATGGGGAAACTATTTATGAAAAATATCGTGAATGGTGAGTACTATTTTTTCTCTTTGTAAAAATGTATTACAAATAGAAAAAAGAAATGGATTGCCAATAATATTGATTCGTTTTAGCAAATTTATATTCTTATTATATATGAAATTAAGTTTTGTGTCCATATAAAATTCTTTATGCCATCAAGTAAATTAAAGGACAATCACGTAACTTTTATAAGATAATTAATAATCATGAAAGAATATTAAATAATCAGAATCCTAATTATACTCTAATAAAAATTAGAGACCTCAGGCCTAGTTGTACTCTAAGTAGTTGTTTGGTAGAAAACAAGTTATGTTGGGATAATTATTTTTGAAATTAGCTATTTCGAAATTAGTTATCCCATCATTTATATGACAATAGTGGGATAAATAATTTCAGAACCAACTAATATCTTCAATCAAATGCAAGAAAAGATATTCCAACATTTTATTCTGATTCAAAATTATTATAACTTATACCTCACGACAAATAAAATTTATTACTATTAACTTTTATTTTCTACTCTCTGATATCATCGCTGGAGAGATTCAGTAATTGAGTCCGAAGTTTATATTAAAGGGTGTCAATAGGGTGGCAGTTGGTCAAATTTACGTGTATCGAAAGAAGTCAATACAACTTACGGGTTAAGACTTCATTCAATCAAAATTTTCTTATTTCACAATAGGGTAGGTAACGAGTCATAACCTAACTCTACTAATTTTTACTAAATTTTAATTATTTTATCTGTTCTTTTATAAAATTTTTAGTATCTAATAAAAAAGATTTTTTTTTTTTATTTTGACTATATATAACATATCTAATAAAAAATCCTAAAAAGGTATAAAAGGAAATAAATCATTTAATCTCCGTTATTTTAGCTAAAAATAGAGAAAATGATCAAAAAATCCACTCAACCCTTACCTCAAATTTCAACTACATACTTATACTTTGTGGAGGTCCTATCACCCTCCTGAACTATTTTAAAATAGATTTATTTCCTCTCTAAATGCTAAGGTGGTACGGTAGGTGTAGTGCATTGAGAGAGTGAAGACGTTTTAACCTCTTAATTTTTTATTTATTTTTTCAATTGTCTTCTTTTTTATGTTTTTTATTTATTTTTTCAATTGTCTTCTTTCTCTTTTCTTTCTTTAACACCATGGCTACTTCTTTCTTTCTTTCTTTCTTTCTTTCTTTTCTTCAATAAAACATCATGGCTGCTCCACACATACACACCAAATGAATCATCTGCAATTCCATAACAAATAATTCAATTAACCATTATTTCAACACACACACTAAATGGGTAATCTTCAATTCCATCAAAATAGCAAAATTAACAATTATTTCAACACAAACGCGAAATGAGTCATCTTTTATTTCATCGAAAAAGCAAAATTAACAATTTTTTCTACAATTAGTGCAATAACTAAAGTACAATTTGCGAAGATGATTGAGGTGGTTTACTATTTTGGGGACAAATTACAGCTGTAGAATCCATGTTGCCATGAACTTGACATTTGTATCCTAAGAACAATTCTTTCCAGGCTGCATATGTATTGACATTCAGGTTCTCTTGTCCTAAGCTTTTGGCATCATTTATGCTTAGCTTGTTATCAAGCTCATTCACCAAGCATCATCTATGCTTAGCTTGGCATCATTTAGGCTTAGCTTTGCTACAACAACATTAGTTTTACTGTAAGAAAACCAAAAGCATAAAACACTTGCAACATTACAATAAACAACTTGTTCCCTTTAGACGTCAAATTCTTGATATATCAGTGAGTTATCGAGACTGTCGAACAGTACCTGTTCTTGTTTCTTGGTTGCTATAAAAGAAAAAAATACAACCACTACATGAAGGATGCAAAGCTGGCTCTGCACTGGAAAAAAAATCCTCCTGTTGCTAGCAACTAGCTCTGCACTGAAACTCCTTCATTTTCACGGTTCAAGAATATTTCGCCGAAATTTCCATTTTTTGTCACTGACGGTGAACCTTTTAAATTTGTCGAAAAACTAAAAATAACGACAAGAATTCACCCCACCCCCAACAGTGACACCCGCCCCAATATCTCTAATTTAAATCAAGGAAGTTATGAAGGAGGGAAGAAGAAAAGAAAAATAAAAATAAAAAGTGAAAGACAAAAAGAGAATATATATATATATATATATATATATATATATATATTAAAGAATAATAATTAATTTTTTATATAAAAATATAATATTACGTGGAAATTATGTGGCATTACATGACAGGTGTGTGTTGTTCACTTTTCATTACACATCTGGGTGTAAGTTTTCAAGAGGGTAGTAATTTCAGTTTTAAATAGTTCAGGGAGTCGTAGGACCCCCGCAAGGTATATGTGTGTAGTTGGAATTTGGGGTAAAGGTTGAAGAGGTATTTTACCATTTTCTCGCTAAAAAAAATAAACTTTGATAAACATTTTAAGATGTATTTCTTAATCAAATTGGAAAGGGAAAAATTGTAATTTATAGTACTTTTCATGTAGTTTTTGAATATCTAAATTTTATTATTAAAAAATTAAATTAAAGTAATCTAATTTAGCTTTGAAACTTAGTCAAATTGACTATATTTTGAAGTTAAACTAGATTAGATTATCAAAAGTAATGGATAGAGTATAAAGAGTAATGTGATAAATAGCTTTCTAATTTGATTAAATTAAGAATTTTAATCTATTGAGATTTGCAATTTTATTAAATTATGGTAGAAAATTAATATTTTACCCCATAACATAACAAGTAAACATATTTCTCCAACATATATATATACACCACAAAAAACACTTCGAATTTCATACTTCTAAGCATCCTAATTGCTTTTTTTTTTTTTTTCAACATGGTTCACTCCGTGGTTAAGATTTTCTTCTTGTTATTTACCATCATGCCTTTCAACATTCATGGCAAAAAAAAAGTAAAGTGCACATTCTCAATCAACTTCCTGAAAATTCTCCTCAGCTAAAATTTCATTGTTGTAACACCCCGTGTTTTTTCTAGCTTAAAATTCGTTCCTAAAATATTAAGAGTGTACTTCAAAAATAAATAACCTTTATTTCATACGAAAATTTTCAGATTTAGACCTTCCATTGTGTGAAAAATAGAATAAGCTTCCCATCGATATCAAATTCGCCCAAATCCAACACTCGGTGAAGAAGTTAGAGTATTGTTAGTAATGCAGTGTTCCACCTGGGCACTCACCGCATTGTGGTGGATGTCAAAATGGCAATTGTCACATTCCAGTGAACCTCCATGATATTGGCGCATCGTGGAGAGGTCTAAATTCCCAATTTTCAATTTCCAGTGGTGCAACGCGATAGCACCGCGTCGCACCAGAGTGCAAATTCGCACTTGTCCTTTTCCAGTAGCTTAACGCGATTTCAATGCGTCGCGGTGAAGGTGTAATTGTCATAATCTTGATACATAATTCGAATTCTTGTGTCATGACTTTAATCCTAAGTATGTGAAGTCCTTACTAGTCAATAATGTTCATAGAAGTCACTCAGAGCCAAGTGGAGCTAAGAACATTAGATTCAACCAAAATTTGGCATTCAATCCTACAAGAGTTTATTTTAAACGTGTATAACATTTTATATATGTGGAATTTTTCATCCCAATACCCACCAAATTATAGATAATTAAATTAGCGTTCCGATGATACCAATTTCGCAAAAATTCGATACTCGAGCGAAAAGTTATAGCCATTTTAGTGTGAGGCAGTGAGCTGCCACGATAGTAGCGCGTCGCGCTAAAGGGAAAAATAGAGATGCGGGTTACTAATTTATACTTTAAAGTAATAAGGGGCTATGGGGTCTTTTTCCACCTCAACCCAGGTCATAAAAACATGATCTAAGGCTTCAAATGGGGCATTATTTGCCCCCATTCTCCAATTTTTTTCCCTCAAGAACAACCTTAATCAATTTCCTCAAGAATCATCAATTCCATCTTCTTCTCTTCAACAAAAAGATCAAGAATTTAGGGTTTCTAATCCAAGAACTTCAAGAATGATATCAAGATCATCTCCAAAGTATTCAAAGTTCAAGCTTTTACATTCAAGTTCATCATTCAAGCTCCATGATTCAAGCTTTCTTCATTAAATTAAGTCAATTAAGGCATGTGGGGTTTGAACAAGGACAATCCTTTCGTCCTTGTGCCCAAAACTTGTTTTAACTTATAAATTACTGAATTTTTATGTGATTTTTTTTTATAAAATTGAAGTTAGGGTTTATACCCAATTATTAGTATTTGAAGATTATGAGATTTCAAGTGATTGAATGTTGAAATACATGACTATTTTCATATAATTATGCATGGAATGTGATTTTTCAGATTTTCCAATTGAGTTTAGCATGGTATTGAGATTCTTGATTTTATGATTTTGATATCATTGAAGTATTTTCAAGAAATATATTGAGTATGTTTTGCCTGATTATATTCATGTTTTTATGCACATTGCTGAAATTTCCAGATTTTAAGATGAATTATGAATACTTATGTTACCGAGCATGAATTTTGAGATGTTTTATTGTGAGCTTGTTGA
This sequence comes from Capsicum annuum, assembly GCF_002878395.1. Taxonomy (NCBI): domain Eukaryota; kingdom Viridiplantae; phylum Streptophyta; class Magnoliopsida; order Solanales; family Solanaceae; genus Capsicum; species Capsicum annuum. The sequence continues at coordinate 213,699,428 of NC_061120.1, read as the reverse complement.
AAACTTTAAGATGATTGTTGAGCATGAAGTTTAAATATGATTTTGATGCATCTAAAGCTTTATATTTTGAGTCCTAAGTACAAGTGATGAGTTTATAAGGAGATTATGATCTCAAGTTTTGATAAGTGCTTTCAAAAGCAAAGATTGATCTTTTGATCCTAAGCTAAGATAGGAATCCACACTATTTATGATTTAAATCAAAGAGAAGCATAATTTGGTCTTCATTATAGACCCTTGAGTTATTTTAAGGTGGATTTTCTAAAAGTTCTCAGCCTAATTATGGGAGTAGTATTTAGCACTGAGTTGGGTATGATTCCAAGGTCTCATTCCCCAGAATTGCGTGTCACCGTATGATTGAGATTTGTGGACCCGAGGCCGAGATAGTGATACTAAAGTTAAGGTTCTATTCCGATGACAAGGGTAGAACAACTCTCCCCAACGTGGGAAAGACGTTGGACTCCATGTCAGCTCACATGATTTATGTCGGTTAGAAGAACCTCCCAAAGAAGACCCCTACTCTTTAAATAGTTTATAGATTTAAAGTCTTAGTATATATTGTGAAATGCTAATATTTTAAGATTTCCAAAGTTTTAAGTCCCAAATTCTCTAAAAGTGTTACAGTCTTAAAGCTCCCAAGTCTTTGAGTCCCAAGTCCTAAGTTTCTCAAAGCCCTATAATTCTTAAGTTTCAAAACAAGTCCCTTATTTTCATAAGTTTAAAGTTTAAGTTCTGAAGGTTATTATTTTAAGATTTTATCCAGTTGATAAGATTTGAGAACAAGAAGAGAATACAAATTTTAGAATACGGTGTAATGACTCACGAGATTTATACTACATGTTTTCTTATTCATGATTTATGAGATTTAGATTTTAGTTTTTGATCAAGCTATGTGAGTCATTTATATCAGCATGCATGATTTCTATAAAGATTGATGATATTATTTAACTATTGCATACACCCCCCAGATACTCAGTACATCCTCAAAGTACTGATCCACATATATGTCTATGTGCTACATTGTCTCACATGTAGGTACAAGTTGTAGCGCATATACCATATTCAGTCAGTCCACAGTTTCCAGTCAGCAGGTGATGAGTCTTTTTGATTCAAGAGCTCGAGTCAGTTATACAGCTTGAGAAGTGTTGTATTTTCTTTATTTAGTCGTATTGAGTTGGGATAGTTGGGAGTCATGACTTGGCTACCTATAGTCCGTACTAGTAGAGGCTTCATAGACCGTCAGTGGTGTTAATGTATTTAATTTCAGTTTTGTTGTTAAAAGAAGAGTTGTAATCTTGTAAATTCAGATTTGTATTGATCAAGATCAGAGAATTTTTATGTTTTCGTTGATTTTATTTAGATTTATGTATTTTATTCAGTTGCTTGTAAGTATGCCAGTAGAAGGGTTAGCTTGGGATCACTTGTGACCCTAAGAACCGTGTGACATCTCGGGACCCCTTTTTGGGGCATTACAATTGTGCATCTGAAGATGATAATTTAAGATACAATTATCCTAAAGTAGGATTGGATTTCAACTGAAAATTTGATGTGTGGGATAGAACGTTATTCTTTTGTCACTTTTGGTGGGGTGACAAAGATAAAGTATTCGATGTATTTAACCATCCACGCTATTGCGTTTTAGATGCATATCAATTTATTTCAGAATTTACTAAGAAATGCATGTATAAAGTGACTGCTGAGGATTTTTATGTGGGTTATGAAGATCATGACAGTGGGGAAATTATTTATGGAAAATATCGTGAATGGTGAAGACCATTTTTTTTGTCGAGTTGTACTACAAATAGAAACCGAAATGGATTTGCCAAAAATATTGATTTGTTTTATCAAATTTGTATTCTTACTAGTTTAGAATACATGCTTCGCACGTGTGTCTCGTGCTATTTAATAAAATAATATATAAAAATTTAAATTATTAAAAAATACACATTGACGTTAACATAAATATTGTGCAAAGACAATAAATTAAATGAAATCAAATAAATATTGACATTAAAATAAATGCAAGATTCATTTAAATGATAAAAATAAATATTACATATCTCATTATAGAAAAATCTCTTGATGTATGTACCTTCTGTCACTTTGACTATTCTATCATGACCAAAATATTTTACATAATATCTTTTCATAGATAAAATTGTTAGTGTAGGTATCTTGGGGCTTTGGGCTACAGGTGACAAAAAAAGTTTTAAAATGAGGTGTAGGTGACACAAGTCTTAATAATTGAGTGGAGGTGATAATTACTTAATTATGGATTAAGAAAGTTTGAGAAATTTTAAAATAACCCACAAGTTTTTAAATTTACAGTTTGATTCAAATGTTAGTTAATATAACGAGAAACCAAGGGAAAAAAGTCGTGTTTTTTTCTCTCCTCATCTGTTGTTATTTTCTCTCTCTTCCCGATATTTTTTGTTCATTGTTGCTGCTGCTTTATTCATCATCTTCTGATTCATTATTATCATCTTATACTTTATTATCATCTTCATATTTTTTTTGTTAACCATTGTTGTTGTTGTTACCGCAACTGCTGCTCTTTGATCAATTTCTTATGTCAAATTTTATTTTGTACATCACTTTCAACTTTGGCATTTACTTGAGAGGAGACTTTGGTAAGTTAGATTATGCTTTTTAGTTGAATTTTTCATCTGGGTAACTGCTAGTGTGTTGTTTTTTCAACAATAGCTAGCACGCGAACATGAATGCAACATAAGTGCAATCTGTTTAAATAGATCCATCATCTGTGGCACCAGATAAATGTTATGTTGCAACAGTAGACTCATGTTGGATTCATGTTTATGGTTCTAGCTGCCCATAATATGAATCGAATCGATGGATATTCTGTTGCAACAAATTAATAATCTGTTTCAACAGATAAATAATCTGTTGCACTAGATTAGTAATTTGTTCCAACAGACATGTAATCTGTTACAACAGAATATATATCTGTTGTAAAAGAATATTTATTTGTTGCAACAAATAATTATTCAATTACAACAGATGAATTATCTGTTTCGAACAACAAAATACAGCTCCTGTCACAAACCCAACATATAACTCAACTCATATGTTGATCTCTTCCTATTGATATTGGATTCAAATTATTCCTTAATTGTAGACATGTCATTTGTTGAGAAAAAGAAATAGATAGCATGAAAATCAAATAAGAATTAAAACGTCAAATGCATCAAACATAATTTTTTTATTAAACAAAAAAAATACATAGGTAAAAGAAAAAAAAAAGCTTAATTGTTATTATCATTACTATCATCATTATTATTTGTATGGCCAGCCTGCCAATCTTCAACCTGCAGCAGCAGTGCCCTCCTCAGCCTGCGGATCTCCTGCAGCATCCTTACTCTGACGGCTCTCAACTCCCACTGCAGGTCATGACCTCCTTCTGCAGTTTTCGCATGACGTCTTGTAAAATAGCGAGATCCCACACTGGATTAGCTATATCTAGAAAATGCATAAGTTGACAAAACACACACGTAAAAAACAAAAGTAAAGAAAAGAAAGAATCAAATGTAATACAACATATATTTACACAAAAATCAAGAAAAAAACTTACCAGAGACATGAAAAGCTATCAAGTCCTTGAAGAGAAAGTAGTTGAAGGTGTAACAAGAGGAAGGAATAAATAGTGTACTAGAATGAACGATTGAGTAAAGAGGGACCTATTTATAAAGGATTGAAATTGAATGTGTTAGGCAAAAAGCTACAACTGTTCACCTCCATTTGTTAATGACATTTCTTGCTTACTGTGAAAAGTTATGACTTAATTAAATTAAGCAATGTTGTGATAAGTCATGACTTTTCAGTTTATTATTATTAATAATCAGTTATTTTCATTAGGAACCATTTTTATATTGAATTGTGACAACAGATTATATATCTGTTGCATCAGATAACTCATCTGTGACAACAGATATACCATCTATTGTAATAAATTGATAACCTGTTGCATCAGATAATATATCTGTTGCAACATTTAATCTATATATCTTATTTAAAAAAAAAATTATCATCATGACATCCAAATTTTCTGACTTTTTAATTATATAAATTAATAAAACAGATTTAAAGGCGCAACTGTTCACCTCCATTTATTAATGACATTCTTGATTACTGTAAAAAGTTATGAATTAATTAAATTAAGTAATATTATGATAAGTCATGATGTTTCAACTTATTATTATTAATAATTAGTTATTTTCATTAGGAACCATTTTTATATTGAGTTGTGACAACAGATAATATATTTGTTGCATCAGATGACTCATCTATAACAACAAATATATCATTTGTTGCAACAAATAGATAACCTGTTGCATCAAATAATATATCTGTTGCAAAATATAATCTATATATCTTTTTTTTTAAAATTATCATCATAACATTCAAATTTTTTAATTTTTTAATTATATAAATTAATAAAATAGATTTAAAGGCGCAACTGTTCACCTTCATTTATTAATGATATTCTTGATTACTGTAAAAAGTTATGAATAAATTAAATTAAGCAATATTGTGATAAGTCATGACTTTTCGGCTTATTATTATTAATAATTAATTTTTTCCATGAACCATTTTTATATTGAATTGTGACAATAGATTCTATATTTGTTGCATCAGATAACTCATCTGTGACAATAAATATATCTCCATGGCAATAAATAGATAACCTGTTGCATCAGATAATCTATCTGTTACAACATATAATCTATCTTTAAAAAAAATTATCATCATATCATTAATCCAAATTTATCAATTTTTTATTATATAAATTAATGAAATAAATTTAAAAATAAAAATATTTTTTGTGAGTTTTTTATGGTTTAAATTGTGTTTATCATTTATTTCTTTATTATTTTCTGTGAAAAGAAATGACTTAATTAAATCAAGCTGGTGAGTTTTTTTATTATTGTGACAAGTCATGACTTTCAGCTTATTATTATTAATTAGTTCTTAAATTTAAATTAACCTTTTTCTCAATTTAAAAATCGAAGACACCTGGTTTTCAATAACCGTTTCTTTAATAAAATAATAACCATTTTTTTTATTGAGTTATGACAATAGATTGTATATCTATTGCATTAGATAACCCATCTGTTGCAACAGATATACCATCTGTTGCAACAAAACGACCATCTGTTTTAGGATCTTTTATGATTTCTTCTAACAACTGATTCATCAGTCACAACAGATGAGGAATTTGATGCATCAGCAACATTGTTTGTTTGTTAAATGTATTTAGACAAAAAGTCATAGTCACGACTATTCATCTTTTTCTTAACAATCATCATATAACTTAATTAATCCAATATTGTGACTTTTTTTAAAATTAAATAATCTTTCTTTGATGGTTATAAATTGTGTATATCATTTAGTTCCTTATTATTTATTAACGAATCATTTTTAGGAGAATCATGACTTTTCACCACCCTCTGTTGCCACAAGTGCTCAATCCCTACCTCCAACCTTCGACATGTTGAGAATAGGGAATAAGTAGAATGATAATTAAATATTAAATAAGAATTAAAAATTTAAAGTCAACCAAACCAAACCAAACCAAACATATACATAGATTTTTGAATCCCTTATAGGTAGATCCGATATAAAAAAGGAAAATACATACACTAAAAGAAAGAAAAAACATAACCTAATTATTATTACTACTATTATTATTATCATTACTATTATTATTATTACTATTATTATTGTCAATCGGATAATTTTCATCTGAGAGCAGCAGGGCCCTCCTTAGCCTTGCTCCGAAGTCGGCCAAATCCCTCTGGAGTTCTCGCAAGGACTCAATATGAATCTTTTTGTACGAATCCAAATCAGCCATATTTGTATTGTAAGTGTAGTAGAATGAACGAGTGAGAGTAAGAAAGGGAGTAAGGAAAGGAGGCCGGAGGGACCTATTTATAAATGATTGAATTAGAAGGGGTGACTTAGTCAAACAAAAAGTCATGATTGTTCATATCCCTTAATTAAATAAATCTGGTGACTTTTCAAATATGTAAATTAAAAAAAAAGAATATAAATACAACATTTTATCTTTTTATTGATTTTGGAAAGAAAAGAAAATTGCTTTAAAATAAATCTAAAAAATGGGTAATTTGTTTTAAAATATATTCCATTTGTCATATAACTTACAATATTTTGACAATCTGATGCAACAGATGGATATATCAGTTTGCTTTTCCAACATATGTGGCATCTGTTACAATTTGCTAGTCATCTGTTTATTCAATTTAAGCCATAGATGGGCTATAAAGAATAAGGTATGTGCAGATGGATCTACTATCATATGTGTGTGAGTTAAGTAGTATTACTGATAAGGTCACCGGGACAACACACACAAAGTACAATATTTTTGTGAATGCAGTTTTTAACAGATTAGGCATTGATCATTCAAACAAGATCCCGCATTGTATAGTTAAGTTTGATGGGTTCGAATTGATAAGGCTGAGGGTCTCATAAAGATGGTGAAGATACCCTGTTACGACTTACTGATGGTAGTTGCTTGTGTTTATGCGTGTCAAGTTTTGAGAAAGGATCAATATTTGGTGTCATTGCAGAGAACCAATAGCAATTGGACTTAACTTTAAGTGTGCATTGAACTCTGAGAACACCTTCGAAGCCTCGCACTGCATCAAACAAGAATGGAAAACCAATAGAAATTCCCTTGGCCCAAATTTATATGGAAGACTTGATCGAGAAGATGATTCTATTCCAGAAGGAGTCGAAGGAGAATGCCTGCGAGGGAAATGGGAGTTGATGAAAGACTATATCATCTGAGAGCTAACTGAAGAAGAGACATTAGGTAGAAAGTAAATTCTAGTGGATCTGGCCGATAAAATTATCTTAAAACATGAGAAATCTGAATCAAGTGCAAATGTAAAAGTGTATTAGGTAATGTAAATTCATTTGTTGTCTCTCTGAAATAAAAATAATGCAGATGGACACTTTGCTGGGAAGCTGCAACTAGGTAGCGTGGTCGGGATTATCACCTAGATAGAAAATAGCAAAAGACTAAGAAAGCAGCCTTAAGGGCATCGAGGGTTGAAATGATGTAAAGTAAGTCTAGAAAACTTATGCCAACAGCAACTGCAGTTAAAGTAAAGAATCTAACAGAAGGCAAAAATTTCTAAATTTTAAATTGCATCTCATGCCTTTTTGTTTGTGGTTCTAATTAGGTCCACTGTTGTTGACCTGATCGAAATCACAAACGTGATTGAAAGGTAAATTGAGTATCATTACTTCCTTATAAATATGGATTAATTGATTATGTTTTATAGCCTTAGCATGCTTTCAACATTTCTTGGAGAAGATGAGAGGCTTTCTCTAGTTTGTGAATTTCGATAATTTTCAAGCTTACCTCCAATTTGTTGATTCTATATTCAAGATGGCCGTTGCTGTCTTTAAAGTTGGTATAGAGTTTCTGATCTCTTGTGAGCTCGATCAAGAACACTACCTTCAAAGTTGTGGCATTGAAGAAGGCCTTCAAAATACTTTCTTCAAAAGCCTTAAAGGATACATGGAGGGTTGTTGTGCTTGTTTTAGGTTAAAATATGTTGATGCACACTGAAGAAGTGGTCCCAATAGTTGAACAACACACTTTTATCGAGCGTTGCTCAATACAACTTGCTTAACCAATTTGATAAATTAATAAGCAAGGAGTTTCATAGCGTGTGATCTAAACCGACTCTACTAAGCCTATCAAATGTTATACAACTTCAGACTCATTACCCTATTAAAAAAATTTGACCGAATTAGTGCACAAATCAAATGAGCTCAATCTCTCAGCCTTTCTACTGATCGCTCTTCTCCAATATAGATGATAAGATATCTGCTATGCAAAAGTCTACACCATCGCCAGAAATGCTTGCCAGGGCACAAGTCTTCAGAAGGAATCAACAGTAATCTCTCAATATCAAGTGATATTGAGAGATTACTTGTCATTCCTTCTCAAGACGTTCACTACGGCAAGAATTTCTGCTGATGACAAGATATCTGCCATACGAAAGTCTACACCATTAACGAAAATTCTTTTCAGAGCGAAATTCTTCAAAAGGCATTATTAGTAATCTCTCAACATCAAGAAAGTCTTGTACAAAAGTCTTCAGAAGATAATCGAAAATAAGAAAGTTTTTAGCAATGACTACATATAATTACGACATCAACAACCTCACCAGATTCACTCCTCATACAAAAGAAAAGGCAGAAATATTTTTATTTGCATTCGCATGTTATTTATTTAACAAACCAAACAAACATGAACAAAATCTAGCATTTAATTCATCTTTGTTTGGTTTGTTAAATAAATAACATGCGAATGCAAATGAAAATATTTTTGCCTTTTCTTTTGTATGAGAAGTGAATCTGGTGAGGTTGTTAATGATAATTATGTGTAGTCATTGCTAAAAACTTCCTTATTTTTGAATGTCTTCTGAAGACTTTCGTACATGACTTCCTTGATATTGAGAGATTATTAATAATGCCTTCTGAAGACTTTTGCTCTACCAAGAATTTCTGCTGACGATGTAGACTTTTGCATTGCAGATATTTTGTCGTTAGCAGAAATTCTTGCCGTAGCAAAAGTCTTGGGAAGGCATGACTAGGAATCTCTAAATATCACTTAATATTGAGAGATTACCAATGATGCCATCTGAAAACTTACGCCCTGGCAAGCATTTCTGATGATGGTGTAGACTTCTGCATAGCAGATATCTTGTCATCTATATTGGAAAAGAGCGATCAGTAGAAAGACTGAGAGATTGAGCTCGTTTGATTTGTGCACTAACTCAATCCAATTTTTTTGATAGGTTAATGAGTCTGGAGTTACGTAATGTTTGATAGACTTGGTATAGTCGGTTTAGATCACATGCTACCTAACTCCTTGCTTATTAATTTATCAAATTAGTTGAGCAAGCTGCATTGAGCAATGCTCGATAAAAGTATGTTGTTTAACTGCTGGGACCACATCTTCAGTGTGCATCAATACATTTTGACCTACAACAAACACATCGACCCTCCATGTATCCTTTAAGGTTTCTGAAGAAAGTGTTCTGAAGGCCTTCTAAAATGCCACAACTTTGAAGGTGATGTTCCTGATTGAGCTCACAAGAGATTAGGAACTCTTGACCAACTTCAAAGACGGAAACGACGAACTTGAATACAGAATCAGCAAGATGGAGGCAAACTTAAAAATTATCAAAATTCACAAACTAGATCAAGCCTCTGATCTTCTCCAAGAAATGTTGAAAGCATGCTAAGGCTATAAAACACAATCAATTATAACCATATTACTATGGAAGTGATGATACTCAATTTGCCTTTGAATCACGTTTGTGGTTCCGATCAGGTCAACAACAGTGTACCTAATTGGAACCACAAACAAGATGGCATGGGATATAATTTAAAATTCAAAAATTGCCGCCTTCTCTTAGATTCCTTACTTTAACTGCAGTTGCTGTTGGTGCAAGTTTTCTAGAATTACTGTACATCATTTCAACCCTCGATTCCCTTAAGGCAACTTTCTTGGTCTTCTGTTATTTTCTATCTAGGTGATAATCCCGACCATGCTACCTAGTCGCAGCTATCTAGCAAAGTGACCATCTGTACTATTTTTCTCTTAGAAAAACAACAAACAAATTTTTCATTACCGGATACACTTTCATATTTGCACTTGATACAAATTTCTCATGTTTTAAGATAATTTCATCAGCCAGATTCTCTAGAAGTTACTTTCTACCTTATGTCTCTTCTTCAATTAGCTCTCAGATGATATAGTCTTTCATCAACCACTCATTTTCCCTCGAAGGCATTCTCCTACTGCACCTACTGGCGTATAATCATCACCCGAGCAACCTAACCATATAAATTTGGGCTAGGGTGATAACTATTTTGGTTTTCCATTCTTGTTAGATATAGTGCTAGGCTTCAAAGGTCTTCTCAGAGTCCAATGCACCCTAAAAATTAGTCCAATCACTATTGAATCTCTTTACAATGAGACCAAAACTATATCCCTTCATAATGCTTGACAAATAAACATGAGACAACAACTGACATTAAATCTTAATGGAGTATCAGAACCATATTCATGGTCCCTCAGCCTTATCAGTTCAAACCTATCAAACTTAACTGTAAAATTACAGATATTTTGTTTGAATGATCTATGACTAATCGATAAAAATAGCATTCAGAAAATAAGTGTACTCTATGTGTGTTTCCATGATAACATTATCAGTAATACATACCTCTCATATATGATGTGGTTTCATTTGCATGCAGTTTATTCCTCTGAACCCATCTTTACTGCAACCTCTTGTGATAGTTGGGCAAAAGTTGATCAACTTTCAGTTCCTTATATTTACAAAAAAGAGAAAAAAAATTAATGTCACAAAAAGAACATTATCCATCTGTTGCAATAGATGTAGAGTCTTTTGCATCAGATGAGGAGTCTATTTTATCAGATGAGGAGTCTGTTGCATCAGATGTAGAGTCTAATGTAACAGATGTGGAGTTTGTTGCAACAGATGTGGAGTCTGTTACAACATATGTGGAGTCTGTTGTAATAGATGTGGAGTCTGTTACAACAGATGTGGAGTCTATTGAAATATATCTAACCAGTCTTGCTGGTGGTTTGATTTGTTCCAACAGTTGCTCTGTCTGTTGCAACATTAAATACAAAGAAATAACAAATAAAAAACATCAAAAACAAAGAAAATAATAATATTCCAACACCATCAATAACACCACACCACAAGTTTCAACATCTCCAACCCCACCAACAACATCAATAACAGCATCAACAACAAAGAAACAAACAAAATACATACAAAAAAATGATACTACCAATAAGGCTTTTAAACTTCTCCCAATAGATGAATTTTTTTGTTTATTGTAATAAAATTCTCGATTTGTTTATTCAATAATTAAAAGTTCCTTTAATTTTTTTAAATAAATATGATATGGGTAAATGATAATTAAATAAAAAAAATAGGTGTAAATAACTTACAAAAATGAAAACGAGAATGAAAGAGCAATAGTGAACCATACCTTAATATCAAAAGGGGATCAAAACAACAATTTCAGTCGAGGAATCTAAGATATGGATCGGTTTAGATTCAAAGGGATCTTTATGAGAAAGAGGAGAGAAAAAAGGCCGTGATAACCCTAAAGAGGAGAGAAAGAAAAAGATGACAGACGAATAAAATAAATTTAGGGTTGAAGGAGAGATAAGATAATTCTAATTTCTAGATGTAGTACCCTTAATTTTAAATGACTAAATAAAGTGTATTTATTCAAATTTATATTTTCAAAGCATAATAAATAAGGCTAATTTGGTAAAATAAACCCCTAATTAATATTTTCTTAATGGGTGTACCAAGTCAATAGAGGCCAACTAATATGAAATGGAGGAAGTATTAGGGGTTTCAATATTCATTAATTAATATTCACTAATAATTTGAGGGGCACGAAAATAAAAACAGGTGACATTGAAAAACAAGACAAGACTACTCAATGAGATTTTTGAGTTATCCAAGAAATATTTTTTACCACCTTTAGTAGTACTACTTTATCTACTCGTATAGAAGCTTATTTTAAAATTAAAAGAAAAAAAGAGATTTTCAAATAGATATGTCGTCTGTTGCAACAGATATAAATATTTGTTTGAAAAATCCCAACAGCTCAGCCACCTGTGACAACAGATGCAAATGTTCATTTGATAACTAAATCAGATATGTCATTTGTTACAATAGATATCAATATATGTTTGAAAATTTTCAACAGCTCAGTCATCTATCACAACAGATGTAAATGTCTATTTGATAATTAAATCAAATATTTCATCTGTTGCAACAAATATGATTATCTGTTTGAAAATATCCAACAGCTCAATCATTTGTTGAAACAAATTTCATTGCAATTTATTTACGTGGAACTAGGGATTATTGAATGAGCTTACAGGGTTAAAAACAACTTTAATTGAGTTGTTGTATTTGCATGGTGTTGGTATTGTGTTCATCCCAACCAGAGTCGTCGATCAATCACTCAGAGTTGAAATGAGTTCTCATCAACTTAATGTTAAGATTAATATTACCTAAATTGATTAAGATGGAACTAGGAATGAATGAATGAGCTCAAAGGATCAATAACAACTTTAATTGAGTCATTGTATTTGCATGGTGTTGGTATTGCATTCAACTCGAGTCGTCGATCGATCACTCTGAGTTGAAATGAGTTCTCATTAATAATGTTAAGATTAATAGTACCTAAATTGATTTAGGTGGATCTAGGGATGAATGAATGAGCGTACAGGGTCAACAACAACTTCAATTGAGTCATTGTATTTGCATGGTAGTGATATTGCGTTCATCCCGACCTAAGTCGCCGATCGATCACTTTGAGTTAAAATGAGTTCCCATTAACTTAATGTTAAGATTAATATTACCTAAATTGATTAATATGGAACTAGGAATGAATGAATGAGCTCAAAGGATCAATAACAACTTTAGTTGAGTCGTTGTATTTGCATGGTGTTGGTATTGCATTCAACTCGAGTCGTCGATCGATCACTCTGAGTTGAAATGAGTTCTCATTAATAATGTTAAGATTAATAGTACCTAAATTAATTTAGGTGGAACTAGAGATGAATGAATGAGCTCACAGGGTCAACAACAACTTCAATTGATTCGTTGCATTTGCATGATGTTGGTATTGCATTCATCCCAACCCGAGTCGTTAATCAATCACTCTGAGTTGAAATGAGTTCTAATTAACTTAATGTTAAGATTAATAGTACCTAAACTGATTTAGGTGGAACTAGGGATGAATGAATGAGCTCAAAGGATCATCAACAACTTCAATTGAGTCGTTGCATTTGTATGGTGTTGGTATTGCATTCATCCCGACCTGAGTCGTCGATTGATCACTCTGAGTTGAAATGAGTTCTCATTAACTTAATGTTAAGATTAATAGTACCTAAATTGATTTAGGTGAAACTACTAATGAATGAATGAGCTCACAGGGTCAACAACAACTTCAATTGAGTCGTTGTATTTGGATAGTGTTGGTATTGCATTTATCCCGACCCGAGTCGTCGACTGATCACTATGAGTTGAAATGATTTCTCATTAACTTAATGTTAAAATTAATAGTACCTACATTGATTTAGGTAGAACTAGGGATGAATGAATAAGCTCAAAGGATTAACAAGAACTTTAATTGAGTCATTGCATTTACATGGTGTTGGTATTGTGTTCATTCCGACCCGAGTCATCAATCGATCACTCTATAAGTTGAAATGAGTTCTCATTAACTTAATATTTTAAAAATTATACCTTTTGAAATTTTAAAAATTAATTAAGATTAATTCAGACCAAATTAACAATTTCAAAACTTGTCATTCTTTTCCAAAATTACAAATCAACCCATACAAGTCATCCATTTGCGGAAAAAACTTTTCCTCATTTTAAATCTCAAGTTCTCTTTTTCTCTCTCTCTCTCTCTCTCTGTCAACAATACAGACAAAAACTACTCAACATATTGTTCAACCCTTCAAAACAGATCGATTTTCTTCCCATTTTTGACCATATAGTTGTTATTTTTGACTTTATTCTCGCTTGTATCCATCGTTTTATCTGTCTTTGCAAGTAAAAAAATTTGAGAAGAGTTTGACATTTATTTTTTATTTTAAAAATTAGGGATTTTTAGTTAATGGTGAAAAAAATACTTTTTGTTGTATTATATTCGAGAATGAGTTAACAATTTTGTATTTTGATTCTAAAAAAGTAGGAAGCACCCGAGAAAATCTTAGTCTTTGTCTCAGTGTTTTGTTGACTATCGTGGTATTGTTGGATGGTGTTTTTGGTGTTGTTGGTGGCTGTTGTTGGTGGTGTCGGTATTTGTGTTTTTGGTGGTAGTGTCGGTGGTCTTGGTGGCATTAGTTATGGTGGTAGTGTTCCATCTGTTGTAATGGGTGGAAGATCTGTTGGGAGATATTAAATAGGTCTTCAAATAGATTTCCCATCTATTCCAACTGATGGGTTATCCGTTGGAGTATTTTTTTGTAATGTGGTGTGGAATAATTTATTGAAATTTGTCTTACCATTTTTTACAAAATTATGCAGATATCAAATGCAATGTATTTTTTGTTTTTCTATTGTTTGTAGTTGAAAGATGTTTCCCAAAATTAAAAAAAAAAACTAAAAATGGAGAAAGTGGATCAACTTCTGATCACCAAACAAAAAAGGCTAGAGTACAGATAAATTCGGAGGAACTTCCAGAAAAATCTCAGTCAGGGAAAAATGAAGCTGAGGAAAGTGATAACTCCTTCTCACCAATGGGGATATCAAAATCCCAGCATAGTTATGTCAAAACCATTAGTATTGAAAAGTTTTGAGTTGCGATGCCGCTGAATATCCCTAATGCTGTATTGGTGATTTTGTACTTAAATGTTAGTTGAGAAAACCTTTTAATGAACTTAGGAGTATTATAAAGAATGAAAACATAGATGGATATTTTAAGAAGAGCTGCTTTGCATACTTTCTCGAGCTGTCTAAGGACCGCACTCTCCGTTTTCTAATGAGCATGGTATATGACCTTCTCAAGAGCAGGATCAAGTATGTAGGGGATGATAAAGATTCAAAGGAGTGCAGAAAGAAGATGGATGAAGTCTGGATCAACTATTGTGGCATGCCAGTTTGTTTTGGATTGAAAGAGTTTTCTATAGTGACGGCCTTGAGATGCGATCGTCCAGAAGAACCTCTCATCAAGAAAACACCCCACAAAAGGTCGAACAAATGCAACATAAAAAAAAGTTGTTGGGCATTGTTGTACCTAGCTACAAAGGGGAGGATTTATGGCGGATCTCGAGAATAAAAACATACCAAAGCGCTACAGGGAGAAATTGTTCTTAGTTTGGTTTGTCCATTCCGTTTTATTAGCAAGAGGCATCAGGAAAGTCATAGAACATGATTTATTGGCACTTGCTGATGATTTTGGGAAATTCGAAGATTATCCCTAGGGATATGACAGCTACTGCTTGACTGTCGAATATTTACTGACAAAACTATCCCCAAAGACGGTCACATTATATGGCTTTCTCTGGGCCTTCATGGTAAAATTGATCACTGTTTTTACTCATCCATTAATTTATATTGAATATAGTTATTATGACTTTTTTTTTACTTGCTTCCTGTTTACAGTTTTTAGGCTTGGACATGTGAATCCATTCCTCCCCCCCGAAATAAGTTCAAGGATTACCCGAATAAGGTTTCTTATCCAAGGATCCTTAGGTGGTTAGCTGCAACAAGAGCAACAAAAGATATATTAAGAAGGCTGATCTCTTTAACCCTCTGGATGATGTAGTACGTCTTCTTTCAACTAAAATAATTTGCCTCAAAGAAAGATGTTGAAACAGATGTTCCATTTGTTGTAACAGATGGGTCATCTGTTGTAACAGATTACCTGTCAACTGCAACTGGTGCAACAGATGGGTAATCTGCTATGACAGACAATCCATATTTTGCAATAGATTAACCATCTGTTTCTCTGGTTCACTGAACCCGACTCAGCAGATTAGCCATCTGATGCAAATTATACAACAGATGTGTAATCTGATGTAATATATTATCAATCTATTACGACATACAGATCAGCTGTCATGTCAGCTAGATCGTCTATTGTATAAGTTGGCTATGTTAACATCCATGTAACCCAACTGACTGTAAATTATTATAATATGATTTAAATGCCTCATATTTTTTTATATAGGTTGTGCATCCTTGGATTTGCCTACCGTTGATGAGCTGGGGATGACTTCTTTTCTTACTCTGGTTTTGTTAATACAAAAGAAAACCCAACGATGGAGTTAATAAAGAAGGAATTAGCTGGAGCAACATCCATAAGAAAAGCAGTTTGGCAAGGTCAGCCTAATGTTGAAGCTCTTCACGACCAACCTCAAATTGCAATAGATCCGGGTGTTTTTTGTAACGCTCCAAAATCTCATCCCGAGACGTCATATGATGCTTAAGGCTACAAGAAGCCCTAAGCTAACCCTTTGAGCCTGCTACTACTTTCAACACTTACTTTAGGACAAATATAGCAAAACAAGCACACTGTCATAGCATATCTCAACTGAAATAACGAAAGATTACTGTCTGAATAGAAACATACTGAAAAGTCTAAAACATCACTAATAGTCTAGTCTGATAAAGCCTCTACTACTCAAACTAGAGAGCCATTGGGACAGACCCCCAACAGACTCGAACTGATCTAAAAGTAATGCTTAAAACACTATAAAAGAGGAAAAGTTATAGATATAGGTCCTCAAACCATGAGGACTCACCAAAGATAAAGATGTAGATGAAGATCACTGTCGTTACTGAGACTGAGCACCTAAACCAACATTATAAGACAATGTAGCACACAAACATATATGTGGATCAGTACTTTGAGGATGTACTGAGTATATGGGGGTGTATGCAATACTTAAAACAACAATATTCTCAATCTTAAAACAACAATATTCTCAATCTTTATAAAATCACGCATGCTGATATAACTGACTCACATAGATTGAATAGTCTCAAAAAAATGTATATCTCGTAAATTATGAATAATGAAACACAGTATAAATCTCATGAGTCAATGCTATTTCTGAAATCTGTAGTTTTGTTTCCTTCTCAAAACATATAGGCTAAGTGGTAAAGTGCTCGCCTCTGCATCTGAGAGTTAAGACTATAATTTTAGAAGAAAATCTAAAGTAACACATCAATTAAATAAGTTTACGAGCCTTTACACTGAGTATCTAAAAATTTTTACTGATCAAGATATCTGTCAAATACTTATGGAAAATAAATCATCTCAAGGAACATACGTTACTTTAGAAACTGATTATTTACTCTTACTAGTAGGGGAAACTACTTTCTTCAAGGGAAAATTTATACTTTAAGAAGCTACTCTAAAAATCTTACTATTAGGGAGGTTCTCTTAACCGACATACACCATGCAAGCTACATGGAGTCCAATGTTTTGTCCTCCTAAGGAAGAAACCTCATGCTGGGGAGAGGCGTCATACTCTTACCAAGGAGTATAACCTCAACTTAGTGATCACTATCTCGGCCTCGGACCCATAAATCTCAATCCTACGGTGGCACATAATTCTGGGGTATGAAATCGTAGTAACTTGCCCAACTCGATGCTAATTACTACTCCGTTTAGTTAGCTACGCTCATCTCATGGAAATTCACTTTAAAGTAATCTCATGGTTCATAAAGAACCCAACTATAAAATTTGTAATCTCATTTAGTAAAGTGGATTTCAAAGCTACTATGATCATTAAGGTCAAAACTTTATCAATAATCTCAAAATACTCAAATCATGGGTGATTATAGAACAAAAGTTCATAAAAACTAAAATCTCAAGTAAGGCTTAATGATCCATAATTCAATCTCAAGTTAAGACGCATTAAAATGCATACTAAATATCATAACGATTCATAGATCATATAGAAATCTGGAAATTTTCAGCAATATGCATTGTAATCTCAACATACTCATGCACTTCAATTTCTAAAACATTGAAACCATCATAACCTCAAGAAATAACAACATAGGGTATAAAACCATACTTTAGTTTCATAAGAAAACATGTAAAACCATAAATCTTTGTAACTAAAACAACTTTAAGGCACAAGGATGAAAGGAGTGTCCTTGTTCAAACCCCATATACCTTGAATTAGAAGCTTTGGATGAACTCTAGCTTTTGAAACCCTATTCGCACTCTTGAATGAAGGTTCTTGAAGCCTTTGACTTAGGAATATTGACTCAATTTATAAAAACTATGGTGAGCTCTTGAGATTCTTGGAAGAGGATTTGGATGCTTAGGGTTTTTGTTTTGAAGAGAATGAGGATTTAGTGCATAAAGAGCTTTGTAATACCATTGATTTTATATTTTTGGATGAATTGGGTGTAGGGTAATTACCCAAAATACCCCCTTTTAACCCTTGACGTAATTGGAAAATATAACTGGGAGCCTGATTTCATGGGCCACCGTGACGCACCACTATCGCGGTGGCTTACTGGAAATTGAAAAATAGGAATCTGGGAGTCACCGCGATGCGGAGCCATCGCGTTGTCCTACTGATTGGGACCTGGAACTTTAGCGCAATGCGCCACTATCATGCTAGGCCCCCAGAAATTGACTAATTGGAAATTGGGGTTCTCCGTGACACGCCACTATCATGGAGTTCCACTGGAATTTGACAATTATTAAATAGACCCTTTGCACGATGAGCCAAACACTAAAAAGACGGTGTTTTATGACTAGAACTTAAATTAGCCATAACTTCTTACCGGTTATCAGATTTGGGAAGATCTTCTATCGTTGGAAAGCTAATTAAATTTATCACGGTATGTTGATGAAATTCTCTACCTCATGAGGGGTCGGCAATTAGTGTACCCGGATGCTTATGATATTGTCGATAGGATAATGGACCTCAACTTCTACAATAATTTCAAGGATAGGTACGCTGATCTCTGTAAGGTAGCTGATTTAGATGGCCCGGGATTTGATAAGTTAGTTTCTACATTCTAATGGGATGAAGAAATTATTAAATATGTTAGAGGGAAGAGGCCATATCCACACGCAAGAGCTAGACCAAGGCAAAGAGAATCCTTGCAGTCATGAACGTGGAAGTCAAACATTTTCTTGCTATTGAGATACCACTCTACAAGGGAAAGATTAAGTTTTATGACTGCAACTTACCTGTCTTCAGCGAGGACACATTTTTAGCCAACATGCATCCACTCTTGAAGTTATTGCCTAATTTTTTGACGCAGAGTAAACTGATGGATTATTTGCCATCTGAAGTCTTGATGAAGGAATCAAGGGATTTTAAAGGTTTAAATAAGAACATCGAGCTCCCAAAAAATAAAATATGTGCAGTCTACGGGCCGTACTCACTTGCATACATCAAGTGTTTGCTGACCGGCATAGAAATGACCGGTATGTGCAACGCCATTGTGGGAAAGACACAATGGGTCTGGGCTGATGGAGTACTAACTAAATGGTTGGATCTCGTGTATAAATAATAATATGTACAATGACGGAGACGAACACGATAATAATATTTCATTTCAAGCCACTTCACTTTACATGTAGTGACAATAATTTTTATACTAGCCAAGTTGAATTTTTATAATGCAACAGATAGTATATCTATTGTAACAGATATAATACCTGTTGTGACAGATTGATTATCTGTTGGAATAGGTTGGTCATCTATTACATTAATAGATGTTTTCCAGTCTATCTGTCACAACAGATATTCAATTTGTTGCAATATATAATCTATCTGTTGCAACTGATAGGTAATCTATTGGAAAAAATCAAGAAAGTAGAAAGACCTGTTATATAATTTCCAGCAGATGACCTACTTGTTGTATCTCATGTTGCAATATATGTCTAAATCTATTTGATAAGATATGTCATCTGTTATAGCAGATGTATTATCTATTGCGATATTTGAATCTAGTATTCCATTTCAATTAACATGTTCAAAACTAAGGATTAAATTATATTCATACACAACATAAAATAAGTTGAAGCCTTCGACAATTACATGTATAACTCAACAAATAAATGAAATGTAAGGAAATCATTATGGGTATAAATGATCTACTCTACAAATAAATCATCAAGTTAAACTAAGGAGGATAGGTTATTACATTGACGGACTCAAGCTATAAAGATCTACTCAATATGGACAAGTTGTTCTTTATCCGGTGCTGCAAAATTCGACTTTGGTCATCGTGGATTTTTAAAGTCACTTGCGTACGGCTTCTGATCTTTCACTTTTCCGTATTTCCATAAAAGAGCAGCATATATTTTGCGGAGTAGTTCGACATCAAGTCTATCATTTGGTACTTGTAAAACAAAAAAACCGCAATCCCAGCATTTTAAAAAAAAGATAATCCATATTTTGTCGCTCATGCAAGTGTTGTGAAATTTGTGAAATAAAACTAAATTATGACACTTAAACTTACAGGCTACCAATGGTTTGTTGAGCAATTTCTTCAACATATTTTACATCAAATGGATTACCCATTTTATCTCGGTATGCTTCAATCATCAACCAATCAGTACGAACCTTTTGGTCTAAAAAGCCACTCATATTTTGGCTAGCTTTTGTATCTCAGACGGCGGCCCAGAGCGTATCCTTCATGACATTGAGTCAGAAACTCAGATGCGCTTCTCTTTTAGAACAACGACAACCAACACCCAATGGAATTCATCACCATAATTGACTGAGATGTACACTTCGTCGATCAAATGCCAAGGTAAGCCAGACAAAATGCTAAAACCTTTGATGATGTTAATTAAGCATTCCTCATTTCGGGAAAATTTTGGATGTTGTTGACAATACCTATCGTAGCCATTATTGATGTAAACTTTGTACAAATAATTGTCTATCGAGTATCTGTATTATTTTTGTGTTTGCATCTTGGCCTTCTTTCGGAGGTAGTAAAAAATAACATCAATGTGCTGCACATATTATCAAACATTTTGAATTACGTGACACAAAATTAGTACGCAAATGCAATTAAATAAAGTATTAATTAATAGTAATATGTATGGCATTTAAACCTCATAATTCCAGCAAGTTTGGGGCTGTGACATCAAAAAGAACCAATTCTTCATTTTGAAATGTGCAACAAAAAAGTCGAATATATCAAAACCAAGACTTAATTCATTCACTTTGTAGAGTTTGTCATTTTGTTTTCTACATGATGATTTAACTATGTTAATGTCACGTTCTTACAACCAGAATCGTAGAAACCAATATCTTTAAAAATTGATTTATGTACCTGTCGGCATGATGCTTTATCAGCCCATCGGCAATCTATTCTAAATAGTCGTTGATCAACTATGTTAGTTTTTTTAGAGTCTCGTCTGAGATGTTGAGCCATTCAAATAGGTAATTCTTCTGTTCTCCTGAACTGACTGGCTTCATTTTTTTCTTCTTCAGAAGCATTGATGGATTATCAACTGTGACATCCACCTGGAAAGCTATAAATTGTCAATGCTAATTACAGATATACAATAGATTGTCCATCTGTTGCAACAGATGCGCCTTATGTTGTAAAAGATGGATAAATTCGAACAGGTAAATCAGATCAGTAAAATAATTTTGAACAGATGACCCATCTATTATAACATAAGATTCATCTGTTGCAACAGATAACACATCTGATGCAACAGGTTAGTCAACAGTTGCAACAAATATATATATCTATTTGATAATTTTTAGCAGATTTATCAGCTGTTGAAACAGATATGTGCCTGTTTGTTTATTGAAACAGATAATATGCTTTCACCTTCTTTGGATCATGCTTCTCTTCTATGGCCCTTGTACACTGAACAACGGTGCAAGATAAAGACAGGCATTGCAATTTTATTTTTTTCGATGCTTGGTGATGCCTTAAAAGTATCTTTCCTTCTCCTCTTAGACGACTTGATCTCTAGTGGAGTGTATGATATGAAATCCTCTTTGATGGAATGACACCCCAATTAGATGTCATTTTCTTTACAGAAGCAGTTAGTGTATTAAAAGCATTAATCACTCCATCGTGTTTCACGTTGCAGTCTTGATATTTGCATGCAGAACATTCGCTAGATGTGGAAAAATCTAGAGAAAAATCTATACAACAGTATCATCATAATCATAATGACTTTTTTTTCAAAAAATGTAAGAGGAGCATCATTAGCCCCAATAGCAGCACCACTACCACTACCATCATCAACAACAACAAGCCCATCCTCTAAAATTGTTTTTCTTCTGATGGTTGTTGCTCCAAACAATTCCATTTTTATTCCATCAATGATCTTAGGGTCTAATAAAGTTTGCACAGACCATAAAGTAAGAAAAATGGCATCTTCAACTCTCGATTGGTCGGAACATGCCACGGATGGACAATCTAAAATAATCAGTACATATATTAGAATGATAATGAAATCATTTAAAATAATCATTAATTAAAACAAAAACTTGATTAGAATTGGACTTATTGCTTCCTTCAGGGGGTTGAAAAGATCAAGAAATTTTGTGTTTTTATCAGTTTTGGATGACACCCATCTCAGGATTCTTGGACAAAAAACTTTTTCCTGGTAGGTCACTGTTGTCTCAAATAAGGAATGGCTTCAAATGCCCAAACCTATAACATAACACCAATAAATCAAAAGCATTATTGATTAAAAAAATGATAAATCATATCATGATAAAAGAAATATTTACTATGAAGGCCCATGGAAAGACATATAAGTTGACTGTATTTGGCATTAACAGAGTCAACAAATATTGGACAGTCATTTTGAAGCTTTCATAACCCAAGGATAGCTGTTAAATGCCTCAAGATCCTTGGAGAGATTTATTAAATCTGGACTTATGTTGTTGTTAACGTCTCTCTCCCAAAGAATATTATGTATAAACCAAACCAAGCACAATAATTGCTTGTGCTTCTTTGAGAGTCCTTTACCTTTGAAAGCTTCTATCAAATTTTTGTTTTTGAAGCTTGGACCAACAATGGACACTAAGTCCTCATAATCACTCAACTTGCCTTCTCCTATTTTGGGTGTACGGGGTACTTTTTTGGATCAGAGTAGGTATAACTTGAGAAGAGAAGAAAGATAATATTTTAGTCTGGTAACTATGATAAACTTTTTCCAATCAAAACAAACAGGCATTCCATAATAATTTATCCACACCTAATCTATCTTGTCTTTGTTTTCATACATAAACCCAGGCTTGAAAAGATCGTATACCATTTTTATCTGAAAACGAATATTGTTGTCCTCCGACAAATCAAGATATTGCGCAAAACAGTGTAATACTCCAAAAAATCCAAACCAATATTAGAGCCATGTTCCAAACTCATGCATAGTACATCATGGTTATTTTATAGTTTTATGAGTAGGCTAGATGTATATTAAGGCTTCAAATAACTCCCAGCTATCAGACGAATCAAAACATTCCTTACCGATTGAATTCTTGAGAAAGATATTGGTATAGTCAACTTCAAATGAGAATATCTCTCATTATACTTGGAATTTTTGATCTAATGACCTATAAACACATAGATAATTGAATTATCTTTCCAACGATACTAATTTTGCCTAAATCCAATATCGGAGCAAAGAGTTATTCCTATTTTACTCCAGCATATCAGGCTGGAAATAGTGTGACGACATTCGTGATAGCTTACCACATTTGTGACGCCCTATCGCGAAGGTCGTCAGCCTTAGGCAGAATCCAGCTTCTGTGTGATGATATTTTTGACGGCCCGTCATTTTTTTTATGCCTTGTCATAAATGTCGTCAGGCTTAGGCAGAAACCATCAATTCCATCTCCTGTGTGACGACATTTTTGACGGCCTGTCACATTTTTGACGCCTTGTCATAAATGTCATCAGGCTTAGGCAGAAACCATCAATTCCAGCTCCTGTGTGATGACATTTTTGATGGCTTATCGCATTTTTTTGATGCCTTGTCATAAATGCCGTCAGCTATGATTTTCAGCAACTAGGAATTTATTTCATAAGGGTATTTTGGTCTTTTCCTTCACCTTCCACGACTTATAACCCTAAAGAGGCATAATTTTTTCCATTTTTCTTCAGTTAAGCATCCTAAAAACCCTCTTTTACACTCTCAACCACAAGATTAGAGTTTTCCATCAAACTCATCTCTCAAAAAGCAAGATTCAAGCCTTTTTCCAAGAGAATCTAGAGTTAAAGTTTTCTAATTCAAGAACTCTCCAACAAATCTTCAAAGTTTCCTTTCTAAGGTATGCGTAGTATTCATCTATGAATCCAATCCGTTCATAGAGATCAAGAACCATGTTTTAAATATTATTTTATAAATTTTTTATGGTGAATATGAGTATGTACATGTTGACGATTGTTGTTTAAGTTTCAATGTGATGTCTAAAGGTGTTTTCATGGAATATATATGTTTGTTAATTGAAAACCATGAACTTTAGGTGGTTTAATATGGTACAAGTATGAAACTCACCTATGCCTTAAAGAATGCATGCAAGGTGTTTGATAAAATGCTTAGGATGCTAGAAATTCATGTTTGTATGGTTCTATGATGTCTAAATGACAAGTCCATGTTAGCTATATATTTCAATATGAATCCCATGCTTTTCATGTGTTGCTATTGTGGTGGTATGAAGCATATAAGATAATGGAGATATACAATATATACACAAAATATATCCATGCATTCCTTACAATGTTTAAGATGTTGAATAACTATATGAAATATGATATCCCCTACTTATGATATTATGAATTGTGTACTCAAATCTTGTGATCAAGTCATGTCATGTGTGTCAGTTTCCTTCTATGAGTCCTGGGGGTATTTGTACCCGAAAAACATAGATGTGTTCCTAGAGACATGTCATGTTGTCACAATAATCTCAGTCAAGCTATAATCTATAGAACTCAGTCAGTCATGTGACTCAGGAAACCTCAGAAATCTCATGATCTCAGTTAACTCTCAGATAATAGTACTACTCCGTCAGTCAACGGAAGTCAGTTAATCTATCCATATACAGTTAGTTGAATCATGTTTAGTCTCTTCAGATGGGAGTAGAAGTTAGCATCGAGTGAACCCAAGGATGGGGACTCACCTACCAGTTTAGGGTGTGATTCTTAGCAGTCATCCTTGTGTTCCAGAACTACGTAGCCAGCGTAGGTTGAGACATCTTAGCCTATCAGATTAGGGTTGATGAGGTGGCTTAACCTATCAGTTTAGGGTTCCCACCATTCTCTTTTTGAATACCTGCCAACTAAGGTTCACCCCAACTGTCCTTACCAGTGGCACAGTATTGACACCCCTCCAGTCGGGGCAGAGATTGGACCCCAACTTAGCTATATACGTTATTGGGGCATGTCAGTTAAACAAATACCTCCCATAGTTTTAGAATTAGTCTCAGTAAAAGAACTCAGATAGGTCTTCAAATTTTAATATTTCAGGACTGTCAGATACAGTCAGACTCAGTTACAGTACGAAACACAGATAGTTCCATCAGATTCAGGATTGTCAGATACAGTTGCCCATGTTATTAGAATTTTAGTATCAGTTATGTTAGCCATCAGTAAACCATGTATTAGCATACAGCACTAGCTATCATGCACCCATGATTTCAGTTACTATGTATGCATGTTTGTACTCTTACGTTCATGTCAGTCAGACAGTTAGCATTGTTCATGCATGTAAACCCTATTTATATTTAGCCTACCTCACTCGTATACTCAGTACATTCCCTCGTACTGACGCATTTGTGCTATGATGCTTTCTTTTCATGTTACACCATAGGTTCAGAGACACGAGCTCCATATCAGCAGTAGCAGTAGTATTTCCAATCGCAGAGATTCAGTGTGTCCTCTTCATTTGAGGACAATATGATTTGATTTATTCATTATTATTTTAGCCAGTTATCAGTTTACGAAGTTAATTGGACACATGTTTCTTCAACTCCTTATTCAGACAGCACTTAGAGGCTTTCAGATTCAGTATTCAGACTTATGTTTAGATTTGATTCAGTTTTTAGCTGTTTTAGGTATCTTTCACCCATATGGATATTATGTTTTGATAGATTCTTTATTCAGTTGAACCTTATGGCCTACATTATGTTTTCCGCATTATTACGTTATATATACAGTGTATAGGTACAAATATCAGTCATGGGTTAGCTTGTGGTCCCTCGGGGTCATGAGCACCGTGTAGCATTCTGATTTAGAAAATCGATGTGTTACAAACTTCTTTTCCTGAAATAAGCATCTAATTTTTGTTTTTGAAGTATTTTTCTGAAGGCGTCAAAAGATTTTTTCATGGCTGACTTAATCACGAAATCACTCGTTAAATCTGTAGAACCATCGCACTGCATTCTCACAGGATAACGATCAATGCTGAAGGTTTTGACCAACTCTTCGGCGAAAGGACTATTAGCTCCTGATTGATCGAGTGGTGGATATAGTCGAGCTGCTGCACTTGTTCCTTTACTTAGACTTGATTCAGTTTCTTTTTTTTGGAGCCATATTATCTTGAATTAATAGGAACATAACATAGATTATAATTGATTAATGCATCATTAAAAATAGATAACATTAAATCTAATATTCACAACCATAAAATAACAGTTCTAACAGACCACATATCTGTTGCACCAGGTATGTTATCTGTTGCAACATATAACCGACCTGTTGCAATGGATGAGTAAATCATTGAAAATAATAAAAATAGATCACTAATCTATTGCACCAGGTATTTTATCTGATGTAACACATAACCAACCTGTTGCAACGGATGAGTAAACAATTAGAAACCATAAAAATAGATCACTAATCATTGCACCTGGTAGTTTATCTATTATAACATATAACCAACTTATTGCAAGGATGAGTAATCCGTTAGAAATAGTAAAAATAGATCACTAATCTATTGCATCAGGTAGTCTATCTGTTGCAATATATAACTAACCTGTTGCAAGAATGAGTAAATCATTAGAATCCATAAAAATAGATCACTAATCTATTGCTCCAGGTAGTTTATCTGTTGCAACATATAACCAACCTATTACAACGGATGAGTAATCTGTTGGAAATCATAAAACAGATCACTAATCTATTTTACCAGGTAGTTTATTTGTTGTAACATATAACCGACCTGTTACAACTGATGAGTAAGTAATTGGAAACCATAAAAATAAATCACTAATCTATTGCACCAATTATGTTATCTGTTGCAACATATAACTAACCTATTGCAATGGATGAGTAATCCGTTGAAAATCATAAAAATCGATCACTAATCTGTTGCACCAGGTATGTTATCTATTACAACATATAACTGACTTGCTGCAACGAATGAGTAAATCATTGGAGATAATAAAATAGATCACTGAACTGTTGAAACATATCACTCATCTGTTCCAGAATGAGTTATCTGTTGGATCAATATGTTTAGATTTCTTCTAAATAGAAAAATCGTCTGTCACAACAGATGAATGATCTGTTAGATTGTTCATCTATTTTATCAGATTTTTATAGTTGCATCAGATGTTTTTATATGTTGCATCAGATATCTTCATTTGTCTCATCAGATGTTTCATCTGTTGCATTAGATGTTTCATCTGTTGCAACACCATTTTTACCAAGACAAACAACAAATCAACCCAGTAATACCAACATATCACACATACACACACACACACACTAAGAACATCAACTATGAATAAAAATCACCAATAAATTTGAATCAACAGTACGACAACAAGAAGAAAAAATGCCATAAATTAGGGTTTTATTTAGTCCACACTTCAATTCTAGAAGAGTAGTTGGCTTAAGTTCTTCTATTTCTTCATAATTTTTTACCTGTGAAAAAAGAAATGGGACGATGAAGAACTCGAAGTTGTTGTCGCCGGAGAAGTCTTCACATCGATTGATGGTTGAAAGTCGAAAGGAAACTCGCCCGACTATTTTTTACCGGAGGTTGAAGTCACTGAGAATTGAGGGAGAATTTTGCAGAACTATTGTTTGAGAGAGAGTTGAGAGAAGCTGTCGAGAGAGAGAGAGGAGAGAGACTATTTGATTTGAATTGAAGAAGGGTGTGGGTTGATTTATATTTTTGAAAAGATTAAAAAGTTTTGAAAATATTAATCAAGTCCATAATTAACTTAATCAAGTTTCCTAATGAGGTTTGACTCTTTAAGTTGGTCAATGTCACCAATCCTTAATTCAAGACTTAAAAGACATCTTTCCTTCAATTTTCTAGGTATCTTTTGTAGTTTTGTGTAACGCCCCGAATCTGGTACTTGGAATGCTACATGGTACTCATGACCCCGAAGGACCACAATCTAACCCATGACTGATATCTGTACCTGTACACTACATAGTACACGTATATAAATGCAAAAATAAAGATTGTAAGGCCATAAGGTTCAAACTAGATTATAAATGAAATAATAATGTCTGAATAGTATGTATGTTGATACCAAACCAAAACTGAATACAACTGAAGTCTGAATCAAATCTAAAAGCCTCTAAGTACTTTCTGAATATGGAGTTGAAGGAAAATGTCTCTAACTAACTCCGTTTAGCGAAACTGAACTGAAATAAATAATAATCATCAAGTAATGATCATGTCCTTGAAGGATGAGGACTCACTGCTAACTCCGACTATGGAAACTGGGATATTACTGATGCTCTAGAGCTTGTGCTTCTGAACCTATGGTATAAGATACCATAGCGCAAATGCATCAGTACTTTGAATGTATTAGTATGCATGTGATATAGGCTGAATGTACGGGATTTCATATGTATGAACAATACTAACTGGTTGACTAACATGAACATAAGAATGTATGCATGAATACATAATAACTATAAATGAGATTGTGAAAATATAATTACTGAGTCTGAATACTGATAACATGAGTGTACTAATATATCTGATAACATGGGTGACTGTATCTGACAGTCTTGAATCCGATGGAATTAATTGAGTTTCGTACTGTATCTGAGTTGACTGTATCTGACAGTCCTAAAATTTGAAAAACTATCTGAGTTTTTTACTGAGACTGATTCTGAAATTATGGAAGATAGTTATCTAACCGACATGCCCCAAATGTGCCATAATAGCTGAGCTGGGGTCCAATATGTGCCCTGATTGGAAGAATGTCAATACCGTGCCACTGGTAGAGACAAGCAATGGGTGACCCTCATCTGATAGTGTCCCCTAAATGAGAATATGGGAGCCTCATCTGACAGTGTTTATCTACCTCATCAACCCTCATCGGACAGTTTTGATGTCTCAACCTATGCTGGCTACATAGTTCTGGAATGTACGGATGACTTCTAAAAATCACACCCTCATTTGGCAGTGCATGTTCCCATCCTTGGGTTTACTCGGTGCTAATTCCTACTTCTATCTGAATAGACTCTAAATGTGATTAACTGAACTGAACTGAGTTAACTGTGTTCCGTTGACTGACGAAATACTACTGATATCAGATAACTGACTAAATTCATAAGTTTAATGAGATTACTGAGGTTTCTTGAGTCACATGACTGACTGAATTCTACTGAACATGGCTTGACTGAGGGTATCATGAAAACATGACACTGGCTCTAGGCACACAACTATATTTTTTGAGTACAAGTACCCCCAGGACTCAATGGAAAGAAACTGACCTAACATGGCACTTATAAGTCACTGGACAAAATTCCAAATTTTATAATATCAACAAGCCATAATATCGTAAGTTGGGGATTTCATGAAGCACATGATTCTCATAATCCTCGTACACGATTAGATAGACATATGATCATGTTGTAATTACACACTCTAATATCATAGATATTCCAATAACATTTACACTATTCCACACTAGCATGGGAATCACTTAACCATAAAAGGATATCATACATTTATTGTATAGGATACATTCAAGCTAAATTGCATGGTTTCTAGTCTTTTAAGCACTTTGTTATCGAACACCCTGCATGCACACTTTATGTCATAGGTATATTCATTAACTTAACAATTCAAACCACTCGAAATTCATATATCTCAACTAACATGCCTTCCTTGTTTCATGGAAACACATAAAGATTCCATCTTGGAATCATTCAACACAGAAACATGATCAACAATCAAGTCATAACATGAACATCATGATATATAGTTTAAAACAGGGTTCTTGAGCTTCATGGACTAAAGGAGTCCATGAATCAACACAATGCATACCTTAGTTCGTTAATCTCCAAAGATTGATGGATAGAATTTCTCGAACTTGAATCGTCTATGTAAACCCTAGCTTGTGTTCTTGAGAGAACTGAGAGAAAACAACTATTTTTGGTGTAAATGGGGCTTAATCCCGTGTTTTAGACTTATATAAGGGTGGGAAATTGACCCATTTTCCCTCATAACTCGTAACAGGAATTGGCTGAACTGCTCCAGGCATCGCGGAGCGACCCCTATTCAAGTTCACTGGGCATCGCGTCACGACCCCTAATCAACTTGACTGGGCCTCACGACGCGGGGACATCGCGACAGCTCACTGTTTTGAAAATGCAAACATGCCATAAATGAGTTTCAAAAATTCCAAAACTTACCCCAAGTGTACTATTGACCTGCCCCATCACAATGCAACTTAAAAATCATAAAACGGTGGCCGGGAAGGTCATCAATTAAATCCTCGAAGTTCGAAGGTATGAAATGGGACTAAGTGTTGAATACTTAGCTAAGAATTATTCTAAGTGTTGGATCATTTAAGAACCTTAAGGAGTTGAACTTAGACGCATGATTTTACGGGGTCTTACATTTTGGTTGCTCTATAATAATCAAAACTCTTATTGTTAATATAGCTATTGAATATGGCATGACAATCATTGTTTGAAAAATCATTGAAGGAAAAATAATATGTGACAACCTTACAAAAATAATGATTCAATAGTTATGTCTTTAATCTCAAGATAATTTAATATGATTTTATGTGTGGAGTCTGTGGACGGTGGAATACTTGCCTTATCACTACCTTTCTAGAGTAGAGAGATAGCTTTTAATAGACACTCGACTAACTTACTAAAATTAGGATTGAATTATTAATTTAATATATATAATCTCATATGTGGGCTCTGTGGATGATAGAATACCTACCTTATCACTATTTTTTAAGGGTTGAAAGATTATTTTCAATACATTCCCAGCTCAAACCTTAGTAACGATGAGATCTTTCAACATCTAATGTCACTGAAGAAAAATAAAAATATGTGACAAACTTACGAAAGATATGATTCTACAGTTATGCCTTCAATTTTCAAGATAATTTTAATATATTTTTATATGTGTAGATTGTGAAGGATAGAATACATAACATATCACTACTTTGTGGAGTAGAGAGACTGTTTTTAAAAGACCGTCGGCTAACTTAGAAAAAATATGATCAAATACTTATGCCTTCAATCTCAAGATAATTTTCAAGATATCTCACATGGAGTCTGTGGAGGAGAGAATACATGTTTTATCACTATATTTGTAGACCCCGCTCAAAATTTGATAATGTTGTGATTTTTCAATGCAATCTTTCAACATGTGATGTCAATGAAGAAAAATAAAAATATGTGACAAACTAACGTAAATTATGATTTAATTGTTATGTCTTCAATCTCAAGAAAATTTTCAATATAATCTCATATTTGTGTAGTATGTGGAGGATAAAATACACACCTTATCACTACCTTTTAGGGTAGATAGATTATTTTCGATAGATCGTTGAGGAACTTATAAAAATTATGATTCAATAGTTATGCCTTCAATCTCAAGATAATTTTTAATATAATCTCATAGTCTTTGGAGGATAGAATATATACCTTATTACTACCTTTATAGGCTAGAGAGATTTTTTTCGATAGACAACTCAAAGCTTGTTAACGTTGTGATTCTTCAATATCTGATGCATTTTGAGCACTTAAAATAAAAAACAATAATTAATTTTGCTTAATTTACAAATTATCAATCTAAACTACATATTGCACATAATATACATATGTGATATCATATCATATCGTAAAACATAATCGAATTAATCACACAAACATTTATCAATGGAACCTTGAAAATTAATAGCAGCTCAAAAGATTGAAAAGGAAAAACTACATAGCAAAGACTTTATAATTTTGAGACGAAGTTGAGGCATTTTTTGAGAATTCCTGTGCCTAAATCTCCTAATATTTTATTTAAAAAAACAATACAATATACGCATTTTAAACGGCAACCTGTTAAACTTATATAATATTTTTTCAAAAAAATCTCTTCCTGTAAAAAAATAAAGAAAGAAAGAAGAGTCCTTTCTATATAAAAAAAAAAGTCCTAACATTTGGAGTAACAATTTTGAGAAAATAGAGAAGTTGTCCGTTTGTATGTCAAAATAAATTTACATCAAATTTTCTTATTTTCACCTCTTATTATGTATTTTAGGAATCTGATAGTGTAGATGTATCCATTCTTTAGTGTAGATGTATCCATTCTTTCACCAACATTAATTTCCCATATTTTTTCACCATAGAAAATATCTATATTTCACCAGCATTAGTTCTCCATAAAAAAAAAACCTTATATCCTAGCTATTGAGCTAACGAGTTTAATGATAATGATAATGATAATGATAATGATAATAATAAAACTTACATCCTATTAAAAAAAGTATTTGCCACATCTCATATTACTTGACATGTTTGTCAAGAAAATTTATCTCAAAATAGTTAACATGTTTAAAGAATTAAAAGATAATTGGACACCATTTTTCAACTTTATTCTTAGTAACTTGAGAAAATTGAAGGAAAGGTATCTTTTAAGTCTTGAATGAAGGATTGGTGACATTGACCAACTTAAAGAGTCAAACATCATTAGAAAACTTAATTAAGTTAATTGTGGACTTGATTAATATTTTCAAAACTTTCTAATCTTTTCAAAAGTACAAATCAACCCAACCCACACCCCTCTTCAATCCAAATCAACCACCCCCGGTCTCTTTCCTCTTTCTCGACAGCTTCTCTCAACTCTCTCCCAACCAACAGTTCTGTAAATTTCCCCTTTCAATCATCGGCGATTTTAACCTCCGACAACAAATAGTTGGGCATCGAGTTCCTTTTCGACTTCAATCTTCAATCGACGTGACAAATTTGCTCTTCGGCCACAACAACTTTGAATTCTTCAACCTTCAATTAACATGACAGCCTTACTCTCTGGCCATAACAGCTTCGAATTCATCATTGTTCCTTTTCTTCTTTCACAGGTAAAAATTTATGGCCTTTTTAGTTTTGAAGAAAATGAGGAACTTGAGCCAACTTCTCTTATAGTATTGGTTAACAATTTCAATATTTGTTGCTTTAATTTAAAATGTGGTCAAAACAAAACCCTAATTTCTAGTATTTCTTCTCTTCTCTTTTTGAAGTGAATTATGATTTTTTGTTGTTTGTTGCATTTTTTTGAAGTTTGATTTTTGTTGTTTGTGTTTATAAGAACAAAACAACGATTTGGGTTGATTTGTTCTGTTCTTGTTCTTGGTAAAAATGGTGATATTACTGTTTTTCTGTTAAACAAAATCGTGCTACTATTTTTTATTTTACCAAATAGATTATCCATCTGGTGCAACATATTAACCATCTGATGCAACAAATTTGTTAGATGACACAACAGATCAACCATCTGATGCACCAGATAAACCATCAGATTACAATTTTGATGCAATAGATTTAGCATATGATGCAATAGTTTAACTATTTGATGCAACAGATTAACCATATGTTGCAACAGATTAAGAATCGGATAAAAAATTTGATGCAACTGACTAACCATATGATACAACGGAAGAACCATCAGATTAATAATCTGATGCAATATATGAAACTCCTATTAGATAAAATCCTATCAACTCTTCCAACATGACATGTCTAAGACATGATTTTTCCAACTGATCATTCATCTGCCGCGATAGATGACCCAATGTTGGAAGAAATCTAAACAACATTGACCGTTGATAACTGTTTCAACATATCACTCATGTATTGCAATAGATGTGTGACCTGTTGCACAGACCATTCATCTTTCTCAACAAATGAGTGATATGTTTTGTATTATCACAACAGATTACTCAGCCGTTGCTGCAGGTTAGTTAACTGTTCTGATAGATCACTCATATGTTGCAACAAATGTGTGATCTGTTGTACAGACCATTCATCTTTCTCAACAGATGAGTGATATGTTTTGTATTATCGCAACAAATTACTCAGCCATTGCTACAGGTTATTTAACTATTTTAACAGATCACTCATATGTTGCAACAAATGATGTTGCAACAGATGTGTGATCTGCTGCACAGACCATTTATTTTTCTCAACAGATGAGTGATATGTTTTATATTATTGCAATAGATTATTTATCCATTGCAACAAGTTATTTAACTGTTCCAACAGATCACTCATGTTGCAATAATGTATGATCTATTGTACAGGCCATTCATCTATCTTAAAAGATGAGTGATATGTTTTGTATTATTGCAAAAAATTGCCCATCCACTGCAATAGGTTTTTTATATGCTGCAACAGATATACTACCTGGTGCAACAAATATGTGATCAGTTGGAACTATTATTTTACTATTTTTCTTATTAGTTTAGTATTATCCTTTTTTAACGATGCATTAATCAACTATAATATATTTTTTATGTTCCTATTAATTTTAGATAATATGGCTCCCAAAAGAACAAAAGTCGAATCAAGTCTAAGTAAAGGAATAAGTGAAGCAGCTAAGATACATCCACCACTCTATGAGCTTGCTTTACAAGCATTATCTCAATCAGGAGCAGAATAAGATGAACACAGGGAGGAGGAATATTTCAAAAGAGATGATCCAAATTCTAATAGCCTTTCCACCGAAGAGTTGGTCAAAACCTTCGGCATTGATCATTATCCTGTGAGAATGCACTGCGATGGTGCCACAGATTTAATGGGTGATTTTGTGGTTAAGTCCGCCATGGGATAATATTTTGACGCCTTCAGAAAAATACCTCAAGAATAAAAATTTGATGTTTATTTCAGGGATAGCTGCTTTGGGAAACATCTTGATTTTTCGGAGGACAACGATGCTCGTTTCCAAATGAAAATGGTATATGAACTTCTCAAGCGTAGGTTTATATATGAAAATAAAGATAAGATGGATGAGGTGTGGATAAATTACTGTGGCATGCCTGTTTGTTTTGGTTGGAAAGAGTTTGCCATAGTTACTGGACTAAAATGTTATCCTCCTTTTCAAATTATACCTATTCTAACCCAAAAAAAGCACCCCGCACACCCAAAAAGGCAAAGACAAGTCGCGTGATCATGATGACCTGGTGTCCATTGTTGGTCCAAGCTTCAAAAATAAAAATTTAATAGAAGCGTTGAAAGGTAAAGAACTTTCAAAGAAGCAATGACAGTCATTGTGCTTGGTTTAGTTTGTGCATAATATTATTTGGGCGAGAGACGTTTAAAACAACATAAGCGTTGGTTTAATAAAGCTCTCCGAGGATTTTGAGTCGTTTAACAACTATCATTGGGGTTATGAAAGCTTCAAAATAACTGTCCAATATTTGTTGATTCCGTTAGTGCCAAAGACAGTCAACTTATATGGCTTTCCATGGGATTTCATGGTAAATGTTTTGTTTCTTTCTTTTATTATGATATCATTCATTTTTTTACTCAATAATAGTTTTGATTTATTGGTGTTATTTTATAGGCTTCGACGTTTGAAGTCATTCCTCATTTGAGACAACAAGCGAACTACTAGGAAGAAGTTTTCTGTCCAAGAATCTTGAGATGGTTGTCGGCCAATACTGATAAAAATGTAAAATTTCTTGATCTCTTCAACCCCCCTAAGGATACAGAAAATTTAATTATAATTAAGTTTTTATTTTAATTAATAATTTTTTTGAATGATCTAATCATCATTCTAATATATGTAATGATTTATGTTAGATTGTGCATCCGTCGCTAGTTCCGACCAATTGAGAGTTGAAGATACCATTTTTTCTTACTTTATGGTCTGTGCAAATTTTATCGGATCCTAGGTCATCGATAGAATAAAAATGGAATTATTTGGAGCAACAACCATTATAAGAAAAATAATTTTGGAGGGTGAGTTTATTATTGTTGATGGTCTTAGTGGTGAGGAGCTATTGGTGGTGGTAGTGGTGCTGCTATTGGTGCTAATGATGTTCCTCTTACAGTATTTAAAACAAACCATTATGAGTATGATCATACTGGTTATACAGATTTTGCCTCTCCCAGCAAATATTCTGCATACAAATGTCAAGACTACAGGGCTAAATATGATATAGTGATTAATGCTATTAATGCATTAACTGCTTCTGTAAAGGAATTGACATCTAAGAAGGTTGTCATTTCATCAAAGAGGATTTTATTTCCATCCAATCCATTAGAGATTAAGGCTAAGAAGAGAAGGAATGTGATTTCCAAGGAATTATCAAGCATCCAAAAGAGCGAAATTGCAACTCCTCTATCCGTGTTCATTGAGCAATGTACAATGTCCAAAGGAGAGCAGCACGAGCTGAACAAGGTGAATATATATGTCCTCCAACTAACAAATAGACATATTTTTGTTTTAACGGAAGACACATCTGATGAAAATTATCAAACAGATATATACATCTGTTGCAACAGTTGACTAACTTGTTACACCAGATAAAGTACCTATTGCGACATATGTCTCGTCTGTTTAGCAAATTATAAAGCTCTTCGTACCACTTTTATTTGTACCAATGACCTATCTGCTGTAATAGATGAGTCATATGTTGCAACAGATGGTTTATCCATTGAAAATTATCATACAGGTCTTCCTCATGTAGAAATTTAACCCAATAGTTGATTCATTGTTGCAACAAAAATATAATCTATTTGGGATACTTTAAAATAGGAGGAAGACCTGTTTGATTTGCTAGAACAGATGAGTTATCCTTTTCCATTTTGTTGTATCTCCGTGATTAACATTGACTAATTTCGGCTTTCCAGGTCGATGTAGAAGCTACTGTTGAACAGCATTACAATATGCTACTCTACTCTTTATATGAAAATACGGAGAACAGAAAGCGTAGAAACCGTACGTAAGCAAAAATAAAGATCCACGCGAGCAAAGCCGAATTTCATAGCACCGGATGAAGAACAACTTGTCCATATTGAGTAGATCTTGATAACTTGAGTTGAGTCTGTCAAAGTAATAACCTCACCACTCCTTAGGAATCCTTGGCATCAATACATAAATTGTTTATGTATTTGTTGAGATCTGTACCCATAACAATTTTTTTACATTTTATTTATTCGTTGATTTTATTTCAGCTAATTTCTTAAGGCTTTGATTTATTTTATTTTGTCTATGAATTTTCTTTTTTCCTTAGATTTGAACTTACTAGTTGAAATAGAATACTAGATTCAAATATTGCAACTGATAATGTATCTGTTGCAACAGACGGAACATCTGTTGTAAAATATCGAACAAATCTGACATATGTTGTAATAGGTATGTAATCTGTTGAAATTTATCAAACAGGTCTTCCCACCACTGCAACAGATAGAATTAGACAAAAACACCGACATAATGCAATAGATGACCAACCTATTACAACAGATAAACTATATGTCAGAACAGGTAGAATATCTGTTACAACGGATGGAGAATTTGTTGCATTATAAAAATTCAACTTTCATTGGACATAAAAAAATTGCCACTACATGTAAAAAAGCAAAAGTGAATTGAAATAAAAAAGGCGGAACCCATCGACAGTGTTCAGTTCAAACACCTAAAATAAAATAGGCATCACATAGACAGTGTTCATTTTAAACACATAAAATAAAATAGGCACAAATGTGTCAGGTTGGCACTTTTTGCTGACTTGGCGTCTGATTTTGCCCCCAACGGTCATTTCCCCCCCCCAATGTCTTATATATTCATCTTCTTCCTAAAATTTAACCTTAAACTTTTAAATCTTCTTCTTCGTCATCATTTTTTTTTATCTATCCAAATTTCTCAAATTATTTGAATTTGGTATTTCTTTTCTTCATTTTTTTTTTCATTTTTTCCAACTGAGCTTGACAATGTCGAGCGTATCTTCCACTATTTTTTTGATGATGATTTTTGATATTGTAAGTGCGGTCATGAATCACTATTGAAGACTTCTTGGACTCAACAAAATCTAGGTCGTAGATTTTTTACTTGTAAGTTTTCAAAGTTAATATTTTTTTATTTAATTAGTTGACTAATTATTGACTTGTAATTATTTTGTAATTGTGTTCTTATTTTTATAGAAATTGGGTGGATTCGATTACTTTGATTGGTATGAAGAACGACACACTTCACAAGCAAATGGTGTAATTCAAGCAAGAAGATAATGCATTGTTGTCGTTATTGCTATTGGTTTGGTGGTATTTGGCACATGGATTTTCAAGCCTAATTACTGAAATTTTCATGGTGGTGTATTTGCTACTGATTTGGTGTTGTCGAGCACATGGATATTCAAGCGTAATTGTTGCAAAATATGAAACAGATTTAGGCATATGTTGTAAAATTTAGGTCATATGTTGGAAATTATCAAATAGGTCTTCCCGCTGTTGCAACAGATTAGACTTAGATTAGATAGATCAACATAATACAACAGATGACCAACCTATTACATATTTTACAATAGATTGACAATCTATTGCATTATAAAAACTCAACTTTCATTCACCAGAAAAAAATTATTGCCACTACATGTACATGTAATTTAAAGTAAAGTAAAGAGTGACTTGAAATAAAAAATTACTATTTCACAGGCTCTTCTATATATACAGGCTCCAAGAGTCCAGTTAGTACCCCATAAGCCCAGACCTCTTGCAGGTTTTTCACAGCGTTATCACACAGAAAGGTCATTGGCTTGGCCATTTCTGTGCCGATCAGCAAATATTCGATGTGTGCAAAAGTGTGCGAGCCACTTGCGTAACCGGTATCATTTTTTGGAAGGGTCATGCGCTTGTTTAGACCTTCAAATCCCATGATTTCTTCATAAATACTTCCTTTGGCAAATGATTCATCAGTTTGCTCTCTCTCAACAAGATGGGTATCAGCTCCATCAGTGGCTGCACGAGGAGAAAAAAATCGACATTGTCGACGACAGGTTTGTTACCGTCATAAACTTTGATCTTTTCCTCCTCGAGTAGTATCTCGATAGCCCGATAATATATGTCGTTCACTCTAATGACTGCAAGAATCCTCTTTGACTCGATCCAGCTCTTGCTGTGTGGATTTGGCCTCTCCCTCTCTAATATATTTTATCATTTCTTCTTTCTTCAAGTCCAACATAGAAACTAAGAAATCAAGTCCCACGCCACACGTTTCAGAATTGAGTTGATTGTACTTATCCTTGAGCTTCCTACAGAAGTGGAGGTCCATTATCCTATCGGCAACATCATAAGCTTCTGGGTACGCTAATTGCCTTTTTCTCATGAGGCAGAGAATTTTGTCAACATGTTGTGATATAAGAAGACAATTTTTAATTAGGTTAGTAATTATAAAGATGGTACATCTGTTGCATAGGTTTCTCTGAATCAATAATCCAACGTAACTTATGCAACAGATGGATAGTAAGTTGCAAGAGAACCACTACCCGTTGCACCTGAATACCCAGTTATTGCAACAGATTTCACATCGGTTGCGTAGCTTCTTCTTCATGGGGTAGATTAGATTAGAAGGCTAGGTTAGGAAAAGTAAACTTGTCTTATCCTCGTAACACATACGCATATCTGTCATAGTCTGGAAGTCTTGGGCAAGGGGGGGGGGGGGGGGGAGGGGAGGCCTGGGGTAATCTGGTGCGCCTGGCTTGGCATTTTTGGCCTGTCACAGATCCCTCTTCTCTTTGGCGCCAAGTTCCATGTATATGTCCACCTTCTTGAATGGCCCCTAAACTTCAATAGCTTTTTGAGAGGGAGGACTTGCAATTATTTTTATTTTCGACAGGAGAGTACATCGATTATTGCTCTTTTCTTCCTCCTAACCAACATTGTAGGAGTATATCGCTCCCTCAAATCCTTGGATGGTATGACACCCCTCTTAGATTTGAATTTCTCAATAGCTTTAGTGATAGACTATACTTTTTCAAAGAGTTTATCCTGGTTGTCCTTGCACTCTTTGCATTCGCAACGAGAACATGAGGGTAAAGAGGGGTGAGAAGGTCCTGTGTAAGGGTAAAAAGGGGTGTTTCCAAACATATTTATTTTTCCTTGAGCATCAACATACTCATCATCGTGAGTGGTAGCAGCATCAGCATGCCTGCCACCAACACCAACAACTCTACCAGAAGAAATATCCAGATCTGCCTTAGTAGGTTGATCATGAAGAGCCTCAACATTAGGCTGACCTTGCCTAACTGCTCTTCTTATGGTTGTTTCTCCAGCCAATTCCTTCCTTATTAACTCTACCGTTGGGTCTACTATAGTATCAACATAACCTAGAGTAATATAAGAAGTCATCAATGACTCCTCCTTAGTAGGCACGATCTATGGATGTACAACCTAGAAAAAAAGACATATACATTTAAATTATTAATATAATAATTTTCATAGTTGGGTTAACATTTTAACAGTCAACTTCTGCACCAGATTAATAATATGTTGCATCAGATTACCCATCTATTTTATAGTTTACAGTACATGGTTAAAATCTATTTTAGTCGGGTTCAGAGAACCATAGCAACACATGGATAATCTGATGCAAAATATCAATCATTTGTCGTAACTGAATTACCAATCTGTTGCACTAGTTGCATAAAACGGGTAATCTGTGGGGTTACATGTTATGCAACAGATGATCTATGTATGTGTTAACAATATGTTGCATCAGATTACATATTTGTTGCATAATTTGTAGTAGATGGTTAATCTATTAGGAGTTGAGTTCAGAGAACCAAAGCAACAAATGGGTAATCTGATGCAAGATATCAATCATCTATCACAACAGATTATCCATCTGTTGCACCGGTTGGCACAGAAAGGGTAATCTATCGCAACAGATGTCCCATCTGGTGCATCAGATATAACATCTATTGCACCAGATATAACATTTGTTCAATATCTTTCATTGAGTAAAATTATTTTACTTGAAGAAGACGTATTGCATCATCCGGAGGGTTAAAGAGATCAGCCTTCTTAATTTTGGTGTTGCTCTTTGCAGCCAACCACCTAAACATCCTTGGATGAGAAACCTCATCCGAGTTATCCATTACCTGCTTTCGGAGGAGAGGGTTAGCTTCAAATGCCCAAGCCTAAAAAATGTAAAAAGGAAGCAAGCAAAAAAAAAGTCATAATAACTAACTATATTCAATATAACTTAATGGATGAGTTAAAATAGTGATTAATTTTACCATGAAAGCCCAAGGAAAGCCATATAATGTGGTCGACCCTATGGATAGCTTTGTCAGTAAATATTGGACAGTCAAGTAGAAGTTGTCATAACCCTAGGGATAATTGTTGAATTTATCAAAATCCTCAGCACGCGCCAACAAATCATCTTTTATAACTTTGTTGATGTCTCTTGCCAATATAACCGAATGGGCGAACCAAACTAAGCACAATTTCTCCCTGTACTGCTTTGGTATGGTTTTACTCTTGAGATTTGTCATCAAATCCAATTCTTTGTAGCCACATCTAGCACACTTTCACTTTCTTTTCTTTTGGGAGACATGTTTTACCTACAAACAATAGAAAAACAAAAATAACATTACAATTAATGTATGCATAAATTTTAAAAAATACATTACAAACACCACCAATACCGATACACCAACAGCCACTACCACAAACACAACCAACCAGTGCCACAAACACCACGAATACTAATACCACCAGCAGCCACCGCAAACACCACCAACCAATGCCACCAACAGCCACCATAAATTCCACTAGTGCCACCATGGCGACCACAAACACCATCAAAACTTAAAATTGTAAACTCATTCTCAAATATATTACAACTAAAAGTCTTCTTTTTCATCATTAATTTAAAAACCCTTATTTTTTAGAAAAAGTAACAAATATAGAACTCTTTTTGAACTTTGTTACCTATGAAGGTAGAAAATAACTGATACAAGCAAGAATATAGTAAAAAATAACACCTCTGTGATAAAAAATAAAAAGAAAATTGATCTATTATGAAGGGTAGAGCAATTTTTTGAGTAGTTGTAGTTGTTGTCTATATTGTATAATTGAGTGAGAAAGAGAAAAGAGCAAGAACTTGAGATTTGAAATGATGAAACATTTTTCTCGCAAATGGATGTGGGTTGATTTGTATTTTGGAAAAGAATGACAAGTTTTGAAAATGTTAATTTGGTCCGAATTGATCTTAATTATTTTTTAAAATTCTAAAAGATATGCGTAATTTTTAACCCTTTCATCATGCAATTGCCAAAAGACTCAATTGAAGTTGTAGTTGACCCTATGAACTCACCCATCCCTGGTCCTAGATTAATTAATTTAGGTATATGAACTCAATTAAAATTGTATAAAAATAAATGTTCAACCTATTGCAGCAGATACTCATCTATTTCAAATTATCAAACAGATTAAGTAATCTATTGTGACAGATTACCCATCTGTTGTAAATTATCAAATAAATTATCACATATCGCAACAGATTAGCCATCTATTGTAAATTATTAAATAGAGGCTGCCATCTGTTGTAGTCGACCCTATGAGAACTCACCCCTGGTCCAAGATTAATCAATTAAGGTATTGGTCTAATATATGAGGTGGTAAGAATTGGTTCAGCTCAAAGTTATTGATCGACAACTCTTGTCGGGAGGAATGCAATACCGTATTATCATTCAATTGCCAAAAAACTCAATTAAAATTGTAGTTGACCCTATGAGAACTCACCTCTAGTCCTAGATTAATCAATTTAAGGTATTGTTCTAACAAATGAGGTAGTAAGAATTTGTTCAGCTCAGAGTAATCGATCGATGACTCTAGTTGGGAGGAACATAATACCGTATCATCATTCAATTGCCAAAAAACTCAATTGAAGTTGTAGTTGATCCTATGAGAACTCACCCCTGGTCCTAAATTAATCAATTAGTGTATTGGTCTAACATATGAGGTGGTAAGAATTAGTTCAGCTTAGAGTGATCGATTGACGACGCTGGTCGGGAGGAAACCAATAAAGTCTCATCATTTAAATGTCAAAAACTCAATTGAATTTGTAGTTGACCCTATGAGAACTCACCCCTGGTCCTAGATTAATTAATTAGGGTATTTGTCTAACATATGAGGTGGTAAGAATCGGTTCAGCTCAAAGTGATCGATCGATGACTCTGGTTGGGAGGAACGCAATACCGTATCATCATTCAATTGCTAAAAGACTTACTTGAAGTTGTAGTTGAGCCTATGAGAACTCACCCCTGGTCCTAGATTAATAAATTAGGGGGCGTTTGGTAGAGTGTATAAGAACAATGCAAAATATAGTGTATTAGTAATGCTTGCATTAGTAATACTTGTATTATTTATGCTTGTGTTAGTTATGCATGTATTATTTCTTATACATTGTTGGGTTTGATGTATAAGAAATAATACATCTTACATAATTTCTATAAAAGAATTTTTTATTTACAAAAATACCCTTCTTTGATTTTGTACACTTTTTTGCAACAAAGTTCTTTTGTTAGTTCAAACATAATTAATATTTTTGAACTATTATATAGAGGTTTAGGATTAAATGCACGAACTTCTTCTTTGGGAAAAAAGGTTATACCGGCGGATTAACATAGTCGAAATAAAAATAAAATACAAGACGTAAAATTAAGAAATAGTCTCAATTTTTTTTAAAATCTTTTTAAAGACTCTCGAAGCAAAGCAAAAATATGTTATAGTTATTTAAATCAACCATTCATTGTTGTAAATTCAAATAGTGGGAAAAGAAATTGTGAAACGTTTTGAAAAGATTCACTAGTGCAAACTAAAATGGCGGGAAAAGAAATTGTGAAATATTTTGAGAGGGAAATTGAGGGGTATTAAGGTCATTTAATAAGCTAATGCATGTGTTTAAAGTATTTGTATTACTAATACATAGGAAAATACAGTGTATTTAGTAATACACACTTCAATACACAATAGAGTGTATAACTAATGCTTGCATTAGTTATACATAGGCAAAAAGTTGTACCAAACTAGGTATTAG
Organism: Capsicum annuum; assembly: GCF_002878395.1. Classification (NCBI taxonomy): domain Eukaryota; kingdom Viridiplantae; phylum Streptophyta; class Magnoliopsida; order Solanales; family Solanaceae; genus Capsicum; species Capsicum annuum. The sequence continues at coordinate 213,655,580 of NC_061120.1, read as the reverse complement.
CAATACACATTAACTAATGCATGCATTATATTTTACAATATACTCTACCAAAAAACCCCTAAAGGTATTAGTCTAATATGTGAAATCAATTGAAATTGTATAAAAGCAAATGTTCAACCTGTTGCAACAAATGTATTTTCTGTTTGAATTAATCAAATAGATTAAGTCATGTGTTGCAACATATTACGCATCTGTTATGATGGATGACCGAGCTTTAGAAATTTTCAAACAGAAATTGTTATCTTTTTCACTTAGATGTCTTAAGACCCTTTTTTTAAAAAGCAATGTAGGTATTTTCTGTCCGAGATAAAAAAAAAAGTTAAAATACTAAGGCGGTAAAAAATATTACTTGGATAACTCAAAAATCTCCTAAGCGAGTAGTCTTATCAGGTCTTTTCAATGTCACCATCTCCTCGTTCCCCTCAAAAGTCAAGTTATTAATGAATATTTAAAACTCATATCTAGAAGAATACTCTTTTGTTCAACCATAACATAAGTAAGACTCAAGACAACTAAACTCATCTATCACTCTTTCTTCTTTATTCTCAATTCACTTTCTTTTCTTTTTGCCTCTTTTTTCTCTCTTCTTTCAGATGAGGATCCTTTCAGATCTGAACTGATCAATATCTTTTCTCGATTGAACTGGATGTTCTGATCCCTTTGATTTTTTCACATTACAGGTATGGTTCACTATTGCTCTTTCTATCTCATCTTCTTCTTTGTATTTCATTTAAATCAGATATTTACATCTGTTGCTATTGATGATTTACCCATTACTAGTTTCTTGTTTATTGAGAAAAATGAAGTAAAGGTGACTTTTGAGTCTTGAATGAACAAACCATTGTTTTTATATCTGTTTCAAAATGCCTCATCGGTTGAACAGATAGGTAATCTATTGCATCAGATTGGTCATCTTTGATTCACTCAATTTTATGTTCCCCTTTTGTACAAACGGAGCAACTGTTTGAAGAAATCAAACCAGTAGTAAGGCTGGTTTGATTTATTCTAATAGATGACCCATCTGTTGCAATATGTCATCCATCTATTGTAACATATGCCTCATCGGTTGAGCAGATGGGAAATCTGTTGCATCAGATTGGTCATCTGTTGATTTTCTTAATTTTGTGTTACCCTTTTGTAATGTTCTTTTTCTTCTTCTCTTGTTTGACATCAAATGTATTTCTCTTGTTTGTAGATAAAAGGAAGTGAAACTGGATCTATTTTTGCCCGACCAGCATTAAAGGCTAGAGTACAGATGAGTTTGGAGGAATAAGCTTCTTGCAGATAGAACCACTTCATATGTGGAAATATGTATTACTGATCGACCTATCGTGAAAACACACATCCAGTACAATGATTTTGTGAATATTTGTTCTTTACCTATTATACGTTAATTCTTCAAACAAGATATGGCATTTTACAGTTAAGATCGTTAGGTTCAAACTGGTAAGGCTGAGGGACCAAGTAGGTGGTGTTGATACCCTGTTATAATTTAATGACCTTTTATGCTCATGTTTTTGTGTCAAGTTTGGGGAGGGTTCAAGTTTTTGGCAGCAGTGTAAATATCTAATAGTGCTTGGACCAGTTTTAATGGCTCAATGGACTTCTTGAAAGGCCTCTGAAGCCTTGCACTGCAACAAACACCGATGGAACCAATATAAATTACCCTGGTCCAAATTTATATGGATGGGTTACTGGAGGAGACTATTATACAACAGTAGGTGCTTGGGAGAATACCTGTATGGGAAGGAGGAGGTTGAGAAGGCCATATATCATCTCAGACCTTGTTTAAGAGGATACACAGGGTAGGAAGGAAATGTGGCAAAATTGGTTGATGAAATTGACATGAAAAATGAAAAAACTGGATGAGTTGCGAATGTGAAAGCGTATCCAAAAATGAAAATCCATCAGTCGTTGAAGTAAAAGAAGAATGGTCAACAGGGCAAGAGCTGGACACTTTGCTAGAGAATGCAACTAGTGAACGTGGCCTCAATGAAGACTCTCATAAAGTGCAGGACCATAACTATAAGGAAGAAGTTTCGCGAGCACAGGAAATTGATATGATTGTCGTCAGTTGAAACCTGAACCAACTACTCCTAAATTAAAAATATGGGATCAAGCCAAGGTGGCAATTTCTCAAGTTAAACTTGCATCCCATGCCTCCTGTTTATGGCTTTGTTTAGGTCAAAGGCAGTGGAAACAATAAGGCATGGGATTTCTGCCCAACTTCAGACCTTTTTGTTTTTGCTGCCATTGACCTGAACAGAGCCATAAACAGAAGGCATGGGATACAAGTTTAACTTGAGAAATTGCCACCTTGGCTTGATCTCGTATTTTTAATTTAGGAGTAGTTGGTTCAGGTTTCAACTGACCGACAATCATATCAATTTCTTGTGCTCACAAAACTTCTTCCTTAGAGTCCTGGTCCTACGCTTTGTGAGAGTCTTCATTGAGGCCACGCTCACTAATTGCATTCTCTAGCAAAATGTCCAGCTCTTGCCCTGTTGACCATTCTTCGTTTACTTCAACGACTGATGGATTTTCATTTTTGGATACACTTGTATATTTGAAGCTCATCTAGTTTTTTCTGTTTCTCATGTCAATTTCATTGGCCAAATTCACTAGAATTTCCTTGCTTGCTCCCCTTTGTTTCCACTTAAACAAGGTCTGAGATGATATATGACCTTCTCCACCTCCCCCTTCTCACACAGGTATTCTCCCAAGCACCTACTGCTGTATAATAGTCTCCTCCAGTAATCCATTCATATAAATTTAGAATAGGGGAATTTCTATTGGTTCCAACATTGTTTGCTGCAGTGCAAGGATTTGGAGGCCTTTCGAGAAGTCTGTTGCGCCATTAAAACAGATCCAATCACTATTGGATATTTACTCTACCGCCAAAAACTTGAACCCTTCCCTAATCTTGACACAAAAACATGAGCATAGATTGTCATTAAATTGTAACAAGGTATTGACACCACTGTCTTGGAACCCTTTGGCCTTATCAATTCGCACCTATTAAACTAAACTTTACAATGCAGGATCTTGTTTGAAGAATCAGTGTCTAATCAGTAAAAACTGCATTCACAAAATCATTGAACTTTATGTGTGTCTGTCGCGGTAGACTGATCAATAATACATAACTCCCACGCATAAAAGTGGATCCATTACACGCACCTTATTCTTCCTACCCCATCAAAGACACTACAGTGTTGTTTATTCATTTACACGCATGTGATGACTATTAAAAAAGAGGTATGAAGAGTTGTGACTTTTTTATCTTAACACATTCAAAATAGCTGATGAATCAAAATCTCCATTTGTTGCAACTGATGAATCAACTATTGGAAGAAATCAAAACATCTTTTCTAACATATGGTCCATCTGTCACAACAGATAATCCATATGTTGCAACAGATTATAAACATATTATGACAAACCATACATTATTTATTCATCAGCACGCATGTGATGACTATTAAAAAAGAGGTGGAGCCGTGACTTTTTATCTAACATATTCAAAACATCTGATAAATTGAATTCTCCATTTGTTACAACTGGTGAATCAGTTGTTAGAAGAAATCAAAAAATCCCCAACATATGGTCCATCTATCGCAATAGATAATCTATATATTGCAACAGATGGTAAATCTATTATAGCAAATGGACGATCTGTTGCAACAGCTCAATAATAATGGTTGTTATCAAGTCTTCTCAAAACCATTTTGAAAAGGTGAGAAGTATTAATGTGAAAAAGTTGCGACTTTTCACACTAAAACAAAATGCCACTAGTTTGAATGTAATTAATACAATGGAGCTTAAGAGACGTGCCTTTTGTCTTTACACATCCAGATTTAATCCTCTATAAATAGGTCCCTCCTTAATCTTCATTCTGCTAAACTTTATTTATTTCTTGCATTTTTTCTTTTCGTGTGACATCTTCAATAATTTCTATTCAAAGAGCATATTCCTTTATCATTGAAGTAAGTTTTTTTTCGATGTAAATCTACCAGTTTGTAGTATACGTTGTATTATATTTGGACTCTTTTCTTTACATTTGTCAATTCATTTGTGTTCTAGATATGACTGATTCTGTTTGGGACATTGCTAATTTGTGTGACACAGTGCGAGAACTTCAAAGACAGGTTAATGACCTACACAGGGAGTTGGTCGCTGTGAGAGCGACGATGTTTAGAGAGATGCAGAGGCTGACGAGGACCTTGTTGCTGCGAGTTGATTGGCCGACTGTCATTAATGATGATGATGATGATAATAATAATTAGTATGTGTTTTTATTTTAGTGTATGTATTTTAATTTTTCTATATCAGATCTATACCTAATGTATTTTATTTTTCATTTAATGAAAAATTTATTTTTAGTCGGCTTTGGCTTTTTAATTCTTATTTAATTTTCAATCCGGCTATTTCTTCTTCTAAATATTTTACATGTTAACTTGTCGATGGTTGGAGGTAAGGAGAAATTTTGAATCCAGTAGCAATAGGAATTTTGGCTTTTGAGTTCTTTCAATAAATGAACCATGTGTTGGAATAGATTGGTCATCGATTGGGTTTTTATCAACAGATTATCCATCTTTTGTGACAGATTTATCATCTATTGGAGGAAAATATTCCAGTTTTATGGAACTGTGTTGTTTTCTTCCAGCTAATGTCCATATGTTACCACAGATGGGTAATCTGTTGAAAATACTTATGGTCTGCTGTATTGTTTAACAATTCATGTTTTGCCACTTTTTATTGATGCACAAGTTATTAAAATATATCTTATATATAATAAATGATAATATTATGTTCACAACAATGAGTTAAATATATAAAAGTCTACAACAAACAACTATACAAGTTTCTGCAATTACAATGATCATGGTGAATTACAATCCGGGCATGTAGTTTTTTTATGGCCAGCGCGCTTACATGCGGAGCACTTGTTTCTTCATGATGAAAATGATTCTTCGACTCCATGCCTCCTCTTATATGGCTTTCCTTCAGGTTTGATAGTGCTTAGGTCAATATATGGAGGAGGGATTAATCTCCCCATAAGCTCTGCAGGAACAACCCAAGATTCTTAGGGAGGCACCGGAGTAATATGCCCACTATATGTCATTTCATAATTTTTCATCGAATAATATTGAGAGGAGTGCTCTTAAAATTCAACTCCATATTTATGATCGTATTGAGCTCGAAGCGCTGCCATAGCATGTGGACAGGGTATTTTGTCCAAGTCAAAAACTCTACACGTACAAGATCTTGTTTGAAGATCGACCGTGGCAACATCACCATAACCGGTGATACTGAATTTGTAATCTACTATTTTATGAGGCAATAACCTATTCCCCAAACTAACATTCATTGATATTATTTTTTCAATTTCGAGAATAAATCGGGTTTTTTGGGGCACTTGAACTGCACACGCCTTTCGTTAAAAAATTTGCCATACTTCTAGCTTATTTTTTCAAACATAGCCTTGATGGGAAATTCTCTTTCATCACTAAATAATTAATTCACCGATTCAGCTATGTTTGATGTCATAATATTGTACCTATACAAAAGAATCACTTAGTACGACATCATACTAAACTTGTAACTCAAACAAGACATTAAAATTGATAAGAATGTACCTATTTGCCGAACAGAATGCCCAAGTCCATCTCTCGAAACCGACACGTATGAGAAATTATGCTACCTTGGGATTCACATCCGTTATTTGATTAAAATGGTCTAAAAAAATCTCTCTACTATATGCTTTAGCTGCTCTATAAAAAAGGGTCACGTCCCTTTCATTGTGATAGTTGGTCCGAATGTTCTCTCCAAGATGCCTGATGCAACAACCAAAGTAAGCTGAAGTGAAGAAACGTGAACCCATCTTTGGAATACTTGGATGCCTATCCAATACAAAACACAACTCTTCGGTATCTTCGACGCAGCTTCGCAGTTGTTCAAAAAACCCATAAAAGGCATCACATTCCTTGTTCGCTACACAAAAAGCGACAGGAAAGATGTGATTCTCCGCATCCTGCGCCACCGCCGCTAGCAGAACTTCATTATACCTGCTTCTCAAGAAGGTACCGTCGATGGCTATGCCTTTTCTCAAATATCGAAAACCTTGATTCCAAGAACTATAGGATACAAAAAAGTACTTGAACCTTCCGTTTTCATCAAGATGCAGTGCCGTCTTACTTTCGGGATTTGTGGACTCAATCATGTAACCGTAGGCATCCAGGACTACATAATCATGCTCGAGTGTCCCCCTAACCAAGTCCTTGGCAATCCCCATGTCCGTATATATCTTCCAATAACTAACCAAGACACCCAATTCCGTAAGGAGTTGATTGGACATAACCTTTGTTGAAGGGCCTTTGCCATCGGGTAAACTACTACTGAAATATTCACCGAGGACCTTTGCCGTGGTGTAAGGATTTTAGCCTGAGATGTGCTCCGAACTACATGTGTGATGTTTTTCATGTTTATGAATGACGAATCTGTTAGAACTTGTGTACTTCGCCGCTCTCAACCACTATTTTCAGTTCGAATTTGCATATTTGAAGCAAAAGACACTGTTCGAATTAATCACCTTCCTTATTCTAAAATCTTTTTTCAAGAAAGAAATAAACAAAGTGGTAGATAATTCATTCTTGTTCTTGAATGACATTCCAATAAAAAAGCCAGTCCCGTCCTGTTGAAGATTTTCTGACTGTGTTGATTGAGAAGAACTGCACATCTTATTGGTTGCACAATGGGCATAGGTGTTTGATTATCATTTGGACTATTCATTTCTAAATCATCCAACCTATCATCAAAGATGTCTTGTTGTTCTTCTTCTTCTACATTCTAGTTCTCATTCTCTCTCATCTTTTCAGCCACGAACACCCTTAACATCGGCCTGGATGAATCTCTAAGATAAGCACGCAACCAAACTTGATCGGTTATTTTGAAAGGCAGTACCCTCTGATTTTCAAAGGAGCTGTGCATGTAGCTGATGACGAGTTCTTTCGATTAACAATTCAGTCCACAATAACTGATGATTAATTTCACAAAATTATCATACGAAACATCACTTTGGACTGTCATAGCTATCTTATCTAGCATTTCACCCTTGTTCCAACGCCATATATATCGATTGCTCTTCTCGATCCATTGACCATGATAATCCACCCCTATTGTTATTGATCCCTCTATTAGTGGTACATAAATAAAGTCATTTGTTAAAAAAGGTTAATAGTGATTTCATAGTGCCGTAAATATATCCCAATAGATGTGTAACCAATCGCAATAGATTACTTACCTGTTGGGATTCATGTTACGCTCCTGAAGCTGATTTCAACAGACGAGTCATCTGTTGTAACAGGTGAATCATATGTTGCAACAGACTATATATCTATTGGGATTGATGTTACAGTACTGAGACATCTTTGAAGTTGATTCTAGCAGATGAGTGACATGTTCCAATAGATAATTAACCTGTTGCGACAAATGACTTACCTGTTGCAACAAACTACGGTCTATTGGAATTGAGGTCAGGTTCTATCACAACAGGTTAGTAATATGTTGCAACAGATATTTACCGTCCGTTGGAATCGAGTTCGCTTTATGTTGCAACAGATATTACCATGTTGCAGCAGACAACATGTTTGTTGGAATCGAGTTCAGGTTCTGTTGCAACAGGTTAATAATCTGTTACAACAGATATTTATCACATTGCACCAAATAACTAATTTGTTTAAACAGATAAATCATTTATTGCAATAGATGACTCATCTGTTCGATTCATGTTACGGCCTATAGAACTATAAACATGAATCCAACATATCAGTCTTCCGTTGAAACAAATGTCTCATCTGTCGCAACAGATGATTTATCTGTTTAAATAGATGGATCTTATGTTGGATTCATGATTGGGTTCTATGCATTGTTGGAAAAACAGTACAATAGCGTTACCCAGATGAAAAATTCAACTAAAAATTATAATTTGACTTACCAAAGTCTCCTATGAAGTAATGTCAAAGTAGAAAGTGATGTACGAAGCAAAATTTGACCTAAGAAATTGGTCAAATAGCAACAGTAGCAATAACAACAACGACAATGGTCAACAAGAAGAAGATGAAGATGATAATGAAGTAGAAGATGATGATAATGAAGCAGAAGATGATGAATAAAGGAGTAGCAATAATGAACAACAAAAATCTCTAAGAGAGAGAAAACAACAATGGATGAAAAGAGAGAGAAAGTTGTCTTTTTCTTCCTCCATTTTCCGTTTTATTAGGTAAACATTTGGATCAAAGTGTAAATTTAAAAACTTGTGGGTTATTCTCAAACTTACCAAACTTTCTTAATTCATAATAAAGTAATTGTCACCTCCGCTCAATTATTAAGACTTGCGTCACCTACACCTCATTTTAAAACTCTTTTATCACCTACAGCCCAAAGCCCCTAGTAACTTAGTGAAAGTAATTAATTCCAATACACGATGACAATATTTACTATGAATTTAATATGATGATATTAGTCAATTTGTATCCCTTATTAATTCTTCTTAAGAATTATGCAAAGGCAAACATGTGACGTAATATGATCCCGCCTTTTGATCTATCAATTTTTTACTTTAAATCTTCTCACTTTTATAACAAACAAATGTAAATATAATTAGTGCTTCTTTTTTCGATCATTGCAAAATTGGTGTTCAAAACTCTCTTTCTTATCTTTATAATTCGTAAATTCATTAGGTAGTTATAGTGTTTTTAAACATGATTTGTTTATCTTATTTTTAATAAATATCAGTAATTGATAAATATATTTAGTTTTAGTTTTAATATTAAAATTAGGCGTTTTATTTTTAGTTATGTATCCAAAAATATCTGCTCGCTGAAATTAATTATTAATATTTGCTTAATGGTAGCGGTGTCAACTTAAAATCACATTTACTGTGTGGGATGAATTCGAACCAAAATTTCATATTTTATATTTTATTATTTTTTTAAGTTTTTCAACATAATAATTATAATTATCTTAGGGTTCATAAAGACTCAAAAATTGTAAATTCATCCGGCAAAGACATTACTTTATTTATCTTTTTTTTGTTTATTTTTTTTTTTACTGTTGTCAAGATGATTTAATTTGTGCATCTGATAATTTTTATTGATACTAGTTCAGGTGTACGCGTCTCCTGTGTGTACCTTACAAACGTTGCACTAAATAAGATATTTGTTTAATAATAAAGGTGAATACAATAATTAAATTCAACATCTTTCGAAGATTTATTTAATTAAACCTTATTTAATTAAATCTAACCTTTATCTAAAAAATTTGTCAAAGCCAATCGACATTCATTTACCACCTGTAACTGCAATAAAACAATACGATGATAAAGACATCAAAACAATATAATTAAATCTAACTTTTATACAAAAAAATTCTCAAAGCCGTCAGACACTCATCTGCCACCTGTAAACTATAACAAAATAATACGATAATAGAGATTTCAAAATAATACAACTAAACTTAACTTTTACACAAAAAGATTCTCAAAACAGAGGTATAAATACAATGCAATTAAACCTAATCTTTATCTCAAAAAAATCCTCAAAGCCGATAAACATTCATCCACCACCTATAAATTCATCTACCACCTGTAAACTACAATAAAATAATATAATAGTGATCACAAAGCTTCAGTTTTGATGAAAATAATTCTTGTCTGAGCAAAAATTTTGACCCTAAAGATTGATTTGAATGAAAACAAAGAAGATATATATACACACACATTGAAATCTATTATGTTGACAAAAACAGTGAAGAAGTTGAGGGTTAAAAAATTAAGCATCACCAATTTAGGCATGCAACTGAATCAAGTTAGATGAGCATCATATTTTTTCTATGAGTAAATCGATTTAAATCGATTTTTTCGGTAGTTTAACGTGTATCTCAATATTTATAGAAGTATTTTCTTAATAGAGTCCTATTTTAGGAGCATTTTTCTATCCTATTTTAGGAATATTTTTCTAATTGACCAGTACAAAGAAAAATATTAATTGATTTTCCTCCCATGTATTTTAGAAGTCTAGTTAATATAATAAAAGTAATTAAATAATAAATTAAAGAAAATAGTGAAAATACAATTTTGTCTAAAAATGTCTTTTAACGAAGGACGAAAAATTAAATCACTTTTCTAAATTATAGATACATAGATTATAGATTTAATATATTATAGATTATAGATATATTATAGATATAGATTATAGATACATATAGATTATAGATAGATTATAGATTATAGATATAGGTGCTCCTTTTCACATGAAAATTCTCATATATCCACAAATAATTGAAGTCTCATGAAAAAATCTAAATCAGCAATAGAGAAATCATATAATTGATGTTATTTCAGATTTCAGCTTGACAATAAAAATATTTATCCTAAAATTGGTAATGTTATAATTTCATAATAATAGTCCAGAGTCAAACTAGAATTTCTTTTGCTTGGTTTTTTCTTTGCTATTGCAGCCTAAGCTTGAGTTCTTGACCAACGACCTTTTTTCATGTTTTGTTTGATTCAATAGTGGTAACATAAATGCACAAATTCAAGAGAAAACACAACAAAGTTAAAAGAAACAAGATAAATGGGTTAAATTTCATATAATTGATTAAATTTCATATGTCCAAACATATGATACAAAAGGAAGATCACATTGTATATCTTATTGAATTGCATATACTCATTATTGACACATATTGCAACAATATAATGTTAAGAATAGTTTTAAAAAGTTTTTTGTTGAGAAAGTCACCTTTCAGGGTAGCAAAAAATAAGACTTTTGGTTCACAATATGTTGGGAGCCAACGATTGTAAATAAAAATAACAATATCAGAACTATAATCAGCAAAAAAAAATATGAATATGTTCATATAAAAATTCTTGATAACGATGATAATTATAAAAACATTCATAATAATATTAAATTGATTCGGTCGATTGACCTATATATGATTGAAAAAAAAATTATTAAGAAAATAATCTTTCCTAAAAAAGAATAATTCTCAATATATAGAACTCAAACTTTTTTGTCCATATCTAAATATGAAAGATCTTTTTTTTTTTTCATAAATAATTTACCCAAAAATGATATTCCCACGGTAATGTTAGAATTGGGCTCTATGTTTACCCAAAAATGGGATTCTCACGTTAGAATTGTTAGGAAATAGGACTCCTATATATTTACTTTGCCAAAAGTAATGGCACCAACATTAATTCTTCGTGTTTTTTATTATACTAGTTTAACCGCACGTGCCTCGTGCAGCATTTTATTATTTAAAATTAAATAATTTTGTCTATTGTGAAGATTTTTAATGAAGTGTAAAAATTGCAAATCACTTTTCAAACATCTTTCATAATTTAATATATAATAATATCAACATAAACATACATTTTAGTGTAAGCACGTATATATTTTATCAACGGAAGTTTCAAGTAGTTGATGAAACATCGCTTTTGTGTTTGTCATGCAGCACCCCTTTCTCTTGTCGCCAAAGGTTAAGAGAAACACATCAATTTAAATCATATTTGTGGTACAATTATTTTTTTCTCGATATATTTAAAATCTTTCCTTGTTTTTAATGTCAATCTTTACAAAATCATTGATTACACTTATTACGTACTTAAAACTTTTAAAAGCTTGATACTTCTAAAATTTATTTTATTGAAATGATTTTTTATGCAGTAAATATTTATTTCTACAGACCGATTTGTAACTTTTACCTGCATAATAAACATAAAAAAAACGTAATAGTTACCTGGGTCTTGGACTCTAGGTGACAAAAGAGTTTTAAAATAAAGTGTGGGTGACACAAGTCTTAATAATTGAGTGGATGTGACAATTACTTTATTAAGGATTAAGAAAGTAAGAAAAGTTTGAAAATAACGCACAAGTTTTTTAATTTACACTTTGATCCAATGTAAAATCTAATATAACTAGAAATGGAGGGAAAAAAAGGCACGTTTCTCTCTCTTCTCATTTATTGGAGTTTTCTCTCTCTTCATGATTTTTGTTGTTCATTGTTGTTGTTGTTTTATTCATCATCTTGTTCTTCATTATCATCATCCTGTTCTTCATTATCATCTCTTCTTGTTCATCATCATCATCTTCTTGTTGTTGAACATTGTTGTTACCGCTACTATTGCTACTTGATCAAATTTTATTCATATATCACTTGGGAATTACTTATAGGTGATTTTAGTAAGTAAAATTATAATTTTTAGTTGAATTTCTCATCTGGTTGTATCTGTTACTGCTGTATTTTCAACAATAGATAAAACATGTAATGTGAATCCAACAGATGAGTAATCTATTGCACAGATGAGTAACCTGTTGCAACATATTGACTAATCTGTTGCAACATATTGACTAATCTGTTGCAACATATTGACTAATTTGTTGCAATATATGAGTAATTTGTTGCAACATATATGACTAATATGTTGCAACAGATTACTCATCTGTTGGATCTGTATTATAGTGTTGTAACATGAATCCAACATATTAGTCATCTGTTGCAACAGATTAGTCATATGTTGCAACAAATTACTCACTTGTTGCAATAAATGACTCATATATTGGATTCATGTTGCAGGTTTATCCATTGTAGCAGTAGCAAATATACCAAATAAAAAATTCAACAAAAATTATAATTATAATTACAAAATCACCTATGAAGTAATGTCAAAGTGATATACGAACAAAATTTGACCTAAAAAATTATAAAAATCTCAACAAAGGCACAACAAATAAGTGAAACACATGAAAAACTTCATGAAACAGGTAAAGAAGACAAAAATAGTGTATCATACATCGAATGCAAAAGGATCGAGGGGACAAATATTTGAGTTCTCCAAAAAATATTTAAGTTTCCTAGTATTTTAATTGTTTTCAAATGGATAACCCATCTATTATAACAGATTTTCTATCTGTTTGATAATTTTCAACAGATGAATCATCTGTTGCAACATGTGAGTCATCTGTTGATTCAAATTAAGAAATTATTAGTAATAACTAAATTGATTTAGCTAAAATTAAAGACAAGTCTTTAAGAAAATAGGACAAACATTTGAGTTCTCCTAAAAATGTTTGAAATGAATCAAATTAAGCCATTATTCGTAACAACTTAATTGATAAAACTATAATTAAAGATGAATTGATAAGTTTACTTACAATTTCAATTAATTTCATAGTAATTACATGATCAACTATGTGTATTTGTCTCGAGGAGAGTGATCAATCGACCAATTATATTTCAAATGATTCAAATTAAGTCATTATTATTAATAAATAAATTGGTTTTGACTAAATTAAAGATGAATTGATAAGTCCACTTACAATTTCAATTAATGTATACGTCCTTAATAGAATGATCAATTGATAAATTTTATTTAAAATGATTCAAATTAAGCAATTATTAGTAATAACTAAAATGATTTAACTAAAATTAAAAACAAGACCTTAGACAAGGGGACAAACATTTGAGTTCTCTTAAAAACATCTGAGCTTTAGTATTTTAAATTATTTTCCAACATATATCCTATATGTTTGATAATTTTCAATAGATGAGTCATCTGTTGCAATAACTTAGTCATCTATTGCAACAGATGTCTATATTTGTTTGATACTTTTCAATAAATGAGTCATTTATTGCAATAGGTTAGTCATCTGTTGCAACATATGTCTATATTTGTTTGGTCATTTCTAACAGATGTCTTTATCTGTTTGGTCATTTCCAACAGATGTCTTTATCTGTTTAGTCATTCTCAATAGATTACTCATCGTTTGCAACATGTTAGTCATCTATTGATTCATATTAAGCCATTATATTAGTAATAACTAAATTTATTTAACTAGAATTAAACATGAATTAATAAGTTCAATTACAGTTTCAATTAATCTCATGGTAATTACACTATCAACTAAGTGTGTTTGTCCTGAGTAAAGTGATCAATTGACCAATTTTATTTGAAATGATTAAAATCAAACCATAATTAGAAATAACTATATTGATTTAACTAAAATTAAAGATGAATTAGTAAGTTGACTTACAATTTTAATTAATTTTATAGTAATTACATGATCAACTAAGTGTTTCATCTTAAGTAGAATGATCAATTGACGAATTTTGTTTGAAATAATTAAAATCAAGCAATTATTAGTAATACAACAACAACAACAACAAACCCAATGTATTCCCTCAAGTGGGGAATTATTAGTAATAATTAAATTAATTTAACTAAAATTAAAAATGAATTGATAATTTTAATTACGATTTCAATTAATAGCATAGTTAGTAATTACATGATCATCTAAGTGTATTCGTTTGAGTAAAGTGTTAATTGACCAATTTTATTTGAAATGATTCAAATTAAGATATTATTAGTAATAACTACATCGATATAACTAAAATTAAAGATGAATTGATAAGTTCAATTACGATTTCAATTATTCTCATATTAATTACACGATCATCTTAGTGTGTTCGTTCTGAGTAGAGTGATCAATTGACTAATTTTATTTGAAATGATTCAAATTAAATCATTATTAGTAAAAGCCAAATTGATTTAATAATTACAATTTCAATTAATCTCATAGTAATTACATGATCATTTAAGTGTATAACCTATTGCAACAGATTTAATTTGCAATAGATGAGTCATTTGTTGAAAATTATCAAACAGATATACACATATGTTGCAATAGATTAGTCATCTGTTGTAACAAATGTCTTTATCTGTTGGTCATTTACAACAGATGATCAATTTGTTGCAACATATGACTTTATTTGTTTGTTATTTCCAATAGATTGCAATAGGTGACTAATTTGTTGCAACAGATGTCTTTATCTGTTTGGTCATTTTCAACAGATTACTCATCTTTTGCAATATCTTAGTCATCTATTGATTCATATTAAGCCATTATATTAGTAATAACTAAATTGATTTAACTAGTATTAATAAGTTCAATTACTGTTTCAATTAATCTCATGATAATTACACGATCAACTAAGTGTGTTCGTCCTGAGTAAAGTGATCTATTGACCAATTTTATTTGAAATGATTCAAACCAAGTCATAATTAGAAATAACTATATTGATTTAACTAAAATTAAAGATGAATTAGTAAGTTCACTTACAATTTCAATTAATTTTATAGTAATTACATTATCAACAAAGTGTTTCGTCTTAAGAAGAATGATCAATTGACCAATTTGATTTGAAATAATTAAAATTAAGTAATTATTAGTAATAGCTAAATTAATTTAACTAAAATTAAAGATGAATTGATAATTTAATTACAATTTCAATTAATCTCATAGTAATTACATGATCATTTAAGTGTATTCGTCTTGAGTAAAGTGTTAATTGACCAATTTTATTTGAAATGATTCAAATTAAGACATTAATAGTAATAACAACATTGATTTAACTAAAATTAAAGATGAATTAATAAGTTCAATTATGATTTCAATTAACATGTTGCAATAGATGAGTAATTTGTTAGAAAAGATCAAACAGTTAAAGACATTTATTAAAAATGACCAAACATATATAGACATATGTTACAACAGATGACTAACCTGTTGCAATAGCTAACTCATCTATTGAAAATTATCCAACAAATATAGACATATGTTGCAACAGATGACTAAATTGTTGCAACATATGACTCATCTATTGGAAATTATTAAATAGACAAGATATATTTGAACTCAGAACCAAAATGAGCCACAAAATTTTAAAAGTGATCAAAATAGGTCACCTATTTAAAAAGTTACCAAAATAGGCTAAACGTAATAATTTATTACGTTTTCTATTTTTTCTTAACGATCAATTAACGGAGTTGACTTTTACAATTTCTTACATTTTTTTTTGTAAAACGTAAAATTTTTTTACGTTTTATAAAAAAAAATATAAAACGTAAGAATTTCTTACATTTTACATGATGATCGAGGAAAAAAATGCAGTAATTATCAAATCAATTAAAAAGATACTAAAAAATGAGTTGTTCAACATAACAAAAAATTACGTTCCTAACTTTTTTATAGCAGTGGTCCCCCACCCACAATTCATTTTTCCACAAATGTCTCATCACTTCTACTTTTTCCTCTTTTTACATATGATAATTATGAATTTTTTGATTAGTTAAATTTATTTATATTTTATATGTAGTTCAAATAATTTACTTTTTTCTCTATGTAATAAATTTTTACGTTTTACATAAAAAATTTAAAAAATAGAAGTATCAATTACCTCATTAACTTAACAATTTTCTTATATTTATTCTATATCAAAAAATAATCACTTCTATCCTTAATTATCCGATTTCTCTCTAAAAAAAAATTATACTTTTGTGTTTTCCTCTACTCCAAAATAGTGAAATGTTGAATTATCGTCAATCAAATATTCTACTATATACAATAATTATATTTTTTTGGTGTGTTAAAAATATGAAATTAATTTTTTCGGATAGTGATTCATCGTAGTTTTTTATTAGTGTTTCGATTAGGATATTGAGGAGACTCACATGCACAAATATGTTTCATATTATATATAATGGAGTAAAAAATCACAATTTAATTTAGGAACACTCCTAAATTAATATAAGAAAATATATATTTTTTAGGAATACTCCTAAAAAAAAAATAATTCTTGTATATAGTAGTATATTTGATCGACGATAACTCAACATTTCACTATTTTGGATTAGAGGAAAACTCTAAAGTATAATTTTTTTAAAGAGAAATCGGATAATTAAGGATAGAAGTGATTAGTTTTTTATATAGAATAAATATAAGAAAATTATTAAGTTAATGAGGTAATTGATACTTCATTTTTAAAATTTTTTTTATGTAAAACGTAAAAATTTATTAGAAAAAATAAATTATTTGAACTACATGTAAAATATAAATAAATTTAACTAATAAAAAATTCATAATTATCATATGTAAAAAGAGGAAAAAGTAGAAGTGATGGGACATTTGTGAAAAAAGAAATTGTGGGTGGGGGGCCACTTCTATAAAAAAATTAAGAACGTAACTTTTTGTTACGTTGAACAACTCTTTTTTTAGTACCTTTTTAATTGATTTGACAATTAATTATATTTTTTTCCTCGGTTATCATGTAAAACGTAAGAATTTCTTACGTTTTTTTTTTTTTTTTACAAAACGTAAGAATTTCTTACGTTTTACAAAAAAAATGTAAAACGTAAGAAATTCTTACGTTTTTGTAAAAATCAACTCCGTTAGTTGAATGTTAAAAAAAAATAGAAAATGTAATAAATTATTACGTTTAGCCTATTTTGGTAACTTTTTAAATAGGTGGCCTATTTTGGTCACTTTTTAAATTTCGTGGCTCATTTTGATTCCGAGTTCGATATATGTTGAAAAGCAATTTAAAATACTAAATCTCAAATATTTTTAGGAGAACTCAAACATTTGTCCCCTTGTCTAAGATCTTGTATTAAAGACTTGTCTTCAATTTTAATTAAATTAATTTAGTTATTATTAATAATTGCTTAATTTGAATAAACAAATGACTAACCTGTTATAAACATCTGTTGCAATAGATGACTAACTTGTTGCAACAAATAGATAATCTATTGAAAAATAATTAAAATACTAGGGAACTCAAATATTTTTAGGAGAACACAAATGTTTGTTCCATTGTCGTAGAGATGTCTTTAATTTTAGCTAAATCAATTTAGTTATACTAATAATTGCTTAATTTGAATCAACAGATGACTAGCATGTTGCATCAGATGATTCATCTGTTGGAAATTATCAAACAGATAGAAAATCTGTTGTAACAGATTGGTCAACTATTAGAAAACAATTAAAATATTAGGGAACTTAAACATTTTTAGGAGAACTCAAATGTTTGTCCCCTTGATCCTTTTGCATTTGATGTATGATATATTATTTTTGTCTTCTTTACCTGTTTCATGAAATTTTTCATGTGTTTTACTTATTCGTTGTGCCCCTGTTGAAATTTTTTTAAAAAATTAAGATCAAATTTTATTCGTATATCACTTGGACATTACTTCATAGCTTATTTTGTAAGTAAAATTATAATTTTTATTGAATTTCTCATTTGGTGTATCTGCTACTGCTACAATGGATAGAACCTGCAACATGAATCCAACATATGAGTCATTTATTGCAACAAGTGAGTAATCTGTTGTAATATATGACTAATCTATTGTAATAGATGACCCATATGTTGGATTCAGATTACAACACTATAAAACGAATCCAATAGATGAGTAATATGTTGCAACATATTAGGCATATATGTTGCAACAGATTACTCATTTGTTGCAACAAATTAGTCATATATGTTGCAACAGATTAGTCATATATGTTGCAACAGATTACTCATTTGTTGCAACAGATTAGTCATATATGTTGCAACAGATTACTCATTTGTTGCAACAAATTAGTCATATATGTTGCAACAGATTACTCATATATATTGCAACATATTATATGTTGCAACAGATTACTAATCTACCAATATATTAGTCATATATGTTATGCACAGATTAGTCATATATGTTGCAACCAATACTCATCTGTTGTATTCACGTTACATGTTTTATCCATTATTAGAAAAACAGCAGTAGAAGATACATCCGGATGAGAAATTCAACTAAAAAATAACAAACATTAAAAAAATAACAAAAAACATAAAAAAATAACAAGTACTAACAAATCAAGTTTCTTATTTTCGTCATAACTTAAAAGCCCTAATTTTTTACTTGTGAAAATCGAAAAGAAACGATAAAGAACTAGAAGTTGTTGTCGCCGGAGAATGTTGTCACGTCAACTGACGGTTGAAAGTTAAAAAGGAACGGGCAAGAACTCAAAACTATTTGTTGCCAGAGGTTGAAGTTGCACAAGATTGAAGGGAGAAATTTAAAAAGTTGTTGGTTGGGAGAAGTTAGAGAGAGAAACTATCGAGTGAAAGAGAGAAGAGAGAGAGATTGATTTGCAGAGGGAGTGAAGTTTTGTAGGTGTGGGTTAATTTGTATTTTTAAAAAGATTAAAAAGTTTAGAAAATATTAATCAAGTCCACATTAACCTAATCAATTTTTTAATTATACCTGACCTTTTAAATTGGTCAATGTCATCAATCCTTTATTCAAGACTTAAAAGACACCTTTCCTTCAATTTTCTCTAGTTACCTAGTCTAAATGAAAATTTTGTAATTGAATTTTTTTTTACTATATTGTATCCAAGATATAAGCTGATAAAGAAAAAAGAATAAACATAAAGCATCATTAAGAACTAAAGAAAGCAAGAAAAACATTGATCAGTCATGTTATGTTATAAAAAACAAATAATTCAACACCAACAGAATTAAAATCTAATTATAAGAATCGCGAAAGATGAAGAAGAATATTCAAATCTGTTCTTTAATTATTTTTTTTATACTATCAATCAAAAGAAAACGAAAAGAAATCAACTCACCTTATGATTATGGAGTTAATTCCTTAAAATGTCATTGAACTTGTGTAAACATCCCACTAGAGTAACTTTTGTTTCTTTTAGGACAATATTATTATTGAACTATGCACTTCTTTCCATTATAAGGTAAAACTAAGAAATTGTTAAGGATATGTTTGGAGAACCACAAGGAAAGTGAAATTAGATATAGTTACATAGTCCAATCCTCAATTAGAAATAGAGAATTAGGTGCAATTATGTGATGTAATTACAAAGTTACATTTTATTTTTATTTTTAAAATAAAATTTAAAATCCTTCTCTTTTAAATTTCTTTTTTATTTCTATTATTTTAATTTCTTTTTTATTTTTACTTTTTTTTCAGTTTACATTATTTATCTTTCATCTCTTTTTTTCTCATTTTTCAACCTTTACTTCTTATGATTCAATATAATTACTCGTATTTTTTTCTTCATTTAGTGCATTATTGCATTTTTATTCTAGTGTTTAAATTAAAGTAATATTTCATTATTGAATGAGATGACTAATGTGTTTTTCTTTTCTTTTGAATTATTTACTCGTTGGAATTTTATATAAGAGTATTGTGTTTTTTTCTTGAATTTTCAATTTGTGTTTTGTTTTATGTTTCAATTTATTTGTTTTAGTACAATAGACTTGTCATTTTCTATTGCATGTCACTTCAAATTGTCGAGTTAATTTTTCAATTGCCATTGAACTTGTGCAAACATCCTACTAAAGTAACTTTTGTTAATTTCTTTTAGAAAAATATTGTCATTAAACTATGTACATCTTTCCAAAATAAGGTGAAAGTAAAAAATAGTTAAGGATATATTTGGAAAGCCATAGAAAAATTAAAATTATATGTTAGTAGACAATTTGCAGTGACATGCAATATGAAATAGCATGTCTATACTACTAAAACAAATAAACCGAAACATAAATTCAAAATTCAAGAGAAAAACATAATACTCTTGCATAAATTCCAAAGAGTAAACATAATTCAGAAGAACGAAAAACACATAAGTCTATAATCTCATTCAATAATAAAATACTACATTAATTCAAACACTATAATAAAAATTATAAAAATGCAATAATGCGTTAAATAAAGAAAAACAATATGAGTAATTATATTGAATCATAAGAAGTAAAGTTGGAAAATGAGAAGAAAAGAGATGAAAGATAAATAATGCAAAATGGAAAAAAAAAAAAAGTAAAAATTAAAAAGAAATTAAAATAATAGAAATAAAAAAGAAAAATATATTAAATTTTATTTTTAAAAAAATAAAAATAAAATGTAACTTTATAATTACATCACGTAATTGCACCTAATTCTCTATTCCAAATTGAGAATTAGACCATGTAATTACATCTAATTTCACTTTTCTTGTGGTTCTCCAAACATATCCCTAACAATTTCTTAGTTTTACCTTATAATGGAAAGAAGTACATAGTTCAGTGACAATATTGTCCTAAAAGAAACAAAAATTACTTTAATGGGATGTTTATATAAGTTCAATGTCATTTTGAGGAATTAACTCTATGATTATGGTGTTTATAGGTTATTTAATACATATGATTTTTGTATTTTAAGTAGGACATTATTTGTTTCCTTGATTAGCAATAGGCTAACGCTAATACACGTATTAATTTTTTTTAACTTTTCACGATTTTTTTTCTACTTTGAGGCTTTTCGTTAAGACGCCTTTTTTTCCCTTTTACACTCTACTTTAGAAATACATATTGATTTATTGGGTTTGTATAGGACTTTTATTTTTGTTTGTTCAAATTTAGTTAGAATAGGATATTGATTGTGCATTAGTACTATCGGCTAAAATTTATATTGATTTATTGGATTTGTAATTTAAATAGAATATGCGAAAAGACGATTTTATCTAAAGGAAAAACTTTTAATGAAGGGCAAAAAGTTCAA
The DNA here is from genome assembly GCF_002878395.1 of Capsicum annuum. Classification (NCBI taxonomy): domain Eukaryota; kingdom Viridiplantae; phylum Streptophyta; class Magnoliopsida; order Solanales; family Solanaceae; genus Capsicum; species Capsicum annuum. The sequence continues at coordinate 213,634,135 of NC_061120.1, read as the reverse complement.
ACGTGATTTATAAGGCCCTTCACACTTTTAATATAATAGAGATAGAGATAGAGATATTTTAGGACTTCTTAATTTTTAAATATTATAGTTAATAATATAAAAATAATTAAATAATAATTTATGAAAATTTTGAAAAGACGATTCTGCCTAAAGAGGGGTATTTTCTAAGACCCTTCACACATTTAATAGACTAGAGATTAGAGATTATATATGAAATTAACTATTGTGTCCATATAAAATTATTTATGCCATCAAGTAAATTAAAGGACAATCACGTAACTTTTATAAGATAATTAATATTCATAAAAGAATATTAAAAATAATCAGAATCCTAATCGTACTCTAATAAAATTAGAGTCCTAGTAGTACATTAAGGGGTCGTTTGATTGAGAACAAGTTATACCAATAATAATTTTGAAATTAGTTATTTCGGAACCAATTATTTCATTATATGTATGAAATAGTGGAATAAGTAATTTCAAAACTAACTAATACCTCCAACCAAATGTAAGATAAAATAATCTAATATTTTATTCTGAAATTATTATACCATATACCTTAAACAAACGACCCCTAATAAAAAATTTTACCACTAACTTTTATTTCCTTATCTAAATTCATCGCCGGACGAAGTCTAAATTTGTATTAAAAGATGTCAATAGGGTGTCAATTGGTCAAATTTTTGGGCAGATCAAAACAGGTCAATAAAACATACGGCTTAAAACTCAACCCAATCAAAATTTACTTGGTTCAAAATAGGCCAGGTTAACGGGTCATAATCTAACCTGTCTAATTTTTATAAAGTTTTAATTATTTTACTTTTTCTTTTATAAATCTGTAGTATCAAATAGTTTTTTTTATGACTATATAAAACATATCAAATTTAAAAAAAAAAAAAAAAAAACTACAAAGGCATAAAAATAAATAAACAATTGGAGCTCCGTTATTTTTGTTAAAAATAATAAAGTTTCAACCAATTTTCTACAAATTTGAGAAAAAAAAGAAGACAAAATAGTCAAATGTCCCCCCCCCCCCCCCCCACCCCCCCCCAATTTATTAAGCAATTACCAACTATACATCTATACTTTGCGGGAGTTCTATTACCCTCTTGAATTATTTTAAAGTGGAATTAATTTTATCCTGAAATGCTACACCTAGGGGTGTGCAAAAATCGAATCGATTGATAAATCCAACCAATAAAAATGTTATTGGGTTATTGAATTAACGTTTTTTATTGATTTTATAAAAGACTTTACTGGGTAATCGAGTCAATTTCAATTTTAGCTTATTGATCGGGTTATCGGTTAAACCGATGACTCAATAAGGAGACACTAAATTACTATTTTACCCCTATTTATATTATATATAAAAATATTTATATTATTTATTTATATTATATATATTACATTAATATATATTACTTATTCACAATTCACAATGTAGTAAATTAATACTTTAGCAGAATTGCAAAAGTTAGACAGTCACTATTAACTATTCAATATTCAAAAATCACACTACAAAACCCTCGTTGTAAACCGATGAATCCAGACGATGATGATCGAGCAACCGGCAATCGGCAATCGGCAATCTTCGTTGTGAATAATGTGTTTAACTTTTTGATTCCTCATTAAGATACTTTACTTTAAACCACGAGTTTAAATAGAAGTAGGGCAACAAAGACATAAAGCATGGGTATTGAAAATCTTGAAGCATTCTACAATATCCAACAACTAGGATTTAGTTTTTTTTGAACTAACATTCAGTTCAAGTTTAAAGATTCTTGTAGACTAAAATACATTGTATAGGATTTTGGCGGCAACTAAGATTCTATTTTTTTTTTTTTATGTTAGTTGTTATTATTTCTATTTTATGAGTATTTTCTTATTAGCTAAATTGAAAATCGAACCGTTAAGGACCAAAAAGCGATAAATAATATCTTATTGGTTGGTTATTGATTTTACATATTTAAAAATCAAAAAATGATAAACCAAACCAAAACACATAAATCGAACTGAGCCGATCGATGCACACCCTTAGATACACTCAGATTTTGAGTGGGCAGTGAAATACGCGCACCAACTCATACTTAACATGTGTAAATACTATTTAAAATTATATTGTATTTACTTTGGCAAAATACATAAACAGACCCTAAACTTTTTAACTTTTTACGTATTGATACCTCAATTAGGCCATGTACCTATTGAAACCCTTAACCTTTCATTAGGTCTATGTATTTTGCCATTTACTTTCTTCCCCATTCTTCTTTTCATCACCTTCCACCATTTTCAACCATTAAAACAACATCAAAGGTTGTACTAATCGCTAGAAAGGGCAAAATAGGTTAAATTTTTGGAAATCTAAATAAGAATCTTCTTTTAGTAATGAATTTGAACAAAAAATATTAATGGGTATTAAAAGTACAAATTTATCAATGGGATTGAAGAAAAAATTAATTTTTTTGTGCGGAAAAAATATTAAATTAGTTTATTTTATTTTATTCTTCAATTGTAAATTGTGTGTAAACAAAGTTACACATACAATGTTTATTTTTGAGTTATTTGGAAAAAGATATGTAAGTACAAAAATAGTCGAGGATGTTTTTATTTCTAGCCAAAGATATTAGGATTATTTTCATGAATGCATTGTTAAATTGCTTAAATTGGGGCAATGAATACTACTACCTGAAGCATAAATATTGAACTTTTCGTTCTCACATCCATCTCAAAATTGCGTATGGGTTTGTAGGATTATTTTTTAAAAAAATAATTGAGTTTAGATTAAAACTGTCAAATTAAAATTTCGAAGAACAAATAATAAAATTTGACATGTAAAAGGATGATTAACAACTCCAATAATATCAATAGAGAGTTAGTTTTCAAAATTTCCATATCGCATGCACAAATTTTAGAATCAAAATTTAAGAATGAAGAGAAATCTTAAAATTTATAGTGAATCTAGTGCGTGAAAATGATGGCGACGAGAGTGACAATGGCATGGTGAGAGATGGAGAAATTAATCTATGTTGCTAATACGGGTCAAAGAGACACCTTAGCACTCGAGGACATGAAGACATGAGTGAAGACCCGAGCTTGTGGGGATGCCCATCCAAGGAACAAGCTTTGAAGTGTTGAGAATAAGTCCCAACATTCCAAAACCATCCAAGGAGTACACTACAAGGCAGCCCCTTTGTTTGGGCTCATTAAGGGCCTTTTGGTCATTTTTGTAATAAGTGTTGCCCTAGTCTATAAAGATAACATTTAGGTCATTTTGTCATTCAGAACTTTGATAATATATCTTGTAAACTATTGAAAGTGTTTGGCAAGGTGGAATCCTTGTATTGTTAACTTGCTTAGAAACGGTGGTTGCTTGGGAGTTCCGATTCCCTTGAGGTTTCCATAAGAGTGTAGGTATCTTGTATTCCTTTTGTTTGTGTTTTGATGTTTAATATACATCTTAGTTCCTATAACGTGTAGTACATTATGTCTGACTATCTATCCTCTTAGTTATAGTCATCTTGTTTTCCATTTTGTGTTGCTTGTTCATCTCGTGATAGTGGACTGTTTTGTGCCATTTCGTGAACTGTTTTAGCATTTCATAGGTCGTTCTTGTATAATTTGGTATCAAATTCATCATTGATTTCGTTCCCACGAGATCAATCTTGGGCTTGTTCACTCAAAAAATAAAAAAAAAGTGTTGAAAAACTCAAAAATAGTAATTTGTCCACGTTTTTGTGCTTAGGTCAAAATTTGAAGCCTAGTTTTCTTGTGATTTTTGTGTGTTTTATGTTTTCTAGTGTTAGATATTTATTTTCTAATATTATAAGAGGTGTCCAAGGTCAAAAATCTCACAAAAAGAAGTTATTCTACGGGCTTGGTGTCTTGGCCAAAGTATTGTTGTTGTTTGGCCAAATTTGTGTCTAGATTTAGGTGTTGTTTTGATTTTCTTTCTTGTTTCTTGTGTTGGTTGTCTTTCTCTCTAACACTACTTGAGTCTAATCCAAGTTCTTGAGCAAAGAAAATTGCAAGTTATTGTGGGAAGAGTGGACGACTTTGTTGTTATTGTTGTTGGAGTTCTTATATTATGTTGAAGAAGTCTTGTAAAAGGTTGTTGTTTGATCCAAATTCAAAGGAAAAAGAGTGTGGGTTCTTGTTAGTCTTGAAACAAGTTCCAATAGATTACCAAAGGGGAAAGAGAACAAAAGACCTCCCAAAAGTCTTCATACCAAAAGAAGTAAATTCATTTTTTTCTAGACAAGCCAAAAGAGGAAAGGGGGACAAGACCTCCAAAAAGTTATCTTGCCATTTTGGTGCAAGTAGGTAAAAGACTTTATGAGTCTTGAAAGTAGAGTCTAGACCTTGTTTTTCCCATATCTTGGCCGAAATTCTCTTCTTCCATACATGAAATTGAACAACTAGTTTCTTAAAATAAAATTTTTCAACTTCAACCATATTCCAACGTCCACTAGTTAAGTGCCACATCGTCAATGAGCTCAAGAACAATGGATATTCTAGTTTCACTTTCTTGTTTTCATTAGTTTCAATTTTATTTATTCTCATGCTAATTAGCAAACTAGTAAATACCTACTAGGTTGTAGATTAGTTTTTGAGTACGTTTTCTTTCGTGTTAAGCATTGTATTGTGTACTTTTCTCATTTTTAAGTCAGTATTTTCTTTGGTCCAAGTTCGAACATCATTTCTTGAGTTGTTTCAAATAAGAATCTACTCCGACCTCGAGCCACAATTGGGACCAAATAACCTCATTGGAGTATAAGCGAGTTATCAACATTTGTGAGGCCAATAGAGTGAATACTTCAAAAGTGTGAGCGTGAGAGATTGCGTACTTTTTTTAGATGAATTGTGGATTGATTTTTGCTAACCTTTAATATGTTTGTTATTTTTGTGTTGTTTGTTTAGTAGTTCTTGATTGGTACAATGGCGGATGAAGGTGAAATGCCTAGTTGATTTAAATCCATCGTGGCAAAGCTTGACGTCATGGATAGCCACTTGGGATCTTTTGAAGGAAAAATAGAGAGAATGGAAGGACGAATGGAAAGAATAAAAAGAATAATGGATAGAATGGAAGGACAAATAGAAAGGATGGAGATATCTATTTACAAGAAGATAGATAACTTGATAGAGCATCCAAGCTTTCCTAATCCAATTACCGTGAGTGGCCAACCCCACATGAGCTACTAGGTAATCAAACTAACTTTTGCACTCTAGTGAATAAGGCTAATAACCAACTAAGTGTGAATGATAGTTTCTATTAAGGTGAGCCAAATGGTCCATCATTTTGTGATGATAATGTACAACTTGAGATTGTGGATACTCTAGTTGATCCACCTAGTGTTGAAGCCATTGCGGCAAGTGATAGTACATTGTCTTATGGAAGTCATAAAGACCAACTTGTGTGTGAAAATGGTGATGTTGAACATGTTGGCCTATTAACTAAGGATGACCCTCTAGTTGTTTTTCTTGTAGATCATGCGAGTATATATCACACCCCTTTTTTAACTGAAAAAAGATCCATTTTAAGGGTGGAAAGACTTTTTATTATTAAAGTGACAAAAAATGAAAATTTTTGTTTCAAAAAGGATTATTTACATTTAAACTCAGAGTCGCCACTTGGCATAATCGGGTGTGCCAAGTCACCTTTGGAAATCCTTTTTCAAAATGGTTTTGACTCTAAAACTGATCCGCGAACAGAAATTCTGGCTAAGAAATTTTGTTGACCAAGGGAAAGATGTTAGGCACCCCTCGATCCCGCAGTTTGACCACGGTTGCTTGGTGGAGCATATCACTAATTTGACATTATGGATGTATATACCACACGAAAGCACATAAAATAATCAATCAAAACAAAACAAACCCAAAATATAATGTCCAGTCCAATTATACAGTCCAAAATAGAAAAGTGCGGAAATGTAAACCTACTCTATTCAAAACTAATCCCAAACTACTCCTAAAGTAAACTCCACCCGACGTTCCAGGCCTTGACCGTGCGCCGTCTTCAAGTACAACTTTCTTGGGGCATTCCCCAAATAAAGCAATACAGATACCTCGGCACATTCCTCGGCCAAATGAGTACATTTTTTCAATTACGATAAAACAAATCCATTCAACACATATCTCAAACATTCCACCAATTTCATAATCCCTAAGTTTGCCTACCCCTACCGTTTGCCTAACGATTCACGGCCTAAAACATGATACTATCGAAATTTAACAAAGTCGACGTTTATTCCGAATCAAACAATCATCACTGAACCAACATAAACCAATATTCACTTTTAACAACTTTCGATCTTTTCTCCCAAAATTCAACTTAACCCCAAATCAACTACGTGGTTAACATACTCACACCAGAATTAACAATTAAATAACGACGAATAAAAATTGTCTTAACCAAAATCAACCAAAAATCACAACATTCAAAAATATTCACGAAAAAAGAGATAAGAGATATAGAATTGGACCTCAATCGTCGATTTTATTTCGAATAATGAGTGATGGATCGAAATTCATGGAGCAACAGAACCTCGACCAACTAGAACCTCAACGTCGAATCCGCAACTTAAACAAAAATCACAAAAAGCAGAGAGAAATATGGACTAAAATTCGGTGAACCAACTAAACCCGAACTGGAAATTGCGGAACAAAGAGAACCAGATCGGATTTGGGGGAATCTGAGATGAACCAAAGTTGGGTTAATTATTTCTCTATTGTCGGAGCCCCGACTGACCCTGTAGTCAACAGAGTGGGGTCTCTCGGCCAAGTTTCGCCAGAAAATAAAAAAAATCAGAAAATTTTGGGGTTTTAAAGCCGGTTTCGATCATTGATGGAGCTCCGGCTAGATCTGGTCACTGGAACAGTGATACGCGGCGATTTGCTTCCCTCTCAACTCTCCATTTTTGACCTCCTATTCCATGATCTACCCCTCTGTCACCCTTTTCTTCTCTCATGGTAACTCCAATCTCTCTCTCCAACTTTCCTTATTCCTCAACTGTGTTTCTACTCGTTTCTCCCCTCTCTCTGTGTGCCAGTGTATGTGAGTGTATATGTGGTGTGACAGTGAGTATTGAATGTATGTTGTAGAAAGAGATGAATTATGTCCGTTAATTTTTTGTGAGCTCCGTGATTTTTGTGAGTGTGGTATAGATGGAGCCTTCCCCTTCTTCAGAGCTGGGAACCAAAATATGTCATGGAACTAAAAAATAATACTAAAATATGTCATGTTTTTAAAGTGTGACCAAAATATGCTTAACTTTATTAAAAAGAGAGTTATATATATTATTTTTAATGGTAGTAATCAATCGGAGTCAATTTTCAGAAATGTGCTTAACTCTCTGCATTTTTTTAACATAACTCTCTTAAAAAGAGAGTTATGCATTTTTGTATTTTTTAACTCGTTCAAAAATTAGTTATATAATAAAAATTTAACTTGCTTTTTTCTTTTACGTAAATATAATAAAAATTATGTAACTCACTTTATAAAAACTTACATATTATGTGAACAATTAATTTATCTTTTAAAGTTTTATTTTTTTTTTAGAAAGAAGGTCAATTATTATTGAACGGAGAGAATAAAACTCACTGATTATATGAGTCATGTAGAAATAAAATGCATAACTCACTATTTAAGTGAGTCATCCATTATATGAATATAACTCTACAAATATATGAGTTATGTGCAAATAACTTTTTCCACCAACATTCATAT
>NC_061120.1:213574978-213623413 GCF_002878395.1 Capsicum annuum | reverse complement strand
ATATGAATGTTGGTGGAAAAAGTTATTTGCACATAACTCATATATTTATAGAGTTATATGTGAATTATGCATTTTATTTCTACATGACTCATATAATCAGTGAGTTTTACTCTCTCTATTTCATAATAGTTGACCTTTTTTCTAAAATAATAAAACTTTAAAAGATAAATTAATTGTTCACATAATATGTAAGTTTTTATAAAATGAGTTATATAATTTTTATTATATTTACGTAGAGAAAAAAAGCAAGTTAAACTTTTATTATATAACTCAATTTTTGAGCGAGTTAAAAAATGCAAAAATGTATAACTCTCTCTCTTTTTAAGAGAGTAGTGTGGCTTCGATTACATAACTCACTTAAAAAGTGAGTTATGTAAAAAGAAATATATAATTCACTTCTTAAGTGAGTTATGTAATTTTTAATATATAACTCTCTTTTTAAGAGAGTTATGTTAAAAAAAATGCATAACTCTCTTTTTAAGAGAGTTAGGCACATTTTCTAAAAATAGACTCCATTTGGTCACTTTTGTTAAAAATAATGCATATAAGTCTCTTTATTTTGGTCACACTTTAAAAACATGACATATTTTGATATTTTTTTAATTCCATGGCATATTTTGATTCCCAGCTCCCTTCTTCACTGTGTATTGCGTGTATGTATATGGTAGTGTCGTGTGGAGGATCAATTGAGAATGAGTGAAGTGTGTATGTGAATTATTCTGTGGGGCCCATTTGTGAGTGTGTATCCTTCTATTCCCCAAATCAGTATGTGTATTATGTATGCTTACTGCCTTTGGAATTAGAAAAATGAAAGATTCACGGTGGAGCCCTCTATTTTGTCATCTTGTCAATTTGTTAACAAAGGAAAATAAAATGAGGGGTAGGGGGTTGAGGTAGGGTAAGGGTGGTTAGGATAGTGGTGAGGTGTAAAAATTAGTTAGGATAAGGGAATATTAAAGATTAGAGATTTAATTTGTTAGGATTTGTTGTATTTGTTTTCTTGTGAGAAAAGTGTAGAATGGGTGAGGGTACGTGGTAAGATGAGCTAAAAATGAATAAAATTCAACTTCAAGTGGGACAAAATTAGGTGTCTACAGCATGCCCCCTTTGAATGTAAACACGAAGTATTTTCAGACAAAGAAGTAGACAACGAAATAGAATTTTGTCCCGACCATTATTCAAAAAGAATGAAACAGAAGGAATAAGGGAAACCAAGTCTTAATTTTGGATATCATACTCATCCCTAGTTATGAGAAAATCAAGTCACAGGTATCTCAAAGGGTTGGAAGAAGAGGGATTATACCGAGTTGGAGAGTCGAGTGAGGCCCTATCGAGGTTCCGATCCACGACTCTGTCATTACATCAAAATGAAAATTACTAGTTAAAACATACATGAAATTATGAAAATTCTATCTATGCAGCTTCTATTGAACTTCTTGACTTGAGTTTCATCACCCTATTCTTCGGGAGGGCTTCTGACTTGCAATTTCTTCAACTTGTTGCTTGGCTTTCAATTGCTTCACCTTGTTGCTTGACTTTTCATATCTTGCCCTTGTTATTTGACCTTCAATTCCTTCACCTTGTTTCTTGACTTTCAATTTCATCACTCTGTTCTTCAGGCGGACTCCTGACTTTCAGTTTCATCACCCTTGTTCTTCAGGCGGGCTCCTGACTTTCAATTTTCATCACCCTTGTTCTTTAGGCAGGCTCCTGACTTTCAATTTCATCACTCTTGTTCTTCAAGTGGGCTCCTGACTTTCAATTTCATCACCCTTGTTCTTCAGGCGGGCTCCTGACTTTCAATTTCGTTACCCTTGTTCTTCAGGTGGGCCTCTGACTTGCAATTTTCTCACTCTGTTCTCCGGGCGAGCTCCCAACTTTTAATTTTATCATGCCTATTCTTCGGGCGGGGGCCCTCCGACTTGCAATTTCCTCACCTTTTTCTTCAAACGGGTTCCTAAAATCAAAATCAAAACTAGAACAAAAGCTATCCCAAACAAATGTTGTTATAAAGAGAAATTCTATTTGCCAGAAAAGTAAAGTTCCAAAACAGGAATTAAATTTTTGCCCCAGTTTAACATCTAAGGACTTTTGTGAAAGTCACATCATAACAACTTGAATCAACCTGAACAAAGAAATGCATCTTCTATGAGTTAATTGGAATGATTCAACTAGAATGTGCATTTTCTAGGAGTCAAAGGGGATGACTCGACTAGAAGTTATATCTTATTAGAATGAAGGAGAATGACTCAACTAAAAGGTACGTCTTATAGGAAACAAGGGGAATGACTTGACTAAAATGTATATCTTGTAGGAATCAAAGAGAATGACTCGACTAGAAAGTACGTCTTATAGGAACCAAGGAGAATGACTCGACTAGAAAGTACGTTTTCCAAGAATCAAGGGGAATGACTCAACTAAAAGGTACGTCTTATAGGAGTCAAGCGGAATGACTTGACTTAAAGGTACGTCTTATAGGAATCAAAGGGAATGACTCGATAAAATGTACGTCTGCTAGGAATCAAGGGGAATGACTCGACTTAAAGGTACGTCTTATAGGAGTCAAGCAAAACGACTCGACTTAAAGGTATGTCTTATAGGAGTCAAGCGGAATGACTCGACTTGAAAAAGATTCATTTTAAGGGTAGAAAGGATTTTTATTATTAAAGTGACAAAAAGATGAAAATTTTTGTTTCAAAAAGGATTATTTACATTTAAACTCAGAGTCGCCACTTGGCATAATCGGGTGTGCCAAGTCACCTTTGGAAATCCTTTTTCAAAATGATTTGACTCTAAAATTGATCCGCGAATAGATATTTTAGCTAAGGAATTTTGTTGACCGAGGAGAGGGTGTTAGGCACCCCTCGATCCCGTGGTTAGACCACAGTTGCTTGGTGGGGCGTATAGGCTAATTTGACATTATGGATGTATAAACCACACGAAAGCACATAAAACAATCAATCAAAACAAAACAAACCCAAAATATAATGTCCAGTCCAATTATACAGTCCAAAATAGAAAAGTACAGAAATGTAAACCTGCTATATTCTAAACTAATCCCAAACTACTCCTAAACTAAACTCCACCCAATGTTCCAGGGGTTGACTGTGTGCCGTCTTCAAGTACAACTTTCTCGGGGCATTCTCCAAATAAAGCAATACAGATACCTCAGGGCATTCCCCAGCCAAATGAGTACATTTTTTTCAATTGCGATAAAACAAATCCATTCAACACATATCTCAAACATTCCACCAATTTCACAATCCCTAAGTTTGCCTACCCCTACCGTTTGCCAAAAGATTCACGGCCTAAAACATGATACTATCAAAATTTAACAAAATCGACGTTTATACCGAATCAAACAATCATAACCGAACCAACATAAACCAATATTCACTTTTAACAACTTTCGATCTTTTCTCCCAAAATTCAACTTAACCCCAAATCAACTACGTGGTTAACATACTTCACACCAAAATTAACAATTAAATAACGACGAGTAAAAATTACCTCAACCAAAAATCACACCATTCAAAAATATTCATGAAAAGAGAGATAAGAGATATAGAATTGGACCTCAATCATTGATTTTATTCTGAACAACCAGTGATGGATCGAAGTTCATGGAGCAACAAAACCTCAACCCAACTGGAACCTCAATATCAAACCCGCAACTTGAACAACAATCATAAAAAATAGAGAGAAATATGGACTGAAATCTCGGAACCAACTAAACCCAAACTGGAAATTACAAAACAAAGAGAACCAGATCAGATTTAGGGAAATCTGAGATGAACCAAAGTTGGGTTAACTATTTCTCTATCGTCGGAGCTTCGATTGACCCGACAGTCAATAGAGTGGGGTCTCTCAACCGGGTTTCGCCGAAAAAACAAAAAATTTAGAGAAAATTTTAGGGTTTTGAATCCAGTTTCGATCATTTAGGGTTTTACCTCTTATTCCATGGTCTACCCCTCTGTCACATTTTTCTTCTCTCAGGCCAACTTCTATCTCTCTTTCTAACTTTTCTTATTTCTCAACTGTGTTTCTACTCATTTCTCCCGTCTCTCTATGTTCTGGTATATGTGAGTGTACATGTGGTGTGACAGTGAGTATTGCATGAATGTTGTAGAAAGAGAGAAATTCTGTCCGTTAATTTTTTGTGAGCTCTGTGATTTTTGTAAGTGTGGTATAGATGGAGCCCTCCCCTTCTTCACTGTGTATTGTGTGTATGTATATGGTAGTGTCGAGTGGAGGATCAATTGAGAATGAGTAAAGTGTGTATGTGAATTATTTTGTGGGGCCCGTCTGTGAGTGTGCATCCTTCTATTCCCCAAATCAGTATGGAGTTGATTGGTAGGAGGGATTATTTTTCTACATGTATTAAAATGTGGGATAAATTAATACAATGTTTGGTAGCAAATAAGGAACAATGTATAACTAATACATGGATTAGTTATACACCCTACATGATATTATAGGGTGTATAACTAATACAACCAATTTGGTTGGATTATTAATCCATGGATTAGAATCCATGGATAAACATTAATAAAGACAAAAATGCCCTTAAATTTTTTTAAATGTTTTTTAAATTTTTCTTACTTTATTCAATATGAGTTATTTCTTTTCAATTTTCAAGATGATAATATTCCTCTAAATAATTTTAATCATTAAAAAGACTACTCCATTAACTTAGAAAATACTTATTTGTCAAAGCGCGAAACAAATTGCATGATTGCATATAGCTTTAATTTTGTAAATAGATGTATCACAAATAAAAAAAATTGCTTAGATTTAACACTTTATGAAACACAATTCTATGTTAAAAATGATGCAATTGTCTCATTCAAAAGTTACACGTATCCCCTCCAACTTAAGAACACCACAAAGTGCAAACAACAAAAAAATAAAGAAAACATAACAAAAAAATTTGTTTACAAGTGAATGATTAAATCTTAAAATTTCAAAATAAGTTATTACTATAGGTATATTGCTAATTTAAAAAAAAAAAAAGAATAATAAAGCTTTGCAAAGTAAATATACAAAGTTATTGTATGTCAAGGATTTTTGGGTAAACAAATAATATTCTTTTTAAAATATAACAATACATATTATTTTCAATACATCAAACCAAACACTGCATAAAAAATAATCCCAACATTACTAATCCCAGTATTACTAATCCCAGCACTACTAATCTCAACATTACTAATACACCATATTCAGTATTATCTTATACACTCTACCAAACGACCCCTATGTGTATTATGTATGTTGCCTATGGAATTGGAAAAATGAAAAATTCACGGCGGGGCCCTCTATTTTGTCATCTTGTCAATTTGTTAACAAAGGGGAATGAAATGTGAGGGGTAGGGGGTTGAGGTAGGGTATGGGTGGTTAGGATAGTGGTGAGGTGTAAAAATTATTTAGGATTTGTTAGGATTTGTTGTATTTATTTTCTTGTGGGAAAAGTGTAGAATGGGTGAGGGTACGTGGTAAGATGAGTTAAAAATGAATAAAATTCAACTTCGGGAGGGACAAAGTAGGTGTCTACAGTATAGAGGAAACATTTGATCGTAATTGTAGTAGTATTGGGGTAGGGAAGTGTGTCCCCAACCCGTTCCTATGGACACTCCACCCATTTGACTCCGGTGATCATTTGAAATACGGTGATGATGTCTTTTGGAATTACTTGAATGTGCATGAAATGTATGGTTTTCCTATCTCGGCTTTCAAGACTATTTGTTGTTCCAAGAAGAGTCTAAGTTTCCCACTTGATAAACATCTCTTGTTCCTTGTTTCTTTTCATACTTATGTGGGTTGCCTAATTTATTCGTTCTTGGGAGGGTATTCGGATAAGAGGGATGTTTGGTTGTATATGAAGTTTGAGCAACCTTAGAAAGATACTATGATTGATTACACTAATCTTAACCCTCCTACCTTGAGGAACTTGTTTGCTTGTCCTTCCTATTGTCTCGCAAGGTTCAGATTTGAGGACGAATCTTTTCTAAGGAGAGGAGGAGGATATAGGTCAAAGAGGCATCTTAGCACTCGAGGACATGAAGACGTGAGTGAATACCCAAGATTGTGGGGCTACCCATCCAAGGAACAAGCTTTGAAGAATTGAGAACAAGTCCTAACATTCCAAAACTGCCCAAGGAGTACATTACAAGGCAGCCTCTTTGCTTGGGCTCATAAGGGTTTTTTGGTCATTTTTGTAATAAGTGTTGCCCTAGTATATAAATAGAACATTTAGGTCATTTTTTCATTTAGAACTTTTATGATATATCTTGTAAACTCATTGAGAGTGTTTGGCAAGGTGGAATCTTTGTGGCAAGGTTGAATCCCTGTGTTGTTAACTTGCTTAGAAACGGTGGTTGCTTGGGAGTTCCGATTCCCTTGAGGTCTCCGTACGAGGGTAGGTGTCTTGTATTCATGTTGTTTGTGTTTTGATGTTTAATATACATCTTAGTGCCTATAACGTGTAGTACATTATGTCTCACTATCTATCCTCTAGTTATAGCCATCTTGTTTTCCATTTTGTGTTGCTTGTTCATGTCGTGATAGTGGACTGTTTTGTGCCATTTCATGGGCTATTTTAGCACTTCATAAGTCGTTCTTGTATCAGTTGCTATGAGGAATAAAGAAAGTGCGTGAAGATGATGGTGGCGACAATGACAATGGTGTAGTGAGAGGTGGAGAAATTGACCTATGTAGCTATGAGGAAGAAAGAAAATAAATTAGAAAATAAATAACTAAAAATGCATATATAAATGAAAAGATATATTAAAAACAAAAGTTTAATAACTTATTTTCAGTGCTCACTCTCTCAAAGAGAGTGAATTATACTCACCTTACCACGTAAGCGTTTAGGGAGATAATAATTTTAGTTTTAAATAGTTCATGAGAGTCATAAGACTCCCGTGAAGTTAGACAGTGTAGTTGAAATTTTGAGTATAGATTGGTGGTGGGGGGAGGGGGGTAGACCATTTTCTTAAAAAAAATTGAAGAAAGAATGGGGAGATATCTAATGAGGTGGGATGGGAGTAGACTGCTTTAAGAGCCCCTTTGGATGGGATTAAAATCTGGTCAAATCAGCTTTTAATCTCTGTTTTAGCTTTTTAAGGTGATTGGTAAAATTAAAAAATGCTTCAAAAAAGCTAAAAACTAATTAAAATAATCAAAAAGTGATAAATTGGATACCCCTAGCTTTTTGCTTTTTTAGATTAAAATTCTTTTAAGTTTGACCAAAATATTTACTTTTTTATCCCTTATATTTTCCTCCAATTCCAACAATATTTTAAACTTATAGGCCTTAAATATATATAAAAAAAATTCTTTTTCTCTTTGCGCTTTGCTTCATCTCTTCAGTCCAATTTTCTCTTCATCTTTCTTCGTTGTTTTAATCAAATCCATCATTACATTGAAAGTTTGTTCAAAAATTTTATTTTAAAATTAAAAATTATAAATGATTCACCTTATTTATGGTGTTAACAACTTTAATTACATTTAAATCATTTTAAGAGCAAAAATTTGCTTAACATCACTTGTTAAGTCCTGTTATTAAATGACCAAAACTTGAAGGACATTCCAAAACTACGTCTCTTTCTTATCTTTATAATCCTGAAATTCATTAGGCAATTATAGTGTTTTTAAATATGATTTTGTTTATCTTAATTTTAATAAATATCAGTAATTGTTAAATATATTTATATTTAGTTTTAATATTAAAATTAAGTGTTTTATTTTTTGTTATGTATCCAAAAATATCTGCTCACTAAAATTAATTACTAATATTGTTTAATGGTAGCGGTGTTAACTTAAAATTATATTAAGTACTCACATTTACGGTGTGGAATGAATTCGAACCACAATTTTATATTTTATTATTTTTTAAAATTTGTAAACATAATAATTATAATTATCTTAGGGTTCATAAAGACTCAAAAATTACAAATTCATCCCGCAAAGACATTGCTTTATTTATTTATTTATTTTGTTCATTTTTTTACTGTGGTCAAGATGATTTAATTTGTGCATCTGGTAATTTTTATTGATATATGTGTTCCTTTTCACATGAAAATTCTCATATATCCACAAATAATTGAAGTCCCATAAAAAAAATCTATATCAGCAATAGAGAAATCATATGATTGACGTTATTTCAGATTTCAGTTGAACGATAAAAACATATTTATCCTAAAATTGCTAATGTTATAATTTCGTAACAGTAATCCGGAGTCAAATTATAATTTTTTTTCTTGATTACAAAACAAAGTTAAAAGAAAAAAGATAAACTGATTAAATTTCATATAGCTTATTAAATTTCATATGTCCAAACATAGGATATAAAAGGAAGATCACATTATATAACCTGACATCAAAATTATATTTTATTAAATTGCATATACTCCTTATTGGCACATGTTGCAATTTCAATGTTAAGAATAGTTTTAAAAAGTTTGCTGTTGAGAAAGTCACCTTTTAGGGCAATGAAAAATAAGACTTTTGATTCACAATATGCTGGGAGCCAACGATTATAAATAAAAATAACAATATCAAAACAATAGAAACAAAGTAGCATGTTTTTCTCTCAGCGCATGTTAGCAAGAATCTGCTAAAATACGCTGGTATGACCTGCTCCACCACCACATCATCGTCCAAACTAGTCATGCCGATAGACTGCCAAAGACCTAGTTTCTCAGCAATCACCTTTGGAACCTACATCCCCCCAAAATTCCTGCCCATTCCAGAGGATGGGAAGGTGAAATCGACTGATCAATCCGACTTCGAGACTTTGGGGATTCTGGTATCGCAAATCGTCGGCTCTAATTCTCCGATGAACCCGCTGTCTCACAACCGCCACCTGCAACAAAAAATGAGTACCAACAGAATCTACAGGCTGCAAAGGGGAAAACTCTTGCGTATATCGCTTCGAGTACCAGGAATGGAAAAAAAGTTGTGCAGGAGGCGTATTGGAAGACTGCGTTGATTGGTTATGTCTTAGGAGATAACCCTTTTGTCAAGAGCATGGAGAGCTACGCTGCAACAGTCTGGAAAGGGGTAAAACCACCACAAGTCCTAGCTCACAACGAGGGATACTTCATCTTTCGATTCGCCACTCAGGAGGATTGTGATTGTATACTGAATGGGGGGCCATATGCATTTCATAGTAAACCATTTATAGTTCGAGCATGGGAGCTGAACTTTTGAGTTTCAACCTGATTGCATAACCATAATTCTCTTATGGTTAGAGCCTGTGATGAGGAGGGGCGTGAGAGGCTTGCGTTGGATGGCTTCAGGAGGAAGAGAGGTAGGCCGAATAAGTACCGGAGGGAAGTGATTAGACATGACATGGAGCAGCTTCAGCTTACTGAGGACATTATCCTAGATAGGAAGGTGTGAAGATCGTGGATAAGGGTAGAAAGCTAGGATGTGTGTGTGGGTTGTAGCAAGTAGTTACAAGAGCTCATGTATAGCGAGTTAGTAATTCTAGGACTGTGTCTATAGATAGGAACCCCTAGTCAGAAGGGTGTGGGTGTGGCGGGTGTCTCTGGTCTGTGAGTGTATGCTACTACTAGGTGGGGTCATATTCCTGATGTCCTATTTCTTATCTCTTATTTCATATTGCGTTATTTATCTTATCTCGTATTGCTCTGATTTTTATTTTATTATGTCTTATCCCATTTTATGTTATGTCATTCATCAGTCATCATGCTTCATGTTTCATTACGCTTTTATTTACTATTTTTTATCTTAAGTTGGAGGTCTATCGGAAACAGCCTCTCTACTTCTTTGGAGGTAGAGGTATGAACTGCGTATATTTTACTCTCCCCAGACCCGACTTTGTGGGAATACACTAGGTTTGTTGTTGTTGTTGTTGTTGGATTACACTGCCTGGACTTTCGGTGGGTTACTGGTCAATCTTTCGGTGGGTTACTGGTCAATCGAAGCGTTGAGTAAAATCGCGAGTACAGTGGGGAGACCACTAGACATGAATGGAGTAATAACGGAAATGTAGCGTATCTCCTACCGAAGGATTCTAGTGGAAATAGATGTCTCTCAACCACTAGTCGATGTTATTACCTTAAATACGCCTGGGGGAGAATTTCAACAGAGAGTAGACTATGAATGAAAACCTCGCTATTGTTATTATTGCATGAAGTTTGGATGTGTGGAGGCCCTCCCCCTCCCATAAAGACAGGATTCCAAAGGATGGGGGAGAAAAGAATGAGCTGACCGCAATGTAGCTGACAGGGGAAAAGGCCCCGAATCCTCAAGAAGAATATAGCAAAATGACGACAAAGGATAAAACAATTGTTGTGGAAGAGCTTTGTCTAAAAAGTGCAGAAGTGTCAATTGGTAATCGTTTTGGGCCCCTCTTATTGCAGGTAAATGAGGCTGAAAATAGTCTTGGGAGTGACCCTGGGGGTAGCCACAACCCCATGAACATTGCTACTTAAAATGTTAGGGGCTTAAATCAGCCCCTAAAGCAAAAAGAGGTGCGACTCTTTTTGCAGAAGCATGGAATAGATGTCTTTGGATGTCTAAAACCTCGAGTAAAGAAACATAAGGCTAAAGGTATAATTTTGAAAATTGTACAGGGGTGGAACCATAGTTGTAATTATCCAATGGAAACTAATGGAAGAATTTGGCTACTGTGGAAAGGGCAAGTGAAATTACAGATTTTGCAGGTCCAGGAATAATTTATACATTGCTCGATAGAGGACTTCACAGGGTCCTTCACTACTCTATTGACTGGTTTATGCCAAGAACGAAGCTTAAAAAAGATTTTTACTATGGAAGGAATTGATGCTAGTTGGAAGAACAGTGCAGGACCTTAGCTACTGTGTGGGGACTTCAATAATGTATTAGCTACAAACGAAATGATAGGATCAATTGTGACACCAGGTAAAGTTCAAGTATTCCAAGAGTGTGTGGATAACCTACAACTTACTTCACTGCGAGGGAAAGGTTGGCACTACACATTTTGTAATAAACATAATGTGTCTACAAGGGTATACTCTAAAATTGATTGGGCATTTGATAATTTACTGTGGATATAGAGGTATAATCAAGTGGAGATTGAATTCTTGAACCCTGGGGTATCTGATCATATGCCCATATTGATTGAGTATAAGGTTGTTGTGGCTAGCCACCCAAAACCTTTTAAACTGTTTAATACGGTGCTGCAGCATCCTCACTTTCGAAGATTGGTGCGAGAAACCTGGTTTAAGCCAAGGCAGGGTACTCACATGTACAAACTTTGGATGAAGCAAAAACTGCTCAAACTAGAGGTTAAGGGACTGAATTCCTACTTGGCTTCATATGACCAGAGATTGAAGGCAGACAGGGAAAGCCTAAACATTATTCAAAGTCAGCTATCAATTCACCCAAAAGATCAGTCCCTGGTAGAAAAAGAAAGGCAAGTGCAACAAGATATTCAAAAATGGGGTATTGTCGAGGAACAAGCTCTTAAGCAGAAATCAAGAGCAACTTGGATAAAGTATGGGGACTCAAACACCAGTTATTTGTATACTCAGTGTAAATTAAGAGCTCACAGAAACGCTATATCTGCTATATATACAGAACAGGGCATTAAACTGACTGAACCTGATATGATCGAGAAGAAATTCACCTCAGTCTTCACTCAACAAATGGGTACCTCGGCCATGGAATTCCCATGCCCAGACGCAGAGATCATCAACAGAGGTCCATGCCTATTTTACTCCCAGAAAGGCGCCCTGATTAGAGATATAACCATGGAAGAAATCCATCTAAAGAAAATGCCAGCCGAGAAGTCTCCTGGAGTCGATGGTTACCCAGTAGAGTTTTTCACGCAACAGTGGGAAGTTATAAAAGTTGATGTGAGAAATGCAGTGGCTAAATTCTTCTCATCTGGCAAACTACTGAAAACTTTTAGTTGCATATCCCTTACACTGGTTCCAAAGTTTAAAGTCCCAACCTATGTGAAAGACTATAGACCCATCGCTTGTTGCATACTTGTACTACATTCTATAAACTAATCACAAAGATCCTTACCAACCGTATTAAGAGTGTGATTAATACAATTATTAGTCCCTCGCAAACTGTTTTTATAGAGAAAAGGAGTATAATTGACAATATTTTATTTAGACATGAAATTTTAAAATGGTACTCAAGAAAAGAACTCTCGCCAAGATGTGTGATGAAAGTGGATCTACGTAAAGCCTATGACTCGATTGAGTGGGAATTCCTTAAGATTATGCTTGCAAATCTTGGTTTTCCCTTCAAATTCATTCAATGGGTTATAGAGTGTATCACAACAGTGTCGTATTCTCTAGTCATCAATGGAGGTCTCACCAAACCATTTCAAGGGAAAAGAGGTATACGAAAAGGTGACCCAATGTCACCAAATCTTTTTATAATCGCAATGGAGTACTTTCAAAGAGATCTTAATGTGATAGCCACTCATTCTATGTTTAAGTTCCATCCAAGGTGCAGGAAGCTGGGGATTATTCACATATGTTTTGCCAATAATTTATTGATGTTTTGTAAGGCTGATGTTCCCTCTGTTAAATTGATGTTTGAAGACTTCTCTAAGTTATCTAAAGTGACAGGACTACAGGTCAATACAAAGAAAAGCTCCATCTATATGAGTGGAGTTAAATACCAGGTGAAGCAAGAAATTCTAAGAGAGCTGGGATTTGTTGAAGGCTCCTTACCTTTCCGATATCTAGGTATGCCCATATCTTCAAATAAACTAACAGTAGAGCAATGCATGTCGCTAGTTAATAGGATTGTAGAAAGGATTAATTGTTGGACAGCAAAGCTTTTCACTTATGCAAGGAGGCTGCAACTTATAAAAGCAGTGATCTTCGATATACAAACCTATTGGGCTCAAATCTTTGTGCTACCCAAGAGAATCCTAAAACTTGTTGAAACCTCCTATAGGAATTTTCTCTGGACAGGCTTAGTTGCGTCTCCAAAAGGGTTCTTGTGTCTTGGGAAAAGGTGTGTCAACCTAGAGCAGCAGGGGGACAAAATATGTTGAATATGTCCAGGTAGAATAAGGCTGCAGTAATGAAACAACTATGGTCTCTGGATACTAAAAAGGATTGTTTATGAGTAAAATGGGTTCACATTTCCTATATGAAGCAGGAATCGGTGGACAATTGTGCGATACCAAAGAATGCAACAGGGGTCATCAAAAAGATTATCGAATCCAGGCAGATGCTCCTCAATATCGGTTCTTTACATGGTGGAGTTGTAGAGCGGCTATATATGGTGGGAAAAGGGGACAAGTTCTTGATCAAGAAAACGTACACCTCCCTAACCCCAACACTCCCTAAAATGCACTGGAGGAGTTTGATAGAACAACCGGCTATCCATCCCCAACACAAGTTCCTTTTATGGCTGGCCTTACAAAAGAGACTCCCCACAATAGACAATTGATGAAAATTGGTATAGTGGTACCCCACGTGCATATTTTGCAAGGTTGTAGATGAGACAAGAGAGAACTTATTTTTTTATTGTAGTATTACTGAACAGCTGTGGAAAAGACTCTTGCTATGGATTGGTGTGGCAAAATCATTGGCCCTTGGCAAACAGAGGTAAACTGGGTAGTTATCTGGGCAAAAAAAGAGGACAAACAAGGGTAGTCTCACCAGTTATCTTTTTGCCATAGTGATACACGTGATCTTGAGAGAATGAAATTTACAAAGGTTCCAGCGAGGACACTATGATCCAAACAAAGTGTGTAGAGAAGTGGCTCTATTTCTGCATACCAGAGGTAGTGAACTACAACAATGGAAGACTATTCTACAACAGCTAAATACGTATCCTTGACATAAAGCTAATGCTAAATGGAGGCTGATGTGAGAGACTTTTGGATTGTATTAGATATGCCGCATGTATTCTTAGTAACTAGCATAGTTTAATTTTGTCAAAATGTTGAGAGACAGGAGGTCTGCTCCTGTCTAGAGATTGTATGCACATTTTGATATTAAATAAAATTGTTTATTTACCAAAAAAAAAATATCAAAACTATAATCAGCAAAAAATATGAATAAGTTCACATAAAAAAATCTTGACAACGATAACAATTATAAAAACATTCATAATAATATTAAATTGATTCGATTAATTGACCTATTTATGATCAAAATAAAAAAAATATTACGAAAATAATCTCTCTAAAAAAAGGAATGATTCTCAATTTATAGGACTCTAAAACTTTTTCGTTCAAAAAAATAACCTATATATCCAAAAAAAAAAAAAAACCATAAATAATTTACCCAAAAATGAGATTCTCGCGGTAATGTTAGAATAGGGCTCTATGTTTACCCAAAAACGGGAGGTATAAAGAGTAATGTGTTAAATAGCTTTCCACTTTGATTAAATTAATGAATATAATTTTAGTTTTTTGAAGAAAAAAATTGCTGCTTTGCCCATTTTTTTTTTTTAATTTTAGCGTTTGAGCTTTTTTTTTTTTTTTTTTTGGTTTTTGTTTTTTTTTTTTTCTTTTTTTGGCTCATTATTTTTTTATTCAAATTAAAGAACTTTGTCCGAAACAAATTAGAATACTACTTCGTCAAATTTTTAAATATAATTTTACCCTGACTTAATTCAAAATTGTAAGGGGATAAAAATTGATTAATGTTCAATGAATATTTTGACAGATTAACATTTAAGAGAAGACTATTTATACTTTTATAATCTATATTTATAATCTATATCTATATCTATAATCTATAATCTATATTATATTAAAAGTGTGAAGCCGTGATTTAAACTTTTTGTCCTTCATTAAAAAACACTCCTTTACACAAAACTGTCTTTTTACTATTTTTTAAATTTATTATTTAATTATTTTTATTATATTAACTAGACTCCTAAAATATATGGGACTCCTAAAACATATGGAAGGAGAATCAATTAATATTTTCCTTTGTAGTGATCAATTAGAAAAATACTCCTAAAATAGAATAAGAAAATACTCCTAAAATAGGACTATACTAAGGAAATATTTCTATAAATATTGAGATGCACGTTAAACTAGAGAAGAAATCGGTTTACTTAAGCTTTGTGATCACTATTGTATCATTTTATTGTAGTTTACTGGTCGTAGATGAATTTACAGGGGTAGATGAATGTCGGTCGGCTTTGAGGAACTTTTTTTCAGTAAAAGTTAGGATTAATTGTATTATTTTTATATCTCTGTTTTGACAAAAAATTTTGTGTAAAGGTAGAGTTTAGTTGTAATATTTTGATATCTCTATTATCGTATTGCTTTGTTATAGTTTACAGGTGGTAGGTGAGTGTCAGACGGCTTTGAGAAAATTTTTGTTTCAAGATTAGATTTAATTATATTATTGTAATGTCTCTTCATCGTATTATTTTGTTACAGTTTACATGTGGTAGATGATTATCGATCAACTTTGACAAATTTTTTGGGTAAAGATTAGGTTTAATTAAACAAATTCTCCAAAAGATGTTGAATTTAATTATTGTATTCATCTTTATTATTTAAATAATATTCTATTTAGTGTAACGTTTGAACTCAATAAAGTGAGGTACACGCCCGTCTATAAATATATGTAGATGGATATATAGATATGATACGTTGATCACCATATAATTTTCACTTATAGAAGGTATAAAGAGTAATGTGTTAAATAATTTTATAATTTCATTAAATTAATGAATAGAATCTATTCAAACATGCAATTATATTAAATTATGGCAGATAATCAATTTTTTTTCTATAACATAATAAGTCTAACGTATTTCTCTAACATATATATAATTTTCCAATTTCACTAAATTAATGAATATAATCTATTCAAATATGGAATTATATTAAATTATGGCATATAATCAATTGTTTTCCTATAACGTAACATGTCTAACATATTTCTCTAATATATATATACCATAGAAAAATTTGGAGTTTCATAATTCTAAAGCATCCTAATTATTCTTTTCTCAACATGGTTCGCTTCTTAATGAAGATTATTTTCTTGTTATTTACCATCATGCCTTATAATGTTCATGGATACAAAC
This sequence comes from Capsicum annuum, assembly GCF_002878395.1. Taxonomy (NCBI): domain Eukaryota; kingdom Viridiplantae; phylum Streptophyta; class Magnoliopsida; order Solanales; family Solanaceae; genus Capsicum; species Capsicum annuum. The sequence continues at coordinate 213,607,369 of NC_061120.1, read as the reverse complement.
GTCACGTGTACGTTCTCAATAATCTTCCTCAAAATTCTCCGAAACTAAAAGTTCATTGCGCATCTGGAGATGATGATTTAGGATATCATTACCCTAAAGTAGGAGAGGATTTCGATTGGGAATTTAACGCGTGGAGCAACACGTTATTCTTTTGTTACTTTTGGTGGGGTGATAAAGATAATGTATTCGATGTATTTAACAGTCCTAACTTTTGTGTTAAAGATGCATCTAAACTTGTTCCACAATATCCTTCCAAATGCTATTGGAAAGTGATGGGTGATGGTTTCTATTTGGGTTATGAAGATAATAATGGTGGTAAAATTATTTATCAAAAATATCGTGATTGGTGAATACCATTTATTTTCTTTCTAATAAAAATGTATTACAAGCATAAAAAATAATGGATTGCCAATAATATTGATTTGTTTTAGCAAATTTGCATTCTTACTATGTACGAGATTAAGTTTCGTGCACGTATAAAATTCTTTATATCATCATGTAAATTAGGAAAAAATTATTTGAATAATTAAATATTTTTAGCATATCAACCTGTTCACTGACTACTTTAAATTAATTATATAATATTTACTTTTTAACGGTTCCCCTCAGATACATGTCGTGAGGGGTGAACAATATCAAACCGAGTCAAATCAACAAATTGAGTCAAATCGAAAAAACTCGACTAATGATTTGGTGTTGAAAAAAATCAGCTCTAATAAATTTAATTTGATTTGATTTGACTTGACTCAATTTAACTAGTTACTTACTATTTTCTTTGTTTTATATTAGTTGGTAATTTTATTAAAAATAAATATTTTTAAATTAGTTAATCACTTACTAAATCAAGATAAAATTAATTACAATTCTTACATTTTACCTCTACAATTAATATACTTTTTGGCGTTTTAAATAAATTACTTTTATGTCCATTTATATGCATAAAAAATGTAGTAGTAAAACTAATTATTTCATTAATGATTTCTTAAGCACCGTGCCAAATAAAAAACGTTCAACTAATATGAGACAGAAGGAGTATATGTCATTGGCTCCATCCGATCGGGACTTTATTTCCTTAATTAAATAAATACTGTGAATCAGATGTCAAGGATAGTGACGGAATCAAAATTTTCACTAAAGAATTCAAAATATAAAGAAGTTAACACACAAGAAAATTAAAACAGGATTCAATATTTACTATATACATACAAAATATAAACATATATAAACAGTATAATATTTCCACCCAAAAAATTTGAATAAACCCTTGGATTCTACATGGCTCATTTGGAAAATGATGAGCTAGAAGCTCATTTTTTTAGTTTTTTCATAGATTTCTTTTCTAGTAGAAATTATAAGTGGCCCATTTTGATAGTAGGTTTCATATTTTCTTTCTTCCGATTCATTTTGCTTGGTCACTTTCAGCATTATTCAATTAAGGATAAATTACTTATAACCACACCTTAAGTTTCTATTATTATTTAAAATCTTATCCAACTAAATTAATTATAAATTTTTTTTTACTGAAAATAGTTGTCTCTTTTCTGATACAAATCCCATCCACATCCCCTTATTGTGCAGCAAATCAAGCTCCAAAATCAGAAAATATATCCCATGATTTTCTCAACTCACCTATTTTGAATTTTCACCATGTTATCATCTTCATCTTTTACTTAACATACAAGTTACAACTTTGATTAACTTTCTTTTGAATTTCCATCATACTCTCATCTACTACTCAATTAGATCTAACAACTCCATCTTTCCACCATTAACTTTCTTTTTTAATTTACACCATTTCATTATGATATGAACAACATTGATTTTCGTGAAAATAGATTGAAATATCTAAACTTTCTAGACAAAATGGCTATGATATTTAAGCAAAACTTTTAATTGTTTTTAGAGAAAAGATATCAATTCCCCCCCCCCCCCCCCCCCCCCCGGCCGAACTTGTCTCCAAAACTTACTTTAGACCCTAAACTAATTGGGCAATTATTTACCCCCTTAACAACTTTCAAGTGAATTAAATTCACTCCCTATGGCTGATGTGACAAAAATAAAAAAACGAGTGAATTTTTTTTTAAAAGACCCCACTTTATTATTATTATTATTATTATTATTATTATTATTATTATTATTATTATTATTATTATTATTATTATTATATATATATATAATTAAAAAAAAATCAAGAACCCAACTTCATCTTCTTCTTTACCTGCCCCCGTTCCCATCACCCCCTCCCCACCCCAACCCACCACCACCATCATCATCGTCATCATCTTACACCTTTTCTTCAAAGTCTTCCTTTAATATATATTCCAAAATTAAAAAAAATCTACCAACAAACACAAAGCTGAAAACAAAGTAAAATTTTAGTAAGGTTAAACAATTTTCATCAAATTCTTGGAAAAAAATCTTTATTTTAGCTTATCTTTTTTCTTTTCGATTTGCATAATAATAATAAACTGAATTTGCAAATATTTTGAAGTGAAGGTTGAAATAATGTGAAAAAACTTTAAATTGGTATGTTCATGATTGTTTTTTAATGGTGTTAATGGGGAAAATGAAAAAAATTGGAGGAATTTTGTGGTAGGGGTGGGAGTTGGAAGGGGAGAAAGAGAGGGGATAGGGGTGGGGGGCATAGTTTGACAAGAAAAAAAAATGGGAGGGAGGGAGGGGGGGAGGGGATGGAAGAGCGGGAGGAAGGGGGATCTGATCTGAAGAAGGAGGGATGGGGTGGGGTGGGTGTGAAGAAGAAATGAATTTTCTTTTTTATTTTTATTATATATATTATTTTTATTTTTTAAAAAAATATATATACTTTATATATATATATATATATATATATATATATATATATAAATAAATAAATAAAAACAGTAAATATATATTTTTTATTTTGTTAAAAAATATATAAAAATAATATGTGTGTGAGATTAATTTTTTTAAAATTATAATTTCTTACGTGAAAATGACATGGCACTGAATTGGCAATGACATGACGCGTGTGTAGTGCATTCTCCGTTGTGAGAGTGGGATTTTGATTTTGAGGTTGAAATTAATTCACTTGAAAGTTGTTAAGGATTGAAATTAATTCACTTGAAAGTTGTTAAGGGGGGTAAATAATTGTCCGACTAGTTTAGGGTCTAAAGTAAGTTTTGACGACAAGTTCAGGGGGGTTTTGATGTCTTTTCCCTTGTTTTTATTACAATTTCAATAAATTAATTTTCGTCCATCTGTTAGACTATTATGCATCAAAAAATATTTTTACTCTTCAGCAATATATCATATAAGCTAATTGTAATTTTATCTCTTAATGTAAATTATATAATGTATCAGATATTTTTAAAAATAAGTCAAGTATAATGCAAACTTAATTACAGTAATATATCTCAACCAAAATAATTTAATGTATCAGAAACTTTAATTAACAATACAATAGTAGATATATTATTATTGTATTTGCATATAAAGTAATGTATCATAAGATATTTAGCTTTTACTACAATGTATCAGATAATTTTTACACATATAAAGTATTAAGCAAAAAATATAATAATGTATTAGTAACCACAAATAAATGTAATGTGTCATGAATTGTAATGTATCATGAACTCAATGTTATTAAATGAGATATTTGTCACCATAATACAATATAGCATAAGTTTTTACATAATAGGAAATCTTATGATATTTGTTATCATAAGTTATTAAATGACTATATTAGGTAATTTAAACAATAATTTTTTTAATTAAGAACATTAATTGCTCAACGGTAGGCTTAGTTACCGTTTCTTTCCATTTTTAATCATAACTAAAGATTTATTAATGTATCATAAGTTAATGTATCATGACGTTAACTAATGTATCATATCTGAGATTTTATGTAAGTATTATAAAAGTAGGAAGAGAAAGTAAGTAGATAGTAAAGTGTTGGGATTTATGTTGTTTACACTTGAATTAAACCACCACCTTACTAATTTTTTTATATTTCTTTTTCCCAAGTATTCCGGAAAAAGGCATAGACTATAAGAGTTATTTAAAATGTGAGATAAAATGGAATATCCTCAAATTAAGTTTAGTATTAAAATTATGTTATGTTTGATTTAGGGGTGTGCAAAAATCGAACCGACCGATAAATTGAATCGATAAAAATATTATTGGTTTATTGGGCTAACGATTTTTTAATGGTTTTATAAAAAAAAATTATTGGGTTATTGGTTCGGTTCGATTTTTTCTTATTGGTTATTATGTAAACCGATAACCCATATATATATATGACTTATTATATATTTCTCTTTAATTTCTACAAATTAACAAACATATTATTTCAATTATACAAATTTTTAATTTCTCCTAACAACATTTAGTTCAAACTTGAAGATTCTTGTAAATTAAAACACATCATATAGGATTTTTGATGGCAACTAAGATTCATTTTTTTTTCATGTTGGTTACTACTATTTCTATTTTATGAGTATTTTCTTATTGATTAAATCAAAAACTGAACCGTTAAGGACTATAAATCGATAAACCGAAAATCGATAAAAAATATCTTATTGGTTTGGTTATTGGTTTAACATATTTAAAAACAAAAAATCGATAAACTGAACCAATAGTATATAAAATCGAACCGAACCGATCGATGCACACTCCTAGTTTGATTGATAGTAAAAGTTTATTTCAAGATTAATTTGTATCGTTAATCAAACATGATATTAATCTTAAGATATTCATCTTATCTTATTCAAACTTGAATTATTTTATTTCACATTTTATATAATCTAGGAATAATAGATGCAGGACTATAAGAGTATAAGTCTAGGATAATTCAATTTTGCGTATCCCCTGATGGTGTGTTTGGTACGAAAGAAAATATTTTTTTGAAAAAATACCTTTTAGGAGAATAAGTGAATTTCTTATTTATTTTTGTCTTCTTTAAATAAATAAAAAATGTTATTCTAAAAGTATGTTTGCATAATTTAGAACAAATATTACAAGAGGTGGGGTACGGAGGTAGGGATGTGAAATCATGGAGAGGATACAAGTTGCATATTCAATGTAGAATGTTACTAGCGGAACCTGTTTTCCCTGCTTTCAGTATGAAGTCATTTTCTCATCTTTAAAGAGTTTGTTTTACTCGAAAAAGACGTCTTCCAAAATATTTAACCAATTGAATATGAGATAATATTTTTTTGCATACCGAAAAGGATTGTACAAACTCATGACAACGTTACGTCAAATAAAGATTTTAACTGTATTTCACTTACTTTTTACGAAATTTGAACCATCAATCTATCGATTGATATTACTAATGATGTTCTATCACTAGAGTAAATCTTATTTGCCAACCTAGACAATTATTTTTGGTTCAATTTTTTTTTTATATGATAAGGTAAATCAATTATTTAATGTATTGTAAGGGTGTGCAGCGATCGATTCGGTTCGATTTTATGTATTATTGGTTTGGTTTATTGATTATCGATTTTAGAAATGTTAAACCAATAATCAAACCAATAAAATATTTTTTATCGATTTTTGGTTGATCGTTTTTTAGTCCTTAACGGTTTGGTTTTAGGTTTAACCGATAAGAAAATATGCAAAAAATAGAAATAGTAGCAACTAACAAGAAAAGAAACGAAATCTTAGTTGGAGCAAAAATCCTACATGATGTGTTTTATTTTACAAGAATCTTCAAGCTTGAATAGGTTTCCGAAAAATTGAATAGGTTTATAGAAATGAAAGAGAAATATAGAGTAGGTTTAAAGTTTAATTTGGAATATTCTTATTGGGTTATGGGTTTACCCATAACCCAATAAGAAAAAACCAAACCGAATCAATAACCCAATTAAAAAATCGTTAACACAATAAACCAATTGTTATAAACGTATCATATATAGTGAATGTCTATTTTACCATATATTGTGTATGTCTATTTATGGAAAAATTACAAACCCCAAGGCTAGTTTTCCCCTATAAATAAAGGGGTTTTCCCTCATTGTAATTCACCCCATAAAGAGATCCTTTAAGAGAAATAACAATTACTCTCTCTATTCTCTCTACTTTTCTTTTCTTTATTCTTTATTGTTTTATGTCACGTTATCAGCACGAGACTCTACTGTCGCAAATTTGAAGGCTAAGACTAAGGTATTATTATTTTTCTTTTTTTTTTTATGGCTAACAATCTTACAAAGTGTGAGTTCGTTGCCCTTCAAAGTTCGGACAAGAACTATATTTCATGGGTGTTGGATGCTGAAATCCACCTAGATGCTAGATGCTATGGGTCTTGGAGACGCCATAAAGAATGAAAATACAACATCTAGTCAAATTCGTGCTAAGGCTATGATTTTCTTGCGTCATCATCTTGACAAAGTTCTGAAAATTGAGTATCTTACTACTAAGGATCCACTTGTATTGTGGAATAGCCTAAAAGAAAGATTTGACCACTTAAAGATGGTCATCCTCCCGAAAGCACGATATGAGTGGAGCATCTAATATTTCAAGACTATAAGTCTGTCCATGAATACAATACTGTCATGTTCAGAATTTCTTCTCAATTAAAACCACGTGGAGAAACGGTCAATGATAATGATATGATGAAAAAGACGCTCTCCACTTTTCATGCCTCGAATGTGTCATTACAATAGAAATATCGAGAAAAAGGTTTCAAGAAGTATACTGAACTAAGTTCTCATCTTCTCATGGCTAAACAAAATAATGATTTGTTAATGAAAAATCACGAGAACCGACCAACTGGATCTGCACCATTTCCTGAAGTGAATGATGTGCACGCTCACCATGCTAGGCGTGGAAAAGGTCGCGGTCCTGGTCGTGAATGTGGTCATGGACGTGGTTGTGGTCATGATGACCAAGAAAGAAATCCTTTTCCGGGTGTTAATCATTTCTCGAACAAAAAGAAAAAAAATGAGAAACATGAAGCAATTACTTGTTTCCGATGTGGTGGAAAAGAATATTATTCACGTGATTGTCGTGCTCTCAAGCACTTGGTTGATCTTCATCAAGCATCATTAAAGAAGAAAGAGAGAAATCCCGAGGCTAACTTTCTCTCTAAAAATGTTGTTGACATCACAAGCTTGGATGTAATAGATTTTTTCGAGCACCCTGAAGGAAAGATTGATCACTTAATTGGTGATGGTTCCGTAAACATGGAAGAATGAATGCTTTTTAATTTTTTTTTTATTGTTGTTGATAAGATTTAGAGAATAAAAATCATGTAAAAGTAGTTGTTTGCATGAGTATTAGTTTTTTTAATTCGTATTGATTAATTCAGTTATATTATTGTAATTTATTATTGAAGTGAATGAAATTTCAATTTCATCATTATTAAATTAAAAAAAAATGTTTTAACCAACGCACCACATAACTCTATCTGAAATATGAGTAACAATCATAAGAGTATTATTACTGCACAATAGCCCTTCAGACGTATATTATATGTAGTAGTATTAATGTTTTGTTAGACAATAATATTGACAAGTTATGTAAGAAACATTTTTATATCGTTATTTATGCAATACAAGATCAACATTTGCTGCTAACTCATACAATACATTATCACGAACTTCTGTTGTGCTCATTATTGCATATTATAATTTTTTATAGTATAATCTTTCACTTTGTACAAAAATTTAATATATATTTTATTTGGTGTATGTCATTTTATTTGAAGATATGAATAATTTTTAAAGTAAGCTGTCAAATTGTGAAGATATATGTTTGATTGATTCTGGCACTACACATACGATATTCAAAGACGAGAAATATTTCTCTCATCTAAACATGGGCAAGATTAACGTTACTATAATTTGTGGTAGTGCTAATTTGATTGAAGGCTTCGGAAAAGTCATTATAATCATGCCCTAGGGAACTAAACTCGTCATAAATAATGTTATGTTTTCTCCTAAGTCTCGGAGAAACTTATGAGTTTTAAAGATATCCGTGAAAATGGTTATCATATCAAGACATGTGATGAGATTAATCTTGAATATCTTGGTATCACCAAGAATGTCTCTAGCCAGACATGTGTTATAGAAAAGTTCCCTGCTTTATCTTCTGGCCTGTGTTGGACAAAGATATGTGCAATTGAGGCATATTCTATAGTAAACCGAAAGTTTATTGATTCCAATACTTTCGTACTTTGGCATGATCGCCTGGGACATCCTGGATCAATAATGATGAGACAAATCATAGAAAATTCAAATGGGCACCCATTAAAGAACTTAAAGGTTCTTTCGAATGGTGAATTTTCATGTAATGCTTGTTATCAAGACAAGCTGATTCTGAGACCATCGCCAATAAAATTTGGGATTCAGTCCCCCACGTTCTTGGAACGCATACATGGGGACATTTGTGGACGAATTCACCCACCAAGTGAGTCGTTTAGATATTTCATGGTCCTAATAGATGCTTCTTCTAGATGGTTTCATGTGTGCCTTTTGTCATCTCGCAACTTGGCATTTGAAAAATTATTGGCACAAATAATACGATTACGGGCACAGTTTCCTAATAATTAAATTAAGTCTATTCGCCTTAATAATGCTGCAGAATTTTTATCTCAGGCATTTAATGATGTAACACCCCACATTTTACATGTACTAGTAATATTCACATAAAATGACATACGACTTGATTTAATTACTACCAAAATTTGTCAAGTGTTCAAGTGTTAGATTGGGGCACTATATGGAAGTCTATTTAGAGACTGTGGCCTTCAACGGAAGAAAAAAAAAAACATTGACATGCTTATGGAACTTAGGGAGCTAGCAGGTGAGTCACCTGTGTGCTTAGCTTCAAAATTATATATACATGAGGGAGAAGAATTCATTCATAAGTGAACTCACTTGAAGTCTAGACGTTAGTAAAAAGAAAGGGGAACGAAGACAAGGCTTAACGCCGAAACTTTTCAAGTCTTGTGACAAACGAAGCCCAAGTTAGGGAGGCTATTAAAGACAATGGTTTAACATTATATTGGGCCAAGATGTTCAGCCCAAGATTTTTATATAATAGGCCCAACTACATTCATTCACTACTAACAAAATTGAGCCCAAACAAAGTGCAAGAAAGAGTAAGGAAATGGGCCACTAAAGCCCATTGATTTAGAGATCCAAAAGGCCCAAGTGAAAGGGGAAAATTAGTCATTGACCAACTTGAGTTAATCAGCTACAAATATTAGGAGAAAGTCGGTCTAAAGTCTCCTTAAAAAGGGACCAAAACCGAGCTCTAGGTTAACCAAAGAAAAGACCAAAAAATTTCAGAATTTCTCTCTAAGTTTCTCTTGGTATTTCTTCATCTTGGAAGGCAACCAAAGGCTACTTTTTGAGTTCTTGAATTAGACCTACACCTTGGGAGTTAAGGTATGTAAAAATAACCATATACTTGATATGAATTTTCCATGGAAAACAAGATAAGTTGGCTGGTTCACTGCGCAGGAATTTCTGGACAGCTTGTGTCCTGAAAGTTGTTGTTTGGTTTTCTTGGCTTTGGAACGATTTTTACCCTGATTTTTCACTTTAATATGATGTAAAGTTGAGGTTATTAACATGTTATAGTGTGTATATGGTTGCCAAGGTTGCTGGACTGTTTTGCTAGTTCTTTGGAAACAAGTATCCTTATATGATCTTATGTGCTTCCAAACTGGTATTGGACTGTTTTGTTGAGGGGGATGTTGTTTCACGTTTCCCCTACGTTTTGAGCTATTTTGTGACTATGTTAAGGTTTATTTGATGTATATATATGTTGGGAGCATCTGGTTCAAAGTTGGGACAAGTATGAATTGTTAACGACGAAATGTAGGGAGAAGACGAGATGTTGTGCTTCTTAGTTGAGCGTTTTGTAAAATGGTTATGTGTTGTAGTTATGGACTGCTGCCAGCATGTTATAGAACTAATATAGGCTGTATACATCATGTATATGATAATCTATGCTGGTTGAATACAGTTAGAATTGAGAAAGTCGGAATAACACCATTGAGTTGATGGTTATACGTTTGTTGCCAAAGTGTTGTGTCTTGTGAGATTGGGCTGTCCAGATGCATCGATTAGCTGTTAATAATAGCTTTAAAACATGATATTGTAGATAAATAGTTGGAAGAAAAGAAGTCATTTCGACGTAAAAACAAGTTGATATGTCGAGGTATGTAAGGCTATTCGATCTCTTATTATTTGGCATGGAATCCAAAGTCTTCATTGGCACATAGAGATCTTTACAAACTTTGACATAACCACTCCACTCTTTAACATGTACTTGTGTGTCCAGATTCGAGCATTGTCACTGCTGCATACATACATTGGGTACCGTGACATATGAGTCTTCTTTTTAGCTAAATAAAGTTCATACGTTGTTTATGTCCTACATGTTTCACTAATTGTACAACCCACTCTTTTCATTATGATATGATGTTACATGGACACATACTTGTCATTTGTCATGCTTATAGTCTTATAGCTCAAATGTTACGACCACCAAAGATTCATCTCAAAAGTAATAAGAAGATATATGTATACAGTTGCTTCTGTTGGGTGGTATCCCAGGGGTGAAAGAATCACCTAGCATGGGTCAATCCCAGTATTACAGGGGGTATCCCAGGGGTGAAAGGAAAGCCTAGCATGGGTCGATCCTGATATAGAATTACCACTGATCAGCTGGTCATTTGTATTACATGCTGTGCACAGATTATTCAAGTAATAAGAGTAAAGTAACATAATTGTTATAAGATACATGACTCCACAATATTCATAAAGGTGGTCTTTTACCCCACAGCAGTACATGGTTTCATTTGAGTTTTTATCTCATATATAGTACACGTTGCCTTACATATTCAGTACATTATTTCGTACTGACGTCCCTCTTGGGGGACCTGCATTCCATGCTGCAGGTATAGAAGCTAATTCACCTCCCTAGTAAGAGTACAGGATATCAACCGCAGTCACTGAGCTCCAGGTTGCTTCGGGGCTTTGAGTCCTATCATATCTTTTTACATTGTATAGTATCTTATCATGAGGCGGGGCCTGTCCCGACCCTTATAAGATAACGTTTCTTGTCTAGAGGCTTTGTAGACTACGTAAAGTATAGTATGGTCATGTATCGTACCGTAGACATTGTGGCTCCAACGGCCTAGTCATATAATATCTTTTGGCTTGCTAGTCCTATTTATCTTTTGAGGGCATGTTTAGTATGAAAGTAACTTATAATGTTCATAGGTAATGTATCGCTACAGGTTGGTTCTCCCGAGCCTTACCGGCAACGGGTGCCAGTCCGCCTTAATAGGAATTGGGGCGTGACAAATGACTATTGCTTATCGATTGGGATAAGAGTGGAACATCTTGTACCCTATGTTCACACTCAAAATAGCCTTGCTGAGTCATTAATTAAACGTCTGCAGTTGATAGCAAGACCATTATTGATGAAAACTAAGTTTCCCACTTCTGTTTGGGGTCATGCAATTTTGTATGCTGCAATACTTATTCGTCTTAGACCAATAAATTATCATAAATTTTCTCTGCTGCAATTAGTTTTGGGTCAAGAGCCTAATATATCTCACTTGAGAACTTTTGGATGTGGTGTATATATCCCTATAGCACCACCAAACTACACCAAGATGGTCCCCCAAAGAAGGTTAGGAATTTATGTTGGGTTTGAATCACCCTCCATTATTCACTATCTTGAACCATTAATGGGAGATATGTTCACTACTCGATTTGCAGATTGTCGGTTTGATGAGATACTTTTCTCAAAATTAGGGGGAGAAGATAGTGATATCAAAAGAGAAATTTTGTGAAAAAATCCATCATTATCTCATCTTGATCCACGTGCTTCTATTTGTGAGCAAGAAGTACAAAAGATTATTCATCTGCAAAAAATTACAAATCAAATGCCGGATGCATTTACTGATCTGAAAAGGATCACCAAATCACATATTCCTACAGAGAATGTCTCAATTCGAATTGATGTTCCTAAAGGACCATCTACTAGTGTCATAGCTAATGAATCTAAAGCACGCTTGAAGCGTGATAAACCATTAGATTCTAAGGATCAAAATCCTAGAAAAATAAAAAAATGGTCAAGATGACACTACGAAAGATCTACATATGGAAGTTCAAGATTTGAACAATGTTGATATCCCTGAAGGAATCAATAAGTTCGAGACTCAAGAAAATGATGAAATATCCATAAATTCAAGTGATGTTGAAACTAATTTGAATCGATCTGAAATAATAATGGATTATGTCTTTGCATATAATGTTGCAACGAAAATCATGCAAGACAGTGATGATCTTGAACCTCGATCTATCACAGAATGTCGACAAAGAAATGACTAGCCAAAATGGCAAGAAACAATTCAATCTAAATTGAATTCACTTGCCAAACGTGAAGTTTTTGGACCTATAACTCAAACATCTAATGGTGTTAAGCCCGTTGGCTATAAATTGGTCTTTGTGCGAAAAAGAAATGAGAAAAATAAAATACAAAGATATAAAGCACGCCTTGTTGCACAAGGATTTTCACGATGGCCTAGTGTCGATTATGATGAGACATATTCACCAGTTATGGACGCAATAACATTGCGTTATCTTATTAGTTTTACTATCCATGAGAGACTTGAATACATTTGATGGATGTAATAACAACCTATCTATATGGATCACTTAATAATGAGATATACATGAAGATTATCAAAGGATTTAAAATGCCGAAAGCATATAGTTCAAAGCCTCAGAAAATGTATTCCATTAGATTGCAAAGATCATTGTATGGTTTGAAGCAATCTGGATGCATGTGGTATAACCGTCTTAGTGAGTATTTATCTAAAGAAGGTTATACGAATGATGAAATTTGCCCATGTGTTTTCATAAAGAAAACAACGTCGGAGTTTATTATACTTGCTGTCTATGTTGATGACATAAACCTTATTGGAACGCCAATAGAGCTTCAAAAGGCAATTTATTACCTAAAGAAAGAATTTGAGATGAAAGATCTCAAAAAGAGAAAGTTATGTCTTGGTTTGCAAATTGAGCATTTGACAAACGGTATCTTTGTCCATCAATTTGCCTACACAGAAAAGGTGTTGAAACGATTCTATATGGATGGAGCACATCCATTAAGTACTCTGATGGTTGTTCGATCACATGATGTGAATAAGAATCCATTCTGACCTCAAGAAAAGAATGAGGAACTCCTTGGTCCTGAAATACCATATCTTAGTGCAATTGGTGCACTAATGTATCTTGCAAATACTACAAGGCCTGATATAGCCTTTTCAGTTAATTTGTTGGCAAGGTATAGTTCTGCTCTTACTAGGAGACATTAGAATGGGATCAAATACATATTACGGTATCTAAAAGGGACTATCGATATGGGCTTATTTTGTTCTAAAAATTGTAGTTCCGATCTTGTTAGTTATGCTGATGCTGGGTACTTATCCGACCAACATAAAGCTCGGTCTCAAATAGACTATGTGTTCATATGTGGGGGTACTGGCATACCTTGGAGATCAACAAAGCAATCTAGTGTAGCCACTTCATTGAATCAAGCAGAGATTATAGTTATTCATGAAACAAGCCGAGAGTGTGTGTGGTTGAGGTCCATAATACATCTCATTCGAGAAAAATGTGGCTTGAAATGTGACAAAGTACCCACGATTTTATATGAAGATAATGCAGCATGCATAGCACAACTTAAGGGAGGATTCATAAAAGGATATAGAACGAAGCACATTTCGCCAAAACTCTTCTATACACATGAGCTCCAAAAGAATGATGATATTAATGTGCAACAGATTCGCTTAAGTGACAATGTAGCTGATCTATTCACCAAGTCTCTTCTAACTGCAACTTTCAAGAAGATGGTGCACAAGATCGAAATGCAAAGGTTCAAGGATGTTCTCATAAGGGGAAGTTGATACGCGTTGTACTCTTTTCCCTTACGAGGTTTTATCCCACTAGGTTTTCCTTGTAAGGTTTTTAATGAGACAACATATATGCGTATTATCTATCAATTAGACATTCAAGGAAGAATGTTATAAATGTACCATATATAGGGAATGTCTACTTTACCATATATAGTGAATACCTGCTTTACCATATATTGTGTATGTCTATTTATGAAAAAATTACAAACTCAAGACTAGTTTTTCCCTATAAATAAAGGGGTTTTTCCTCATTGTAATTCACCCCATCAAGAGATCTTTCAATAAAAATAACAATTACTCTTTCTATTCTCTCAACTCTTCTTCTTTATTCTTTATTGTTTTATAACATTAATAACATTTTTATTGGTTCGTTTTATTGATCGGTTCGATTTTTGCACACTCCTACCTTATGTATTGTGGACCAAAAATAAATTATTTAATGTATTGCCCTTCAAAAATATACAAAATCATTTGAGTAGTTATAGAACTGATTATCAGATAACACGACCCTAGCACGTAACTAACTATCATAGGGTACTAATCATCAGATTAGTTAACCAAAACTTTAAGTAATCAACTAATATATGTTTCAATTGGTGAGGAAAAAAATAATACTATACGTTTCAATATTTTTTTTTTTTTAAAATATAGTCATTATGTCAGACCTTTCTTTAATGACACTGAAAGTTAAATAGAAATTCATTATAAATAATTTTTTTTGGCAAGATTTATAAATGTTAAATAGGACATCAATGATAACTTTTCGTATAATAGGTGTAAGTTCATTCTTCTCTTTCCCTTTACAAAGGTAACTTATTTGATTTATTGTTGCTCAATTCTTACTATCCACCTTCCCTTTCATATAATAGAATTTTCGTTAAAAGAAATTAAGCATTTATCAAAAAACGTTTTTTTTTCCATCAAGAAAATGCATTTAGTTAGTGCTAAATGATTTCTTTTATTCGTTAAGTTTTGATAAATAGAAGTACCCAACCTATGTTAATTGGATAGTTACGCACTACGTATACTTGTGGACACAGTTTTCAAATCCTATGATAGATAAAATTAGTTAAGAGTGGCTTAGTGTGAGTTATAAAATATAGATATTAGTTAGTCTAAGAATTGATTATTTCATCATTGATATTATAGTGATAAAATAAGTATACATAGTGAGATAACTTATTCCGAAATAGCTAATTCAAAGATAATACCTCAAAAAAACTTGTTCCCAATCATATGAAGCCTTAGTGAATAAAGTGTCTAATATCTACATTGATCTACATAACATAAGTCCCAACAGTTTGAATCTTAATTACAGAAATTTTTGACATTTTATATAATTACTAAAAAATTCATTTTTGGATTTGTCGATATATATAATTAGCTCCCGATATATCCAATAAAAATATTTTTTTTCTTTGTAAGATACATAATCAACTCCCAATATATTTTTTCGATTTTGATTCTATCGAGATACATAATACATGTAACGACGATATATTCTTTCCTTTGTAAAAATATATAATTAACTTTCGATAATTTTTTTTTGATTTGGGTCTGTCGATATATATAATTAACTCGCGATACATCCAACAAAGATACACAATTAGTCGAGATTTTTTTAATTACTTTGTAACGATAGAAATTTGCATAAATATAATAAGTTAAGATATATATATTTATATAATTTTTTCTAAATTTATTCAATACCTTATGAAATATAATCGAGGTGTGCATAAACTGTGTATAAGATCATATTATTTTTTGTAAAATTTTATTTTTAATGGTGGTTAAAAGCTAAACATGACATCCATTGCAACTATATTCCCCTCTTCATCTTGTAAATAAAATTAATAAAGGTTCCTTAGAAAGGGACAACAGCAAATAATTTCTCTTCCTTTCCTGAACCTAGGTAATTTTCTACTTAATTGACGAATGCACCGTGAAATTTGAATTTATTTGCTCTTAATTGTTTTCAATTATCATTTTTCTGTTTTTTTCTAATTGTAAATTATCGTGTTTTTAAGGTATTTTTACAATATTGAATGTAAATATGTGAAATTCTATCTATTTTGTTCGAAATTTGAGTTTATTTGCTATTAATTTTTTGGTTGAATTGCAATTTTTTCGTGTATTTATGGCATTTTTATAATACTAAATTGAGAAATTCACCTTGAAATTCTATATATTTTGATTGAAATTTGAGTTTTATTTGTTTTAAATTGTGATCGGATAATCCTCTTTCTGTTTTTTTTTTTGTTTGAACTGATTTTTTTTCGATAATAATGAATGTACTTACGTGAAATTTCAGATTGTCTGAGTGTAAAGTTTGCATTTTTATTGGATTAATTTTTGTTTTTGGATTTTTGGGCATTGTTTGAATTTCTGTATTCCCTTTTTTAAATTGCTTAGATATTATTTATTTTAAGCCCGGGGTCTATCTGGAACAATCTCTCTGTTTTTACAAGGCAGAGGTAAGGTCTGCGTAATTTACAATGTTACATTGTTGTTGCTTTTACTTGTGTTCGGATAATCCGTTTTCCGGTTTTCTTTTATAGTTTGAATTGCAATTTTTCGTGTTTTTATGGCATTTTGATAATAGTGAATGTAAATACCTGAAATTTCAGATTTTTCGCGTCTAAAGTTTTATCGATTCATAGAAATGAAAATTGTATCCATTTTGATTGATTTTAAGTTTATTTGCCTACTTATTGTGTTAGGATAATCCTTTTTCTGTTTTCTTTTGAATTGCAAATTTTCATGTTTTTTTGGGCATTTTTGTAATACTGAATGTTCATACGTTGCGCATCGCGGGAGCTTAGTGCACCGGGCTTTTTTTTTTTTTTGTAATTGTTAATACGTGAAAATTCAGATTGTCTGTGTGTAAAGGTTGCATATTTATTGGGATTTATGTTTTGTTTTGGGGGGCAACTAAGATTCCCACTTTTTGGTCTACTCGTAGAATTAAAATACCCATATCGTGATACACCCATTTGGTGATCTCGTTGAGAATAAGAACTAAGAAATTTGCATTGCTTTGATTATGCGTTTAATCAAAAAAAGAGAGAAAATGTTAGTTATCTATATTGACCTATAAATTTATTTTTTTTTTCCTGGTTTGGGGTCTGTTTCTCGTAATTTTTTGCTTTTAGAGGAGGATAATTGTGTTATGAACTCTGAAATTGCACATTTTGGTGGGGCTTTATTAGGTTTTTAAGGTTTTTGGGAATGGATGAGGTCAAGAAATCAGAGGGTCATATGACATCACCTGCGGCTTTTGTGGAAGGAGGAATTCAAGATGCCTGTGATGATGCTTGCAGCATTTGTCTCGAGGCTTTCTGCGAAAGCGATCCTTCCACGGTGAATGCTAACAACACTTTTGACTATTGTTAAATATTTAACATAACAATGTTTTGCCACTCTATTTTTCACAGTGACTTGCTGTTGCTTAATATATCTGGTTTCTTTCTTCCATAGGTAACTAGCTGCAAGCATGAGTTTCATCTCCAGTGCGTCCTGGAATGGTATGTAACTGCAATTTTTTTTCTTTGGCTACCTTCGTTGCTTTTGAGATGAATTTACTATTCTGATTTTGGTTTAAGCAAATAAAATATGAATGGGATATTTAAGGTCCACTGACCCAGAGAGGGAACAATTGAACAAGATTGCTATTGTGTACTTTGCTGTTTTTCATTTTATGGGCGGGGATGGTGTTTATAACAAAATATGAGGTTGAACAGCAAACAGACAGGTGAAAAAGTTGTTTCTTTGACTAGTTGCAATATGAGTTAGGGTAAGTAGATCCTATTTGAGCAAATTATATGTCAATAACTATGAAACTCAAAGCTAACTAACAAGGAAGAAGCGTATTGTGTACACATACACACGTATACAATGAACCTGTGAGAAGAAGATAATCTGACAAAAGAATAGAAGTGGTCTTAGAAAGGTGATTGGTGGAACTTGACGCCCATGAGTCTATTGGTGGTTGGTATTGTTGTTGGCTTGTGACACTGGCCTTCCTTTTCCTTTTTCCCAACCATCTTTTAGTAGTAGTCACTCAATGCGGCATATCTCTAGCACATAGTTTTCTGCACCAGTTCTGTTTAGGATTTTGTTTTGCTTTAGAAAACGAAATAGTTGAAGTGCATGCACGTTGGCCGTGATACCGCCGTTATGAGCAAGAAAAAGAAAGAACTACCATTACTTCTCTTGATCACAAGATAGTTAGAGTTGGCTATACATTGAAGACCAAGTCTCCCACAAAGATTACTTCCTTCGTATGTGCTGTGTGGGATCCAGTTTCACCAGGTAAGGAAACTGGGATGCGTAGTTGGTGTTGCATGTGCAAAAAACAGGGAAAGGGATAAATCATTTACTTCTCTGCTGTGAGTTTGCAATTGATGGAAAAATTTTGTATCCTTAGTTCCACATCACTTGGGTTCTATCAAACACTAGAGGAAATGCTAGCAACATTGAGATCAAACAGGGTAAAGAGCGATGGAAGGCATGACATCGAGCTCTTATGTATGCTTTTTTGGATGTACGAAAAGAAAGAAACAAAAGGGTTCGAGAGTGGAGAAACAAGCACGAGGAATATAAAGTTCACTATTATTCATTATTCAAGTGGTCCTACTTGAATAGAAAATTGGATAGACTTTTTGGAAGTCAATGTTGAACTTTTGCAATACTTGTCACCATATAGGCAGATATTAGCTACCTCTTTGAGTTGTCAAATATGACGACAGACCTTAAAACCATTGCCAACAATATACCCAGTGTGGTCCCACAAGTGGGGTTTGGGGAGGATAGGATGTACGAAGACCTTACCCCTACCTTTGTGGGGCAGAGAGGTTGTTCCTGAAAGACCCCCGGCTCAAAAAAGAAGAAAAAAAGGCAACAAGAGAAAAGGATTTTGAAGCATGGAAAGGAGAAAATAATACGACAACAATCATTTCCCAATAAATGAAATTGATAGTTGTGTTTATAAAAGACATCTGATGCATCTTGTGAAATTACGTGTCTCAAAAATTATTACCCTCCTTAGGTACAAATAAATTATCACTATAGAAAAGGAGTAGATGGACTAGTAATGGTAGTTCCTAATCCATGTAAATAGATAATAGGTAATGGTGTCGTAGAAGCTAGTTTTTCATGTTTGGTGAAATTCTTTTAGATGCTCTGCTTGTCCAATACATATAAGTTATTTTTTGTTCTTTGTATTTAATCATTATGATTTTGATCATAGCTGTTAAATTGGGAGGTATCTAGTAGGAATTGAATGACCATTCTAACAATCTTATTCTATTCGTTTCAGAATCGTCTGGTAATATGATAAATATAATTTAAAAATGAGAAATAACTAGTTTACGAATAAAATGGGAGTGAGCGAGTATCCGAGTTTATGATAGTGCTAGGTACCAAGTTAGTTGCTTTTGTAATCTGCCTACTTTTTGGGGACAGATTCTTCTAAATACAGCCACTTTTGCTAACTACGAACTTGTTACTTCAAACTCAAGGGAGTGACCTGCTGCTCGATGAAATTAGGTCTTGGATATTAGGTTCAAATCCCAATAGAAAAAATAAATAAAAATCTAGGTGAGTTCTTCCCATCTACCTAAGTCTCGGTGTGTGCCTTTTTTGGGAGGTAGCAGGTATTCGGTACCCAGTGGAAAAGGCTAGCTGAAAACACAATCCTTATTGAAAGTAAAAGGAACTTTTACGTCATTCTTCCATGTCAGATGCGTGAGGCACATTGTTGCATTGTTGTGTATAATACATGTGGGTAGCACTGAACTTTTTTGTTGGGGGGGTTTAAATTGTGTAGCACAAATTTGTCATGATAGAAGTCCCCCTCTCTATGTCATTGATGGTGTAAAGTTAAGTAAGGGTGTTGCTATTTATGGTTTCCAATTCCAGAAAATAAAAGAGTTGGAAGAATGAATGACCGTCAAACATGTAATACTTAGACAGGCATGCTATTGTTATTTTAAAAAGAACATTTTGTTTATAGACATGTAACATATGACTACTTTTTTAGTTGAAATTATGTCAAACAAAGGAATTCGAAGAAAAACTGTTCCTCTGTCTTGATCGTTTTTCAACGGCATTTATTTGTCCACATAAGAGGCCCTTCCTTCTTTACATTCATGCCTCATATTTTTGAAAGAACATAACCATTTTATGAACCAGTGAAATTTTTTAGCATGAATATCTTGTAAAGGTATTGTTAAAGAGACTTTCCTCTTTAGTAGCATCAAGATGCTATAGAGATGCAGCATAACCCCCTTTCCCCCACCCACCGACACCTCCATGCACAGATACACTCTGCTTTACAATTATAGTTATAAATATTTCTTTGTACACTAGGACACCTTTGTAAAAGAGGTAAGTGGTCTTTTTATTTTGGGTGCGGGTTTGTTTAATGGAATTGGCTTATAGTCTGGATGCTTATTCTGGAAAATGAGAAGGAAATGATTTAGGGACTATACTAGTTATGACGAACATTGAAGTAAATAGTCTAATTAGTTTCTTTTTTTAAAAAAACAGGTGTCAGAGAAGTTCTAATTGTCCAATGTGTTGGCAGTCCATAAGTCTGAAAGATGAGATGAGGTTCGCGTGGCTTATTTTTTTTTCTGTTCACAATTTTCATGGTTCTGATTATCGGGTATAGCCTTTACTTGACTTTAGTTGACTTCCCTCTTTCAGTCAAGAATTGTTTGAGGCTGTGGAACAAGAAAGGAATTTTAGAATTAATGCAGAAAGAAATGCTACACTATTTCACCTTCCTGAGCTAGGAGATTTTGAATTGCAAAATGTATGTGACCGTCGTAAAGGATAAGCATTTTTCACCTGTCATTCAATTTATGAAGTTTCACAACCTAGCATGTTATATTTACCTCTTTCTATTTCTTCTTTCATTGCACTGCAGTTACCTGTGGATATTGATGATCCTGAACTTGAAGAGCGCATTCTTCAGCATTTGGCTGTTGCTACTTCAATGGGAAGGGCTCACCATATGGGTCAAAGGGACGGCTCAAGGAATAGCTCATCCACCAACGAACGTCCACATTTTTTAGTGTTTCCAACTCATGATAATTCATCTCCTACCACTTCTGTTTCACCTTCTCCTACTGGATCAAATTCAGATTCTGCTGCAGCCGCAATAGTTGATTCCTCTCTTCCCATTAGCTCCCGTAGCAGTGCATCACCACGACAGATGCCTCATCTTTCATCAGTTCAAAGTAATCAACTTTCTGCTTTATCATCTGGTTCTGGTCTAACGCCAGCCACAGCGCAAGGAATATCTATTGGTGATAGGTAGTGATGGTTTTCGATATCCTTTCAATTTTATGCATACACCTAGGCTTATCTTAAATTGGTTTATGATAGGTTGGATTGGTTAACACATGCAGATTTCAAATCAGCTTTCATTTGTTTTTGTTTTTTTTCATCTTTCTAGAAGCCCTTCTAGTTCGTCATTGACACCAAGCCAAGGGAGAGCTGGACCATCAGAGTTCCAGTCATTATCAGAGTCCTTGAAATCTCGATTTAGTTCTCTGTCAATGAAGTATGGACAACTTTACTCAATTATTTTTTTTTCTTATTCTAAGCAGTTGTACTTATTGTGTTTTTTGGTCATCTTAAGCCTGATGCGTGTTATATATGGTCTTGTGTTTCAGATATAAAGAATCCATCTCAAAGAATACACGAGGGTGGAAGGAGAGATTATTTTCTCGAAGTTCTTCAATGCCAGATGCTGGTTCTGCTGGGAGAGAGGCAAATGCTGGAATTGCTGGTCTATCTCACCTAATGGAACGCCTTGAAACTCAAGAAAATAGCAGAGCCGGTTCTGTTCCAGCAGTTACTATTATAGTGAATTCGTCACACAATCTCCAGAGAGACCATGGTAATATGGGTAATCATATAGCAAATGGTTTGAATAGGAAATCAACAGCTCCTGCTGCAAGTTCAGCTCAGAATTAAGTCTTCTATTTAAGCATTTACCTGGCGTCTGTCCTCAGCATTTCATCTTTGAATGTAAGTCATTTCTCCTGTTAAGGGGTTTTCTTTTTCCTTCCGTGACTTTGTTTTGCAGTTCCTTGTTTATAGCCTGTAAAATGCTGTTTCGTTATTACTTTTGGTGATGTTAAAATGAGGTCGTCATCATTGTGTCTCCGCTGAATAGAAGGTCAAAGACACATAATCATAAGCTTCTCTTATTTGAACGAAAATTTGTTAATACGAAAAAGAAAACAAATAAACTCTGGTGATACTTACAAATGGAGACCAATTAACTGAATCAATCCCCATTTGATTTTAGAAGTTTCGCAATATTGTCCTTCTCAAAACAGATCATAATTTTGTTTTGTTTGAAAATTCATCTTGTTTTCTAAAAAACAACCCAAATAGTTGTCCTGAAACCAATAAGACCTGATTTTGTTTTCTATTGCAACTACTTATTCCAAGACAATCCAGATATTAATGTTCTAATTTTCTTAAAATTTCTTTAATGGCTGCATAATTAATTACTGCCCCGATTGTTAGTTTGGCAGCTCTAAAGTTGCCCTACATAAAATGTATTAGCAATTCATATGTGAAACAATCCGTCAGGTCTATTATCTTTACCTTATCCCATAAAAGAGAAAAACACAGCTCTACTACATTTCCGTCTTTCTTTTTCAGCATTTGTCTGAATTTTACCTCATGTCTGGGAACTTAAGTTGGAATGGCGTCTTAGAAGCTACATAGTGTCAAGTCCGAATGGCGTCCCTAGTCATAATTGTAGAGAACCATATTGTTTTTGTTAGTTAGCTCCTTTTCTTGTGAACAACTAGTACACTTAAATTTTCTCTTATTAGTGCATCTATCTCTACAAAAATATCCAGATAGCCTCACCTCCCTGGACCCTGTGTTGCTCGGACTTTCCAAAACTGCTGCCACTCTGTCATACCTCTGTCAGATCCTTCAAAAATGCTCAAGTTTTGGAGGAAGCGACAAGCACTTGGAGGCATCTTTTAAGAGCCCGGGCAATATAGTCAGACCCCTATCACCACAACAAGATTAGACTAGTTTTACATTATTTTTTGGATAACTAGGTGATAGCCAAAATGCAGGGATTCACAGAGGAATCCGAGGTTTTAGCAGCTGGACAAGAGTCTTTACGGAGAAAACTCGAGTAATCAGCTATGGGGGTGGATTCGGGAAGAAGATGAAAATAGAATTCAATTAGGAAAACTGCATTATTGTTCAATTGATGATTGAATTTGTAGATACAATGCCTTTTATAAGAAATGAGAGTGAATCTAATTTGCCAACTGCTTCTAACTAATTCAACAGCCCGTAACTAACTGCTGATATGGCAAAGCTAATTAACTTGTCCAGTTGATTCATTTTCGTGTAACAGTACTCCCTGTTGCAAAGAGATCCTTGACCTCAAGGATCAAGACCAGAAAATCTTGCTTGAAGAACAATAAGGTACTCCCAAGTTGCAGCACCAGCCGACAATCCTGTCCCTTTGGGCAAAACTTGAGCCACAGTTCTATTCCCTTTCTTAACCGTCCTTCTTTGCAGTATAACTTTTGGATCTGAGCAATGGGGACTTGCCATCAGAAGTAGTCATCAGATCCCAGCTTCTTCGAACTTCAACTTCCAGTTTGACTCATAAACTTCCTGGAATATGTCCTTGAATCTTCCATCGTATTTCTCAAGGATGGTATTCTTTGTTCTAAGATAGAGTGGCCATTTCTTTTGGTAAGCCATGTTCATAGAAGCTTCAGCGAAAGAGCGAAAGAGCGAATAGACTCATCCGTGTTGTACATGGATAGAGCTACTCCACCAGCACCAGTGAAGTTGCAAACCTCGAACTCGATCTTTTGATCCGTCCCTTCTGGTACAAATACTAATTTGAGTTTTCCAGCTCCTTGAATTACTGTATCAGTAGCTCTATATTGATCACCAAAAGCATGTCTGCCTATGCATATCGGTTTTGACCAAACCTGGGACAAGTCGAGGGATGTTTTTGCAGAGGATTGGTTCCCTGAATACCGTACCATTTAGAATATTCCTATTTGTCCCATATGGTCTCTTCCACATATGCTTCAAGTTAAACTCCTTCATACGAGCTTCATCTGGAGTGATGGTTGCACACTTTATTGCTACATTATACTTCAAAGTAGCCTTAGCGCTTTCAATTGTAACCTTATCATCTGTGGCATCACGGTGATGAAGGCCAAGAACGAAGTATTTTATATCCAACTCCACAAAGGGCAAGATGAGCTTATCCTTGATTAATTTTCAAATGACACGGGTCATTTCATCTCCTGCTTGACCAAAGTTAAAACCATTTTCACCATATTTTTGTGTCTGTCCCAAACTTTTGATGACTGCAAAAGGTTGTCCATTCCACCCAGAAGATGCAGCTCCTTCTACTGTCGGACCCTTCTTACTGAATGAAGGACCAAGAGACTGGAATAACATAAACAACTGCCTCCCTCCGTTCTCCATATTCTGCTCAAAAGATGTCGAACT
This sequence comes from Capsicum annuum, assembly GCF_002878395.1. NCBI lineage: Eukaryota > Viridiplantae > Streptophyta > Magnoliopsida > Solanales > Solanaceae > Capsicum > Capsicum annuum. The sequence continues at coordinate 213,582,909 of NC_061120.1, read as the reverse complement.
CATCTTTCCAAGTGAAGGCGCAGAAAACTGTAAAAGTGGAAACTGAGTGCATCCCTTCCCGTCGAGATCACCGGTGTTCTCAAAAGTGAAATGGTAACTAGAGAATTGATAATTGATGACTCCTAAGTGTGTAGCAATGTGACAGTTTACAAGGTACATCATATGGTCATACATTCTCATCCTCAACATCATTACTTTCTTGTTTCCAATCACATCCCATGCAATTAATATTGGTCTTTCATCTATTATTAGAAAGAGCAATTTCTCAGCTCCTACACATGGGCAAATTTTGCCCCAAATTATCGTATCACGCTTAAAGTCAAACCATAAGTCGCACGAAGTCATGATCGCGGAAATAATTGTATCAGAACGATCCTGCCATGAGCACTTCTTTCCAAGCAGCTCTTGAACAAACACCACAAGTTCTACTGTTGATTGTGTTTTTCAACCCCTGGAACCTAATACAACCATATTTGAGATCAAAGAATTCTTGTTGGTCTTTATTATCAAAAAACTTACCCAATTCCCATTGGTTTGCACTAACTCCATTATGCTTCTCTTTTTAATTAGCCGAAATATAACTGGAAATGCATGAAGAGTTCGACTGCTCCAGCTTCCATATCCTTCTTGTTTCTTGTTTTCACCAACTTATCTTCGTTAGAGTTAACTTCTTCACTGTTTAAAGAAGTTGCAAACACTTTGTTCTCATTTTCTATGAAAAGAACATCGAGAACAAAACCTCTAAAATCCCCTTTATTGCTCTTATCTTCCATAGAAGGTGCCTTATTGAGAAACCAATCTTCTAAAGCATCTACATCACTCTCAGTATCTCTATAGAACACATCAAGAAACAAGTCTTCAATTTCTTCTATTTCCTTGTTTATGTCAATAGTACTACTATCCAGAGAATCTACATGTAAATCTCTTTTAGTCATTTCATCGAGAACCTTGCAAGTATATGATGTGTTCTTAATAGAAGTTTCTTGTGGATAGAAATGAGAAGGATTATAGGGTTGAAAACTAACTAGCTTCTTTGGGGAACCTGCTCCAAATCTTTCCACCAAAGCTACTACATATTCATTCCAAGATGTAGGTTGAATGTATTGTCTATACCTCATGAAGGATTGATGCCACTGAATAGCTTCACCTTCCAAGCGTATTGCTGTCAGTCCTACTTTTTGATCCACGGCAATTTCCTCAAACTCGAAAAACTGCTCCACTCTAAATAACCAAGAACTCACATCCTCTCCAGAAAATCTAGTTTAGAGTGACGAGCTATACCTTGTTGGTAACCCAAAGGATTCTTGTTTCTGGGCTCTTCCACCAATTGTCTCTCTCTCGACAGTCTTTCCCCTGAAGTTTCAATCTCATCTCCGGTAGGAGTAATATCCTTTGATTCCCTTCTAGTTGTTCTTTTAATTCCATCACCGTTTGATTCAATTTCTTCAATTTCTCCACTGCACCATTAAGAACACCAATTTCTGAAATCAATTTCTGCATCATTTCTCTTAATTCAACCACTTCAGAAGCATTTTTACGCCTTACATGCGGCATAAATCGCATAAATCAAAGTAGAGGTCACAAGATGACCTAAAGTCCAGAAAAAACCCACTCTCCCCCGGGAGTGCTTTCGAGTGAAAGAGGTAAGAGAGTGCCATCTACAATGTTAACAGAATCTTTGATAGGTAAAGGAGGCAGACAAAAAAGCTAAACATCTTTTTTCTTTCGTGCGAGAAGGAAAGCACTTTTGGGGGCTGACGGTATTCTCTGAAGATCTTGCTGCCTTTGTCATCGTAATTCCAAGGAAAGGATGGCTCTGATACCAATGATAGCCAAAATGCAGGGATTCACAGAGGAATCTGGGGTTTTAGCAGCTGGATAGGAGTCTTTATGGAGAAAACTCGAATAATCAACTATGGAGGTGGATTCGGGAAAAAGATGAAAATAGAATTCAATTAGGAAAACTGTATTATTGTTCAATTGATGATTGAATTTGTAGATACAATGCCTTTTATAAGAAATAAGAGTGAATCTAATTTGCTAACTGCTTCTAACTAATTCAACAGCCCGTAACTAACTGCGGATATGGCAAAGCTAATTAACTTGTCCAATTGATTCATTTTCGTGTAACACTAGGGATCCTACAGTTTTTGTTTGTTCCTTATCCTGCATTCAATTCAATGTAGGATAAGAAAAAAAAAAAAAGGCAGCCCGGTGCACTAAAATTCCCGCTATAAGCAGGATCCGGGGAAGGGACCGACTATGATGGACCCTTGTGGTCGGGCCCTTTTCACACTTCTTCTGCTCATTTACTATGTTGTATATTCTCTTAATTTACTGGATTTCTTTCTCATTTTCAGGTTATGAACTTTGCCGGGGTTCAAATATGACATCCTGAGGACGAGATACATTCTCTTTCAGTCTCGGGCTAGGAGAACATGAATGTGATTTGCCTGTACATTTTGTTTAATATACGTTAGCCCTAATCAAACAGTGAACACTAAAATCTGGTAGAGATCATTGTGTTGGATATTTACAAGATACAACTTGATAAATTTGACAGATTTATGTTTTGGTTTATTATATAAACCTACATAAGTTTTGTTCAGGGGGTGAGGTTGATATTGGAGAAACAAAATAGCTGCATTTGCTCTTAACCTTTATTTCCATTCTATGGATGCATATTTGGTTACCCTTGTTTGTATATAGTATTTTTAGGTCTTATATTGTCTCTAACATTGTATCAGTAAAAACTGAATGATTGAATTTATATATGTTTTGATACATAAAAATCAGTAAGATTAAACATAGATAAAGAGTTGGCTGAGTAGTTCTGTAGTCTAAAATTTGTGAATCGGTTTTACGGAAAAGGGCCTAAATTATCCCTCAACTATGCGAATTGGTACAAAATTATCCCTCAACTCGACATCAACCTTTTGGTCCTTCTTTGCTGTTATTTTTAACGGCTTAAATATTATGGCAAACAACATAAATTTCGACAGTTTGAAGCTTGATTATAGAAAAATTTGATATTTTACATAATTAATGAAATTTTGATTTTGGGTCTTGTCGAGATACATAATTAGCTCTTGATACATCCAATGAGATACATTATTTCTTTTGTAAGGATACATAATTAGCATTCAATATGTTTTTTTCGATTTTGGGTCTGTTTAGATACATAATACATCCAACGAATATATATTTTCCTTGTAAAAGTTACGTAATTAGTTTTCGATATTTTTTTTGTCTATTTTAGTTCTGTTGAGATGTATAATTAACTTCTTGATACATTTAATGAAGATACATAATTAGTTGAAATTTTTGTAATTACTTTGTAAGATTAGGGATTCGTGTAAATATGATGAGTTAAGGTGTATGTTTATGTAATTTTATGTAAATATTAACCTCAATTACCAATTCATTAATGATATGTCTCATCCTAGAATAGACCTTTTTGCTTGAAATTTTGATCTCTTTTGTGTGTGTTTTTTAAGCGTCCATTACGAATTTACATATAGCGTGTCATTTTCTTTAATTATACGTATCATCATATATTCAAAATGGCTTGAAGTTTAATAATTTGTTAAAACGTACTGCATTTATATCTATATCTGTAATCTATAATTTATAATTTATAATGTATAATCTATAATTCATAATCTATAATTTATAATCTATATCTATATCTACAATCTATATCTATAATCTATAATCTATATCTATAATATATTAAAAGTATGAATACTCTTAGAAAAGTGATTCGAACTTTTTGCCCTTTATTAAAACACTCTGTAATAGATAAAATTGTATTTTCACCTATTTTCTTCAATTATTACTTCATTAAATCAAGCACTCGTAAAATATATGGAAAACCCCGATAAAATAAATATATGGAAAGATTAAGAATTCTAAACTACATAAAATATTTGAATCCTAAAATATTTATGAATCCTAAAATATATGAAAATAAATTACCAGTCCTAAAATAATATATGTAAAGAATCACGTTAAATTTTATTTTTTTACCTTTTTCAATGTTTTCTTTTGATTGCAAATAAGTTCGTCTGGGTTTTAAGCTTCTATATTTGATGCCTTTTTTTGTGTGTTTGTTTAAATTTACCTTCAAATAAGTTCTTGTTTGTTTAAATTTACCTTCAAATAAGTTCCTCTTTTTTTATTGTTGCTTTAAATTAGGCTTAACAAAGTTGAAGATCCTTTAACTTTTAAGATGATTTTTTCATAAACTTTTATTATTTGTATTTGTCTTCGTAAATAAATCAATATTGATTGATTCTTTAATATGTTTATGCAGCTGAAAAAAGATTTATGTGAAACATACGGATGAAACTTCGTATCAATTACAAGGTATTGATTACAAGTGAATTTAAGGTATATTTTTTCTATTCTAAATTTTATTTTTTATTCATATTAATTCTACTTCTTATTAAGGCGTAATTCATGTTAGTGCTCTTTTGTCAAAATGATGCTTACATTTAAAAAAAATAAAGTGAAAATTGTGATTTCTCATAATAGCAAACAAATCATAGTGCCAAACAAATATTAAAGAAAGTCTTTAGTTGACTAGAATATAAAGCATAATGGTAGTTAGAGATTTCATGCGTTAGTAAATCAAATTTATAACCGATTTCATTCTTCCATCAGAGATAATTTGAATTACTCATTTTACATTTTAGTATCGTCATCAAGACTCTAAAGTATATTTTTTTTTTCAAAGTATAATATTAAATAATTGATATTTCAATATGGTATTTTTTTTAAAATTTTTTGTCCATATCTTTATTTTATAATTTATAATTATTTGTCTTGAATGAAAAGATGCATGAAATGGAATGTGATTTTACGTGCCTTGACGTGAGCAATATGAAAAGAGAGAAATTGGAGATCTTTTGAAGGATAAGCCTTTCTTTATCAAGATTTTAACCTTACGTGACTTTAAATGGACCCGATTCATAAAAACAAAATTTTTAAAGGCAGGATCAAGTATATTATTCAATATAAATGATAGAAATTTATTCTTTTATATACACTTATTATTATCTTCATACACACGTGCAAAACACGTATATTTTACTAGTAATTTAAAAAGGGTAAAATTGTGTTTTATTCCACAATAGTCAAACATAACGTATCCTTCAAGGGTTCTAGCACTAGTGATTTCATTGACTTGTAAACTGTCTTTGGAGCCATTGAAACTTGGTGTTGCTAACAAGTAATTAGTGTTGCAAATTACTTTTTCGTGTTGAATCTACTTTTATTAAAAAGTAATTAATTTAAATAGTGCTTTTTAATTTAAGATAAAGTAAACCAGTTAAGATTTTAAACTCTCTCCTTTCAAGTCGGAGATACTGAACGAAATCACGACTTAGAAGGTGGAGAAGAAGATGTCACATATCACATAGGAGAATAATTTATACGGCGATGATTTTTTAAACTTTAACAAGTTATTTAACTTTGTCATGGTAGAGTTGTTTTTCCACATGGAGTGACACTTGACTTTATTCTTAAATAAAAGAGTGTAATATCTGAGCCGAGGGTCTATCTAAAATAATGTATCTATTTTATGAGGTAGTGGTATAAACTGTATATACTTTATCCTCCTCAGATCTTACTTTGTGGGAATGCACTGGGTATGTTGTTGAAAAGAGAGAGTGTAATACACGCATCATCATATATTCAGATATTAGTCGAGGTGTGTTTCACTAATTATTAGGTGATGGTTTAAGTAGGAAACTCACACTCCCGTATGAAACTCAAAAAGATAGAATAGTTTAGGTGTATTCAACCACAACAACGTATCCATTGAAACTTCACAAGTTGAATTTAGGAAGAATAGAGTGTAAGCAGACCTTAGCTACCTCGTAAAGATAGAGATACTGTTTCCGAAAGACTCCGCTCAAGTGCAGCAATTCTTTGAACCTTAACTCAAAACATAAAAAATGTTAGAAAAACACAGCTTTTGATTTACACACATGATGTCTCCCAAAAACTTTCATTTTTTCTACAATATTTTCTTCACTTATCTCTACTTGTTCATCTCTGCAACCCCTTTTGATTACGATTGTGACACATCATTAACTTTCAGCACACCAAATAACATCTCTTCTATTTACAAACACAACATTAATACCCTCCTTTCAACTCTGTCCACAAACGCTAGAACAAATCAAAACGGATTCTTCAATTCCACATCTAATCGTCGCCGCGACAACCCTAGTTAAGAAACAGCCTACGGGCTGTTTCTATATCTCTACTAACGTTTGTAAAAAATGTGTTGACACTGCTACTAAAGATATAGTGAAATTATGTCCACTTGAAAAAGAGGCTGTGGTATTTTATGATTATTGTATGTTACGTTATTCAGACAAGAATATTTTTGGAATAAATAATCAGTATTTCATTATTTCCAGCTCTGATGATAGACGTAACGTTACTGAACCAGAAAGATTTTACAACATCCTGGCTTATTTGATGAATGAATTGAGAATTCGTGTTGTTAATGATGATCGAATGGCAAGAAATTTGCAACCCAGGAAGCTAATTTCACCGCCATCGAAAAGGTACGATTGATTGAATTTAAACTATGTGAATTATGGTTGTCAAATGGGTGGGTTGGGTTGAGATTGAAAATATTAAATGGGTTGAATTGAATATCAGGTTGGGTCATGACTCATCTAAATTCACTTTGGGTTGAAATGGGTAAAAATCGGGCAAGAAGTTACATGTTATAGACTCAATTATGGATGACTTTAGATATTTGATTCCAATAAAAAATGTCTTTAAAAAATAATCTTCTTACTTTTTAAGTATAGTACAAGTATCATTTTACCCCTTTACAACTCAAATATATTTTTTAAACTTTCCATACTTATTTGTCTCTCAAATTTTATTTTTTATTATTTTCACTTTTTATTTTTCTTTAATTTTATTATTTTTACTCATTTATTTTTCCTTTAATTTAATTATTCTATTTTTTATTATTTTTACTTTTTATTTTTTCTTTAATTTTATTATTTTTACCTTTTTATTTTTCCTTTAATTTTATTATTTATACTTTTTTATTTTTCCTTTAATTTTATTTTCATTTTTTAATTTATTTGTCGTAATCTTTATTTTGTTCTCTTTTTTTCTTTTTTCTCAAGCATTATCTATTTTTTTTAATTAATTTGTCTTTAACCTTTATTTTTCTTTTATTTTTGTTTTTTATCAGTTCTCTTTTTTTTTTCCCCTCATTTTTCTCAAACTTTATTTTTATTTTTTCCTCTTATTTTTTATTTTCTCAATTTTTGTAATTCTTTGCTTTTTTCTTAATCTTTATTTTTTTCTTGCCTTTTTTTCTCACTCTTTTTTTTTCTCTATTTTGTTTGATCTTTTTTTTTTCAGTTCTCTTTTTTCCCCTTATTTTTCTCAAACTTTATTTTCAGTTTTCTTCTCATTTTTATTTTTCTCAATTTTTTAATTCTTCACTTTTTTCTTGATCTTTATCTTTTTTCTTTCCTTTTTTTTTTCAATCTTTTTTTTTTCTCTATTTTGTTTGATCGTTTTTTTCTTTTTTCTCAACATCTATTATATTTTCTAATAAATAAAAAATTGGATAATCCTCGAAGGTATCTTCATTTTTCGACATCAAAGCAAATTTAAGGGCATGAATTATTGTTATGAAATTCTTTGAAAATTCTTGAGATAAGTAGTGCCTCTAAGGCGAGAGTTGTAGAATATCTCATAAATAAAGGCATAATATAGTAGTGTCAACTCTTTCTCGTGGGGCATAATTTATTATTTAAAAGTCCTTGAGCTAAGTCTTGCCTCTAAGGCAAGAGTTGTAGAACATCCCACAAATGAAGACATAACGTGTTAAAGTCAACTCTTGCCCGTGGGCATAATTTGTAGTTTGAAAGTCTTTGAGCTAA
>NC_061120.1:213565986-213574878 GCF_002878395.1 Capsicum annuum | reverse complement strand
ACTCTTGCCTTAGAGGCAAGAGTTGTAGAATATCTCATAAATGAAAACATAATGTGGTAGTGTCAACTCTTGCCCGTGGGGCATAATTTGTAGTTTGAAAATCCTTGAGCTAATTAAGTCTTGCCTCTAAGGCAAGAGTTGTAGAACATCTCATAAATGAAAACATAACGTGGTAGTGTCAACTCTTGCCCGTGGGGTATAATTTGTAGTTTGAAAGTCCTTGAGCGGTCTTGCCTTTAAGACAATAGTTGTAGATCATATCATAAATGAAAACATAACGTGGTAGAGTCAACTCTTGCCCATGGGGAATAATTTGTAGTTTGAAAGTCCTTGAGCTAATTAAGAGCTAATTAAGTCTTTCCTATAAGGCAATAGTTGTAGAACATCTCATAAATGAAAACATAACGTGGTAAAGTCAACTCTTGCCTGTGGAGCATAATTTGTAGTTTGAAAGTCCTTGAGCCAAGTCTTGCCTCTAAGGCTATAGTTGTAGAACATCTCATAAATGAAAACATAACGTAGTAGGATCAACTCTTGCCCGTAGGATATAATTTATTGTTTGAAAATCCTTGAGCTAAGTATTGTCTCTAAGACAATAGTTGTAGAACATCTCATAAATCAAAATACAACGTGGCAGTGTCGACTCTTGCTCATGAAATATAACTTATTGTTTGAAAGTCTTTGAGCTAAATCTTGCCTCTAAGACAATAGTTGTAGAACATCTCATAAATAAAAACATAACGTGGTAGAGTCAACTCTTGCCCGTGGAATATAATTTGTTGTTTGAAAGTCCCTGAGCTAAGCCTTTCCTCTAAGGTAAGAGTTATAAAACATCTCATAAATCAAAATATAATGTGGTAGTGCCGACTCTTGCTGATGAAACATAACTTGTTGTTTGAAAGTCATAAGTCTTGCCTCTACAATGTAGTAGTGTCAACTCTTGCCCATGAAACATAGCTTATTATTCGAAAGTCGTAAGTCTTGTCTTTATAATGTGATAGTATCAACTCTTGCTCATAAGATGTAACTTGAATGGAAAAAATCGAAGAAAAGAACAAAAATAATAAAAATTGTGGAAAAGGAAGAAAATGAAGAAAAATATTAAAAAACAAAAATCAAAGAAAATATAGAAGTTCAGATTGAATAGAAAAAAATAAAGGTTGAAAAAAAAAAGATTAAACAAAAATAAAGGTAGAGAAAAATTTTAAAAGAATTTTTTTTTTTTTTTTTTATAAAAGTAGACGTTGAAAGGTATAAAAAAAAGTAAGGGTTAGGAAAAAAAAGGAAAGAAAAAAATAATATAAAAGAAAAAAGAAAAAAAAAGTTGAGAGGAAAAAAGGAAAAAAGAAAAAAGTAAGGGTTGAGAAAATTAAAAATTAAAATAGAAAAGAAAAAATAAAAATCAAAGTGAAATTAAAAAGTGAAAAAAATAAAATAAAAGGTGAAAGATATAAATATGGAGTCGTTATCCATTATGAGGATCATTTATGTACTTTACTCTATTGATCAGGGGTAGTTTTGTTCAGAAAAAATATTAGTTAATAGGTAAAAACTATTTTAAGGAAGCTCTTTTATTTGAGGCTAAAATTTGAAAGTCATCCAAATTTGAGTCTATTTTTTAGATTTACCCAAAATCGAATTGGGTCTTGACCCGCTTAGTTTAAAAAATATTAGCATATTAATATTTATCCCTTGTAAACTCAATTCATGAAAATAAATTTTGATGAAGTTAGGAAGTTGGGTGGATGTGTAGAGAGTGGGGCTAGAGGCGGGGTAAGAATAGTTTTTGAAATTTAATTTTTTAAAAAATAAAAATTTATTTTTTGGAGAGGAGTGTGGGGTAGGGGGTCGGGAGTTAGGATGGGGTAGAGTTAAGAATTACTTTTTAAAAAATAATTTTTTGAAAAGAGTTATGCATGGGGTGGGATAAGAATTTTATTTTTCTTGACTTGACATTTGAAAAGTGAAATTTATCATGAAAATGGTGAAATAAAAATTTGAGATGTGACTTTAAGATTCCTCCACTTTTACTTTCTATTTAATAAATAAATGATTTGTTTTCTATCAATGTCATATATCACAGAGGTTAAGCTGAATATTTTATACTGGTGACCGAAAGTAATAGAGCTATTTAGAGGTAATCTAATTATGTCATAAGAGAAGAAAAATCAATATTTGTCTTTTATTTTTGTTCCAAATTAATCAATGCATGGTTTTTAATAAATTCAGTTAGCTACTTTCTTTTGATAATTTTCTTTAAATTTGATGTTATGAATTCAACAAACTAAGATTTAACTTATATATATTCAGGATGTAACTCTTTTTTCTTTTCTATTATATAGAAGAGCTGGTTTCTACCAGCTCTTTGTGAATTTACTTTTTTACCCTTATTATTTACTATATTACACTCTAATTATTTCATGATTTATTATATTATTTTTAATTAATTATTATAAGTCGTTTATATATTAGAATTAATAATATTTTTTTATAATATTTCCCCTAATTAATCATTATAAGTCATTTATAGAAAATTAATAATATTTAATTAAAAAAATAGATATTTATAACGTTTGTTTTAGCGGCATTAACCGTGATTTTACTATATCATCCCTAACTAATTATTATAAGTCATTTATATATTAAAAAATTAATAATATTTTATTCAAAAATTAATTACTATATTATCCCCTATCATTTTACTATATTACCCCTAATTGCTCCGTGATTTACTATAATATCCCTAATTAATTATTATAAGTCATTTATATATTAGAATTAATAATATTTTCTTATTATATTATCCCTAATTAATTATTATCAATAATTTATATATTAGAATTAATAATATTTAATTAAAAAAATAGATATTTATGATGTTTGTTTCAGCTACTTTAACCGCGATTTTACTATATCATCCCTAATTAATCATTATAAGTCATTTATGTATTAAAAAATTAATAATATTTAATTTAAAAAATAGATGACATGGCTGCCTGCACTGGTTTTGACTAGTGCTTCATCATTTACTATATTATCCCTAATTGCTCTGTGATTTACTATATTATCCCTAATTAATTATTATGAGTCATTTATATATTATAATTAATAATTTTTTTATTATATTATCCCTAATTAATTATTATAAGTCATTTATATATTAGAATTAATTTATTTAATTAAAAACTAAAAATTTATGACGTTTGTTTCAGCTGCTTTAATCGTGATTTTACTATATATATTACCCCTAATTAATTATTATAAGTCATTGATATATTAGAATTAATAATATTTTTTAATTATATTACCCCTAATTAATTATTATAGGTCATTTATATATTAGAATTAATAATATTTAATTAAAAAAATAGATATTTATGACGTTTGTTTCAACTACTTTAACCGTGATTTTACTATATCATCCCTAATTAATTATTATAAGTCATTTATACATTAAAAAATTAATAATATTTAATTAAAAAATAGATGACATGTCTGCCTATATTACCCCTAATTTCTCCATAATTTACTATATTACCCCTAATTAATTATTATAAGTCATTTATATATTAAAATTGATAATATTTTTTTACTATATTACCCCTAATTAATTATTAGAAGTCATTTATATATTAGAATTAATAATATTTAATTTAAAAAATAGATATTTATGACGTTTGTTTCAGCTTCTTTAACCGTGATTTTGCTATATCATCCCTAATTAATTAATATAAGTTATTTATGTATTAAAAAATTAATAATATTTAATTAAAAAAATAGATGACATGTTTGCCTATATTACCCCTAATTGCTCCGTGATTTACTACATTACCCCTAATTAATTATTACAAGTCATTTATGCATTAGAATTAATAATATTTTTTACTATATTACCCCTAATTAATTATTATAAGTCATTTATATATCAAAATTAATAATATTTAATTAAATCAATGTACATTTATGTTTATATCTCATCAGTATCAAATTTTAATGCTAAAAAATATTTATAGTGTTGGCCCATGCTGACACGGACCATGCCCCTCTAGTAATAATATACGTGTGACCTAACCTATAGTTATAGCATGTAAGTTATTATTTCTTTATCAATTAATAAGATTTATATATAAAAAAAAAGGGGTTACAATTATTTTATAAGTAACTCAATTGTGTAAATATTTTTTTAATACTATTTACACATGAACTTAAAATCATTGTTTTACAGTTGGATTTATTGGAAGTTTACTGTGAATTCATGATTTTGTAACTTTAGTAGGAACATGTCATTTTCTCTATAGTAAGATTTTCTTTTTCTTTACTTAAAAAAAGAAAAAACTAATTTTGGAGGATTGATAGTACTTTTTGGATTTTTCTTAGTGAAAATTATCTCAAATATACTTATTAAATTGCTAATTACAAGTTATAGCATAACTTTTCAATAATTACTAAATTAAAGAAATAATTACAAACTATAGCAATTTTTGAAAAAAAATATTTTAATTAAATATTCGAAAGTCAATATTTTAATGTTTATTATTTATATTATTTCCTTATATTCAACATTTAACATTTATCACTCTTAATTAAAGTTTTGGATAACTATAACAAATTAAGGTATCAATATTTTTTATTTTTATTTTAATAATTAAGTATTAAAGTTTGTTCACAATCTAATGAGTCTTATATGGTAAATATATTTTTTAAAATTATGAACTGATTTTTTATTTTTTATTAACTTGAATAATTAACTTGCTTCTAGATTTTTTTTTATGTTTTACTGTCTTTAATTACCAATAGAATTCTTATATCTTTACCTTTTTAAACATCTTTTAACTTTAAAAAAGAACTGATTTCATTATTTTAATTTTATTTCAAAAATCATTCATGTTTTACGGGATATTTTTAGCTAAAATCAAACGCAAGCTCTTTTACTTTTTACCAACTATCAATAAAACTTTTTAAAACTCATTATTCTTCACGCCAGATCTTTTACTCTTACGCAAGATCTATTACTTTCAACTTATTTTCCCTTCGTTTTGAGTATGATTTTTGATTTCCCAACATACACTCACCGTTGAAGGTTGAATTAATAGGCTACACAATAGCTATTTCCCAACATTTCGTTTTGAATTGGTTTTTCAATAGCTACGTTGATATTCGTTATATCACAAATTATATCCATACGTTCTTCTTCAACTTCTTCAAAATCTGGACTTAACCGGATCAAACGAACACAATCTTTTGAAAATAGCTTTCTCCATTTCGATTTTTTTCGTTACAACTCTGTTGTCCAACACAAACAATTTCTCCTTCAGTTTGGTGGATTGGATCGTCCGATATATCCATAGTTGTAACGTACAATGGATATTTTAAGAAAAAAACAAAAATCATTTTTTTCTGTTCCAGATATACCTTCACACTTGTGTCATTGTGTATGACCATAGTTGTGCATCTATCACTTATTGTGTATCTTATTTCAAGTTTATTTGAAATTGTGTCTCATCAACTGTGTTGCGATTGCTTCTCCTAATCCTTTGTAGTTTGTAGTTGCATCATACATAATCTCATCACTACCAAAGTTCCTCGGTATTCCTGTTTAAACAACAATTTTACCTTTCATGCAATTGATAACATACACAAAATCAAATCATCATCATATTATATAAAATTCAACAATATAACAAAAGAGAATTGAAGAAACACACAAATAAATTCTTTAAGTTCGTTTTGAATGCAAAATATCCATTTTCAATAAAAAATTTAACACACCTGACAAATCTCATTTCCTTCCATGACATATCATGATTGAATGCAAATTATCAAAATTCATATTTGTTATCAAAATAAATACTTATTTTTTCTTTTCTTTTAAATAATAATCCTCAGCAATTTGTTAGAAGAAGTCGAAAGTACGTTTTTTTGTTTACTGCCAGAATTTGATCGTGTACAAAGAGGAAGGTAGTGTATGAAGATGTAAACTCTTTATGCAAGTATTAAAAGTGGAGAAAATAAAAACGGTTGAGGGATTTGGGGGTGGATTAATATGAGTAATTAAGGTTGACTATATTTAAGGAAAGAATATTGTATATTAGTTGTATTAAATCTTTATTTTCCTTTTCATTAATGATTTTTTTGTATTTTTTTTTAGATAAAAACCTTTTTTAACTTTTTTTTTAAATGAAAGTTGCTATAACTTGTAATAACCAATCTAATAAGTTTATTTAGTTAATTTTCCCTTTTTCTTAATATTTCTAGGTCACATATGATTTACGAATTAGGTAATGCTTATAGCAATTGACATGGAGGTTACTTAATCTTTTTGGGTTTTGGGTCCTACCTATTAAGTAGATAATATTAAGGCCCAAATTTAGTGACTAAAGTTGGAAAGGCCTAAAGGGTGATTTACAAAGGGAAATTTAGTGACTAAAGTTGATAGCATACTTAAGAGTTAAATTACAAAAAAATAACAACACTTTTGTGTAATTACTCCATGTAGCATAAATAGCATTAGTTTTAATAAAACTCAATTACTTTTATCCTGAGAAAAAGTTACTGTACATATTCTCCCTATTTCACGCTTTCCAACATATATTTCCTTTTTTCAAAATCTTTTTTTCTATTTTTCACGACTCTATCCTTATTCCTGCGTCCCAATCTTCTTCCAATTTTTTTATTTCGCACAAATTCAACCACGATCTGAAACGATTTTGTTCCTATAATTCAGGTATCTATTTAACTCAGTTATTGCATGTTAGCGTTTTCAATTTTTTTTTTTTATATATATTCAAATTCATAGCAAATTCGTTTTTACGATTTCTACTCTCTAATGGCTGAACACACAGTAAAATCACTATCAAAAAGTGGTATACGAAATACTAATTTGATTTCTGATTATGTACCATCGTTTAGTCTTGGTTTAACTCAAGAAAATATAGTTAAAGTTGTTTCAAATTCTTTACAGTCCAAACAATTTGTGAGTTTGAAGGAAATTAGGTCCAAGTTTTGGAACGACGCGATGAAGATTACTGAAATTTTGAAAAAGGGTAAAAAGATGAAGAAAATTGATTCAGTAAAAGAACAAAAATAAAAAAAAGTATGAGAAGAAAAGGAAAGCCAAAGAAATTAAAGAAGTAAGGAAGGAGGATGTTGATGTTCAGATTTCTTCCGCTGATGAATCTGAAGAAGCCATTGAAGATGAGGTCATTTTTGGCTTTGTAATTGTTTTATATATGTATTTTTTTTGTTGTGTTTAATAAGCAGTTAATATGTATTTTTTCAAGCCGTTAATATGTATTTAGGGAATTCTAGCCGTTAATATGTATTTTAGCATATGTGAGATACTAATGAAGATTTAGTGGCTAAATGTATTTTTAAGTATATTTGATACATATTTTTTTGTGTTGGTTGTATTTTTTTCATATTCAAATACATATACATGTTATATGTACTTTATGTTTTGTTTAATAAGGTGTAGGTGTAAAATGTATTTTATGTCAAGATGATATGTATTTATGGATTCATGAGAGCTGATATTTTGTTAACATATGTTTTTTGCTTTTAGTGATGATTTTTGTATTTTTTTTTGCTGTTCATAATACATATGAATTTATAGATTGATGTCATGCTGATATGTAGTCAGGGATTGATGTGAGCCGTGTTCTTTTTAACCTTTGTATTTTGGTTATAGTTTAAGACATTGTAGTTTTATTTTTTATAGGTGCTGCATGACGACATATTCATTGCAAGAAAACTTCCTCGTTTGGCACCAAATATGTCCATGTCAACACACTCTGTAGAAGATATGCTGCACTACTGTGGGACTATGGTATTCGAAAACAAGACGCGAATGCTCATAGTTATTTCGAAGCACCATCGAGGCCTGTTAGGCAAAGTAGAATAACTAATGTCACATAAGTTCTAGATGTATGATGGTTTGTGGATTTATCACATTGGATATTATAACAAACAGGTATATGGATGTAGTTTAATATGTATTTTTGCAAACTTATATTGAACTGCATGTTACAGTAAGTGAAAAATTTGTTCGATTTTACTTGTTTTATATATTTAGTTTTTACATGTTGCATTGAGAACTAACCCAAAAAATACATATACAGTAAAAATACATATGGATGAACAAATACATATGACAGTTAAAAAACACATATAATCTAAAAATACTTACAAAGTGTTAACATACATATGCAGTGATCAAATAATTAAATAAAAATACATTTCAAATCTAAATCCTATGTTAGGTGTTCAACTCTAGTAATATGAATAAATACACTATTAAGTTTTAACACAGTTCAGATATTATTTTTTAGTTGTTTAGTTTTAAACATAAATATGACTGTTAACAATAAATATGTTTATAAATACATAAACATTATTAAATATACATATTAGTTTAAAATATAGATATAGTTTTGAAAATACATACGAGTTGCAAATACATATATAGTGATTTTAGACATGTATACATATATAGTGTTGAAAATTTATATCAATGTAAAAATACATTTACAGTGATAAAAATATATATGAGTTGAAAATACATATGAATAGAGTATGCTGACAGAGTATTGAAAATACATATGAGTTACAAATACATATAGAGTATTGAAAATACAAGACTAGTATTTTTCACAATGCAAATAAGTATTCTTTTTTTGACATACATACAAACACAACTTTCAGATTTAACACTTTTCATATATCAAATGAGGCATAAATGACTTAATACATAATGTAGACACATAATTTTGTCCCTCCCCAAAAGCATTCTTACCATTTTACCCACGTCTTAGTGTATTCCCTCACCCGTGTGATATCCCCTTCACAAAAAGACAAAAATAACAATTCCTAACTAATTTTATCTTATTCTAACAA
>NC_061120.1:213556450-213562986 GCF_002878395.1 Capsicum annuum | reverse complement strand
GTTTTGAATTTTGTGTGATTTGTTTGTTTGCTTGTTTTGTGTGTTTATGTGGTTTGTATATTTGTAATGTCAAATTAGCCGATACGCTCCACCAAGCGACCGTGGTCGAACCACGGAATCGAGGGGTGCCTAACACCTTTCCCTCGGTCAACAAAATTACTTAGCCAAAATCTCTGTTCACGGATCAGTTTTTAGAGTCAAACCGTTTCGAAAAGGATTTTCCAAAGGTGACTTGGCACATCGGATTATGCCAAGTAGCGACTCTGAATAAGAAAAAACAATGTAAATAATCTTTTTTTTTCGAATTTTTTTTTTCATTTTTATCACCTTAATAATAAAACCCTTTCAAAACCAAAATACGATCTTTTGGATGTTGAAAAAGGGGTGTGACAGCTCTGCCGACTCTGTTGGGGACTTTTCAGAATTCGAACTTATTTTTTGGAGTCGTATCGGCTTTGTTTGGCATTATGGGTGTATAAACATTGTTTGTGATTATTGTTTGTGTTATTGTTATCACTGTTGTGCATTTTTGTGCTCTTTGTTTACAGTTTTTTTTTCTTTATGTGTTGCCGCTTTATATCTAGCATCATTTGCATAACCCGAGTCAATTCGTTTTGCAACAAGTCCCGGAGTGCACGTCGTGCGCACGAGCTCTAGTTGAGTCACCCTTATTTTAGGGGGGAAGCCGTTGGATGTATGGAGTGGGTGAAAAGCAAAACAGCCACTATGGACCATATGCTCCCCGAATGGCCTTATTAGTAAACCACAACGTAGGTCAGTCTTTAGGTCATTCTTATATGCATCATATTGAGACCTAGTAGGGCCCACACGGTTCTTTGTAGGAGACTCACCTTTAAAGCATCCCCATGTGCTAAATGTTACATCTTTCAGGGTAATGTGGTCATTTGACGGACTGATTCAGGGAAAGCATGTGTTAGAAGTAAGGTGTGCTTGAAAAAAAAAGAGAGAAAAGGTGAATTAAATAAGAGTTTTGTAGTTTTTAGGTTCTTTATGACTTTTGTTTTCCACGATTCAAAAATTCAAAAAAAAGAAAAAAAATCAAAAAGATTTTCCTTTTGTTTCCTTTAGCAAGCTTTCACAATTCGAAAACTCCAAAAAAAATTTTTTTAGGGGCTTTTTATAAAATAAAAATTCAAAAAAAGGTGGTAGAAGTTTTGTACATTTCATTTAACGAAAATACCAAAAATTTTTTTTCTTTCATAGCTGTTGGTGTCATTTTTTTTATGTAAAGTGTCGAATTAAAAACTCAAAAAAAAAAGACTTTGTTATATTGTTCATCATGTGTCTTTGGTCGTGTCTCAAGTCAGGGTGTCATCTGTTATTTAATCATTAATTGTTTAATCTGGACGAACTACACACCCCTGATTCTCCTCTTTCGGGAGTGAGATACGTAGGCGGCCTATTGTTGGTTCGGGGATCTTATTTGAAAAATTCAAAAATATTTCTTCACTCTCCATTTAGAGTAGGTGTTTCATATACGTCTTTTAAAGAAAACTACAAAAAGATTTTTCATTTAATAGGTTCAAGTTTCGTTTTCATATGAAATTCAAAATCAAAACCCAAAAAAAATTTTCTTTGGTAATCATAGGTTTCATTTTGTATAGGAATTTTAAACGTGAAAAATGCAAAAAAGAGTCTATTCTTTTGACAATTTGTTATTTTCTTCTCTTTTTAAAGTTTCAAGAAAAGAAAAAAGAAAGGAAAAAGTTTAATTAGCCATTTTGGCAAAACTTCACGAACTACGCACACCTGATTTTTCTTTTTTGGGGGTAAGATACGTAGGCGCCCTTCTTGGGTTCGGTGATCTTTTCAAGAAAAAAAGAGGTTTTGAAAAACTGTTAAACTCTAAACATTTGCTATATCTTGTCCAGTTAGTTTAAGATGGTTGGTTTGTGGCATTTTGACTAGTCCTCCATATTGCTCCAAGTCACAGAGGAAGTTATGGCCAACAAGGATACCGAGTTAGTTGTCACTAATTAGATAGGGAGTTCGGGGAATGAGAATGTAGGAGATAATGAAGAGATTCTGAAATTAAGGCGGCAAATAATAGAAATGCATCGAGCTTGGGCTAATGGGTTGCCACCACCTCCAGTTCCCACTGATAATCTGGAATATCTTTCTAGATTGCCTCCCGTGTCACATGCACAATTTCCCATTTTTGTTGATATGCCACAACATGCATCAGGATCGACTCGGGGGCAACAATATCCAACCACTTCCAAGGTTCATTTCCTCACTCTCCAATCCAAGACTACCATATACTCGGCCCCAGCTGCTATTCATGCTTTTATAGCCCCACTCCCGTCTGAAGCTCCTACTTTTAATGTCAATCTAACGATTGTGATTTCTCACTCTACAAGCGACCCTGTATTGAATATTTTTAGTGATCAACATTACGCTCCCGAGCCCACATTTAAGTCGACTGGTCTTTACGACTGCCCTCAACTGCCTGAATTTCCTCCAAATACTGAGAAACCTGTTATGACAGAAGAACAAGAGGAAATAGCCAGAAAATTGAGAAGTTTGGAACTGACTATGAAAAACTTGCAAGGACTTGGGGGGTACAAAAGTGTCTCATATAAAGATCTGTGCATGTTTCCAGGTGTACATCTTCCTTTTGATTTTAAAATGCTGAAGTTTGAGAAGTATGATGGACATGGTGATCCTATAGCATATTTGAGACGCTATTGCAACCAGCTAAGGGGCGCTAGAGGGAAGGAAGAACTACTCATGGCTTATTTCGATGAGAGTCTTTCAGGTCTAGCTTCAGAATGGTTTGTTGACCAAGACATTGATAAGTGGATTAGTTGGGATGACCTAACTAATGGATTTGTGCAACAATTTCAATAAAATGTGGAGTTGATACCTGATGAAAAATCCCTAACTAGTATAAAAAAGAAGAATACTGAGAGTTTCAGGGAGTATGTGATCAGATGGCGCGAACAAGCTGCTAGAGTAAAACCGCCAATGAAAGAAAGCAAGATAGTGGAGGTGTTTATTCAAGTGCATGATGAAACATATTATCAACATTTGTTACCTATATTAGGCAAGCCATTTATTGAGGTCCTCAAAATGGGGGAGATGATAGAGGATGAAATTAAGACTGGTCACATTGTGAGTTTTGCAAAATTGAAAGCGACTACTCAAGTAATTCAAAAAGGTTTGGGAAGTGTTGGAGGAAAGAAAAATGAGGAAGATGCATCTGCTATTATAGTTGGACAACAGGCACGGGAAAGAGGACCATACCATCGTTACCCAAGGGCTTAAACCCAAGTTTATGGACAAGTTCCATAGAATCCTTCCCAAAATTCATTATATTTCATTCCCCCATCTCCATATCAAGTGTATAATACGCAACCTCATGTTCAACCCCCATCTTACCCACATTGGCGTGCGCCAACTCTGCCGAGTTATCCTCCAACTC
This sequence comes from Capsicum annuum, assembly GCF_002878395.1. Lineage (NCBI taxonomy): Eukaryota > Viridiplantae > Streptophyta > Magnoliopsida > Solanales > Solanaceae > Capsicum > Capsicum annuum. The sequence goes on along the minus strand of NC_061120.1, from coordinate 213,559,541 downwards.
CACATACATACCGAAGCCCTTCTAGGCCTGGTTTTCAATTTAAACCAAATAATGAAATGAGACAGAAGTCGAGGGATAGCTTCACACCCATTGGAGAGTCGTATGTAAGTTTATTCTAGAGATTGGTACAGTAGGGCATAATCACTCCTCTCCTTGGGTATACTCCTGACCCATATTTAAGAAGTTTTGATCCTAATGTACAATATACATATCATTCTGATGTTCAGGGTCACAGTATTGAAGATTGTCGTGCTTTGAAAAGAGAAATTGAAAAGATGATTCAAGATAAATCAATCATGGTGCAGAACATTGACAGTGAGGAAAACTCTAGTCATGCTGATATGCAAACTAGTGGCTAAGATGTCAGGTTGAGCAATTGAGAAGTCACCCCTCTCCTTACCAGGAAGGGGTTTGGTAGCTTGTTTGTTTTATTTTTTGTTCTTCAAATTATTTCAGGGTTGTAGTTTGGGATCTGTCTTGTTTTGTCCTTTTGTTGTTTATGTTCAAACTTTTCTATCTTTTGTTTCGACTAAATGAAGTGTCTCATTTTTCTTTGTGTTTTAAATATGTGTTGTTTATTTGTTTTCTTTACATAGTACATTTTGTGTTGACTCTAGTGATATGACATGCTAGTGAAATTTTCAGCCAGATCTTAAAATCCAGTTTAAGCATGAACATTGAATCAGAGGGTTAAAGTTAGAAAAAGAGAGCATATGAGAAAATAGATAGAGTGCTGAGACATTTGGTGACAAGTTAAGGCAATTATTTTGAGAATCACAAGAACAACTTGGTCATCGATCGAAAAGCAAGTCCCAATTAGGTCAAATAGTGGATGTGTGATCCCTATATCAAGAGAAACAAGAAGATAAGTAGCTCCACGAAAGCATGAGTCATTCGATGTGAGGAATGTACAACAAAGACGGAGTTTGTAGAAGAAGTAGTGAAGCACAGACTAAATCTGCTTAAAAAGATGTCACAAATGATCTTCATCTCTCACTTTTATATTACATGATATATGCTTGCATTTTCAAGGATTGATATGACGAAGACATTTCATTCTGCTATCCAAACATCGTGTCATCCTCTGTTTACCCCATTTGAGCTTCAGTCCTATTTTATTTCATATCTCTCTTTTGGAATCAATATAGTCAGCAAAGCTCAAAACAAAAGTATCGAGCAAAACAATAGATTCATAAAAAGTTCAAAAAAAAAAGAGAGAAGAAAAAAAAATATGTCCAAAAAGAAAAAAAGTGTCAAGACAAATAGAGTCAGAAAAATCCAAAGAGAAAAGAGTCAACAAAAGAAAAAAATTAGAATCAAGTGAAAGAACAAGCTGCCAAAACTACGCGTGACCTGATTCTCCTCTCTCGGGAGTGAGATACGTAGGCTGCCCTACTAAGGGCTCGGTCCAACTAAATAAATAATTTAGAATCACCCAGTCAAAAGAAACTGGGGCATGAGTTAATCCTCATTGTTTGAGTCGATTCCAAAAGTTGTAAGTCCTAACCCACTTCAAGTGTCGTTTGGGCCTCATGTCATCCTTTCTTTTTAACCCTATCCAAAAGCCAATTTACAACCAAAGAAAGACCTTCAGATCAATCTTTGGGGATGTTAAGGCAAAGCATGCAAGAGATATGATGATGTATTTGGGAACTACCTGTCTTCCTCAGCACAAGGAATCAAGAGAGAAATAAAAATGAGAGAGTCTTATTGGTGAAAACCCTCACGGGCACCGTAAGACGATGGTAAGTTGAGAGAAATAAAAATGAGAGTCTTCTCGGTGAAAACCCTTACGGGCACCATAAGACGATGGTGAGATGAGAGAAAAATAAGAGAGGTTTGTTAGCGAAAACCCTTCAAGGTGCCACTAGCCGAATGAGGTCTCCAAATGTAATTGGCCCAAGGAAGCAACTCAGTTTCAAGGTCATTAACCCAACAACAACTGGTGGAAGGTGTGGATGGAAAGATCAGGCAGATTAATCCAAAATGCATGGCATAATCATTAGAGTTGACAGTCATTTTTAGATAATTTTTTTGTTTCTTTGTTTCAAATGGGGACATTCATTGTCTTTTCTTTCTTCTTTATATTTTTATTTTTATTTTTCTTGGGTCAGTTGTCCAAATAAAAATCACTGTCATTTTTTTTTTGTCTTTGAGTCAAGTCCTTGTCAAAACAAGTGAGAAAATATTTCAAAACTGCTACCAGCTTCTCCAATTGCACAAAGCAAGATAAAAGTCAGCACATAAAAGAGACATGATTGTTAGCCGAAATAAGACATACAAATTTTGTCAACAAACAAGTCTGGGAATTCATGAAAATACCAAGGTTCAAAGGGTTTATTTGAAGAGCATGGCAAAACAGAGATACTGTGTTTGTTTCAGAGTCACTCTTAATAATATGAGTTTGGGTCAATGATGCATCAAGTCAACGACCTATGTTAATGGTTGGAAGCAAGGTTAAAAGTGACAGGGGCAAAAGTGATTGCCGTGAAAGTTAAGCCACAAACCAACCACCATGTTTTTAAACTAACAAGTTTTCTTTGTATGAAATAGGAATACATGCTACCTTCGAATCAAGGATTTCAAAGCCTAAACATAAAGGGCCGTAATATTCTCACTTCTACAAATGCAAGAGGCAATGTTGCTGCACATATTTGGTATTCAAACCCATGGTAATTCAAAAGGCATTTGTAAGGAGATGCACTTCCTTATTTTGGTAATTCTAGCAACATTTGTAAAGAGACGCACTTTCTTGTTTGGGTACTTCCAACAATATTTGTAAGGAAACACACTTCCTTATTTTGTAAATACAGCAACATTTGTGATGAAACACACTTTCTTGTTTGGTAATTCAAGCGGTATTTGTAAGGAGATGCACTTCCTTATGTGGGAAATTCAAGTAACATTTGTAAGGAGATGCACTTTCTTATTTGATAATTCAGGCAACATTTGTAAGGAGATGCACTTCCTTGTTTGGTAATTCGATTGACATTTGTAAAGAGATGCACTTCCTTGTTCGGGTAATTCCAGCAACATTTGTAAGGAGACGCACTTTCTTGTTTGGGTAATTCCAGCAACATTTGTAAGGGGA
>NC_061120.1:213548578-213553450 GCF_002878395.1 Capsicum annuum | reverse complement strand
ACTTTACCTTATAGACATCCCCAAATCCACCTTCACCAATTTTATTATCAGGAGAGAAGTTGTCAGTTGCAGCTTGGATTGTACCAAAGCTGTATTGCAAGGATTCAACTGTGGAAATGTCACTTATATCTGCAAAAACAAATACTCCCCCGTTTCATATTAGTTGAAAAAACTTTACAAACAGGTGTGGATACTTTCAAAAGTAATTTATTGCAAGAATAATATGAAAAAAAATTAATTAATGCTTTCTTGATTTAGTAAGGTAACCAACTAAATGAAACAATTATTTTTAGTAAGATGATCAACTAATCTGGGACGAAGGGGGTAAGCAATAATAAGTCGTCGGTGTTAGTTGTATGTCAACTAATACATATAGAGGTGTTTCCAAAAACCCCACCGTATTTAGTGTTATAAAACATGATTTTTTTCCACTCACTTTCTATCAAATCAGATCATTGAAAAAACATATAGTGGATAACATGTTTCAGTGAAACGTTGGAAAGCTATTTAAATTTTTCGCTATAATATTTCTTTTCTTACTGACTGAGTCAAAATTTATGTAAAAATAGCCACTTTCTATGAAAATAGCTACTGAACGATTTTTGGAAAATTCCAATGAAAAAATAGTTACTACTTTTTAGTAGTAAAGTAGTAAAGTAAAGTCACACACAATTATTTTAGGGATAACAACACATATAGCCAAGACTATGATATTTATAACTTTTTATATCTAATTTATAAAAAAAATAACCCTAAATTGTGACCATATTAATTTATGTTTATCCACTAAAAGCTCTTAAAGATTAACCACACTTCCTTTTCACAAAATAACTCCATATTTCTTCCCTCTTAAAACCAGATACAGTAACGGCAACCCAGGAGTTATATCTTTTTTCCCAAATCACATACACTAATTATACATTGAATTTATAGTGCATAATTATTGAATTTGTAGTGTATAATTAAAGTAAATTCAATGCATATCCTGTATAATAGACATATAATTCATGTATAATTAGTGATTATACACTCACGTAATTATTTTTCGAGATATATACAAACAACACAAGGTATTATTTAATTTTAGTCGTCCAAAAACACGTATAGAGGAGAAATTATTGTACTTAATTACTTGGATCCATTTTTTCAACATTAATATTAATAAATCTGCCCTAAGTTTCTTTTAATTTTTTTCTATATATAGTAAGAGTTAGTTACTTCGATGTGACAAAAATATTGTATTTTTATGAAATTTATTAAGGAATAAAATTCATTGAGCTTTCGTGAAATTAACCTTTCGATTTTTGCAAACTAGTCCTTAGATTTACCTTTAGTATCCGTTATGGCATCATATTTTTTAGAAGCTCTCCTTCTGAAGTAACAGTAGACCACAATAAGAAGGACGATTGAAACAACTGCAGAAACAGCAATGGCAACGATCACTCCTGCTGAAATTCTCCGATTTTTATCCGAATCACCTGAAACATAATCTGAATTAATACTCTTTGACGTAGCTATGTATAAAAAAGGATGGTCAGGATATATGTATATATACTAAATGTTACTTTTGGTACGTATATATTAGACCTTGAAAGTATTCTTGAACAATCCTTATTGAAATTTTTAACTTTACCACGATTAGTACCGGAAAACAGGTAAAAGTTTACAGAATAAAAAACATCATGTAGTTAGACATATATTTTATTGCACACAATGAAGTCAAATGAATTCACATTATGTGGTGGTAAGTTTTCACAATTTTATGTTGATGGACAACGTATGAAAATAATTTTATAGCGTTGTGTGTAGGGGAAAAATATTGAAAATATCGTCAGACAAAGGAGCGACAATTATATCTACGATAAATCTCCAGCGATCCAACAATAATCATCTTGACTTGTACTGATTACATATAACAGGGTAATTTATTTTAATTGCTAGCTTACTATTCCACTATTTATGAAAATTTAATGTAGTTATTATTTGGGTGATCAGATATTATAAATTTTATTTATTCAGTGTATAGATGATCGGATAAAATTATATTGTCAGTATACATAAATTATATATCGATCACCTCCTGAAGAATTGGGAGGAGTAGATGAAGCTTGTGGCGGAGCAGGTGGCGGTGGTGTGAACACGGTTGCTGTATCATTATAGAAGGGATACAATTCGTATCTGCACAAACAAATACCAAAATGTAACTCGTATTCTCAAAATTATGAGTTCAGAATTTAACAAGTCCTGAAATTAAATAATTTCTCTCTCAAACGCACATGCACATATATTTTATCTGTTTAAGTTAAGCGATACATTTTGGTTTTAAACTTGTCCCGAATAAAGATATGCTATATACCTTTTATATTTTGAAAACAATTTAAAATAAAAATTTTATTTTATTTTTAATGAGATAACTTGTACTCATATAAATATGGGTAAAAACTTGTAGTCATAAATATGAATGCCTTGTTTTAGGTATGCAAGTAAGTTTGTATTCTTATTTTAGACCAGAAGTTTTAAAAGTTCATCTTTCTTTCTTAAAATTTATGTTCAGTCAAAGCGCATCACATAAATTTGAATGGAAGTAGTGTGTGCGCATATAACATCTAAACAAATATAGAGTTTAGTTGAACTCCGAATAATCTACATGATATGTTTCTCTATCCATGTTTCAATTTGTTTATCTAGTTTTGGATTTGACACATTTTAAAAACTAGAAAAGACTTTTGAATTTATGATTTTAAACTAAAGATATGTTGAATGTACTAAAATGTCCTTTCATCTTGTGAAACTCTGATCTTAAACATGTATAGAATTAAAAAGCTGTCAGAAAAAGAAAAAAGAAACAACTTGACAGCTTTCTTTTTAAAACGGAAAGTAAAATAAGCAAATTGAAGCGAAAGAACTAAATATTTTTTGAAGGATCGAACGGGAGTATACCTTACACCACAACTAGGGAAAACAACTCTAGCACCTTGTGACTTGTCACAACAACTAGGCAAGTTTGATATGGCATCTCTAAGGCATGTATTACAACTAGCTGCAGAAATATCAGGAGTGCACTGTGCAAGTGCGTACACTTTCTGAAACGAACTATAGTTGGCACTTTTCGTCGCATATTTCTTAGCTGAGCCACCATTAGCCGCCGCGGTCGCCACGTCATCTAACATACTACCCAAAATTGGTCTAAAATTATCTGGATCACTAATATTCTGAGTATTATACAGAATAATTCTGGCCAGATTTTGATCTGGCGTGCCAAAAAAATACTGGTCCGAATAACGTAATATGCAGTTGTCATAATATACCAGCGCCACTTTTCGTTGCGGGCATAGTTGCAAAATGTCTATACCAGCGGTTGTCACGCATTGGTGACAATCGCTGGTAGAGACGTCGCCACGACATAGGAAATTGCCGTAGACCATGTTGTTAGCTGAGGAATTGTAGAAACCGTTTGGTCTAGTGGCATTAGTGGCAAGAGAGGACAGTAGGATTTGAATGCTGGATTGATAAGTGCTGTTTGGTTCGTAAGTGGTTGTATTTGGACATGTATTGAAGAGAGGTTGTGACATAACCTGAGTATTGTTCATCATTTGAAATAGAAAGCAAGAATAAAACTTCAATATTATGGTGAAAGAAAGGCATATAGGGATGTTGTTAAAAGTGGACATTATATTTTATGGTGATGTGATAAAAATAAGGTTTGGTTCTTGATTTTTATGTATCTTTTGTAAAGCTAAATATATAGAAGAATCTTGTGGCTTGGACACCCTTTAGAAAGGGGTATCATCTTGTTATATCATTCACGTTTTGATGATCTACAAATTATATCACAAAGGACCTGATTGACTGCTAAATCAGTATGGTCTGATTCCATAGAAAGTTGACTTCAGAAGATGACTACTGAGTACAGTTGAAGGCTACACTTTTTGCAGAGAGTTGGTGGCGTTATAGTATGTTATGATCAAGTTGGATGTGTGAATAGAAAATAAATGGAATAATTTGGAGGGAAACTGATCGCTTTCACTTAAAGGAAAGTCTAGTTCTCTCACATTGGTGGGAGAAAGCAACTTTATTGTGTTCTCATTAAGAAACACACCTTCAAATGGATAGTGAGACAAGAACAAATAGATGCCTCGCGCCGTCGTCGTTGCTTGGCTTTGAAAAATGATCAATCGAGAGATTAGTTTTTTGGACAAAGTTTATTTGAAACTTAAAAAAAAAGTGATATTTTAATCCAAAAATCCAATGAAAATATTTTTCTCCATGTACGTGCATGTTTCAGACACCATGCACGCGTAGACCTAGCACAGGTCCAGCGCAGAAGCCACTGAAATGGTCGAAATGTCACCTGCGGCCCCAGATCAGGCGCAACTTCAGCACATACCAGGCGCAGGTGATAGGACTGTTCAGAAATGATGTCTTAGGGGGAGGGGGCCTAGGGGGTATGTTTTAGGGGGTGGGAGTATGGGTGTGAGGTGTCTAAATTAGTTAGAGGGGTTGTTATTTTTATTGTGAGTTTGTTATTTAGATTCTTGAGGGTAAATTATTAAATGGATGAGGGTGTATGATAAGGTAAGGTAAATGATTAAAAATTGACTATTTGGAAGGGATGAAATTACGTGTCTACACTTCATCCCCTACCCAAAATCCAAACCCCTACCACCCTCTCCCCTCCGAAAAGAATATTTAATTTTCGTAAAAAATTCAAACTTTTTTCTTACTCTCCCCCACCCAACCCTCCACCCCTGCCAACCCTCCTTCCCCTCTCCGCCCTCTGCCTCCTTCCACAAAATTAATTTTTTCAAATTTATATTTTAAAAAGTTTCAATTTTTTTCTTACCCCACCCTTACTCCCCTACCCCGACTCCC
>NC_061120.1:213539149-213548478 GCF_002878395.1 Capsicum annuum | reverse complement strand
AAAAAATTTAATTCTTTTCGTTCTCATTATTTTTGTTAAAATATATACAAATATTTTTAGAAAACGTATACTTACCCAATTTTCATAACGAACACAAAATCATAAGTAAGAAACAACTTATTTTTTAGAAAACGTTTTTTCTCCTTCATATCGAACACACCTAAAAAAGTATTTTTCGAGGTCAAAAATTGTTTTTCTAAAATGTACTTTTACGCTTTAGCTAAACACTAAAATGTATTTTTTGAAAAATATTTTTTCATTCACCAACTACACACTAAAAAATATTTTTTGAAAAATATTTTTCACTCATCAACCAAACATAAGAAAACAAGTAAGAAATCAACTTGTTTTTCAAAAAAATATTTTCTAAAAAAATATTTTCCATGGAAAATATTTTCCTTCGTACCAAACATAAGTGTGACTTGTCTAGACCAAACTTATGGTACCTAAAATTTAGCTTGTCAAGGTTATTTTGAACATGTGAGTATTAAGTTTCAAATTTATATGAGTCTTTTTTTACATGAAGTGTTATTAGTCTGGACCAAACTTATCGTGCCTGAAATTTAGCTTGTCATGGATACTTTAAACGTGTATGAAGTTTCAATTTATCCCTCTGTTTCATATTTGTTGACCTTCTTTCTAAAAATATCTGTTTTAATTTAGTTATTTCTTTATAAAATTAAGAGAATATTATTATGTTCTTCCGATACTATCCCTATCATTAATGACTAAACAAAGTGTATAAATTTAAATTTACATTTTCAAAGCATAATTAATAAGGCTAATTTGGTAAAATAAACTCCTAATAAATTTTTTCTTAATGTGTGTGTCAAGTCCATAGGGCCAACTAATATAAAACGGATGGAGTATATGAAAAAAATTCTTTTTTTTTTTTTAAGTTTGAACTATCAACTTTTATCCCCTCCAATGATTTTCAACAACACTTAACTTATTTCAATTCAATTTCGTATTTGAAATTCAAGACACAATTTTTAAAAAAAAAAAACATAAAATTATGCATTCACAAGTTTCAATAAACTATCAACATTCGGAAAAAAACATTAAAAAAAAATGAACATCAATTTGGTACCAGAAGTAAAATCTTAAAACCACCACAACCTCATATTTGCTCTCACTTATTGACTGTTTGGGAAAAAAACAATTTTCTTTTAAGGAAAATCACTTTTTCCAATTAAGTTGGTAGAGAGATCATACTTTTAATATTTAATTATATTTTATATTGTATTATGACTTTATTTACTGTTTTTTTTGTTTTGAGCCGGAGATCTATTGACAATAGATAGTGGTATGAACTGCATACATTTTATCCTCCCCAGATCCTACTATATGAAAATACATTGGGTTTGTTGTTGTTGTTATTCTCAATACGTCCTCTTATGTGCGGGTCTGATTCTTTTTCATCGACCAAGCACGTGAAAATTCTTTTTAATAATGAGTGAAGGTGAGATTTGATCACAACACCTCTATCTGTTCTTATACCATATTAAACTGTGTGATCATCTCATTTAAAAGTTTAAATTGTTAAAGAGAGCACGATTTTACTATTTAATTATATTATCAACACCCCACCCTAAGTTTTAAACTAATTATCATTTTAGTTCTTCTTACGTTGAAATATTTATCCACGTGGAGCATCATTTAACTAGCGCTTTTTTAAATAAAAATCCGAATTGTACACCATGCAACATCATTTACTTAATTAGGTGTATTTTTAATGCATAGATGATAATAATTTAAATAAAAAAAACTAATAATTAGGATGCAAAATTTATAATAGTTCAGATATATTTTTAATTATTGTCTCAAACAAAAAATCTGGACCCCCTATTGTTTTATCATATGAGCAACACAAAATTCTACAAAGACTTCAAGTCAATGGGTCGCTCCATGAGTTATTATTGGGCAAAATATTTTTTTTTTCCTACACATGATTGAGATGCCTATAAACTTTATTTACTTAAGACGTTTAGCGTTTGACTTGTCAAAGCTAAAATAATCGTATCTAAAAATTTGTGTTAGAAGCTAGATTAAATTAAATATACATATATCACGTTTTATATATATGTGTGTGTATATATATATAATTTTAGAAGTTTAAACATCAATTTTCATATCTCTCGCCAAAATCCTAGCCTTTTTAACTATACTCGATTGGAAACTCAAAAGCCACCTCCCATTGTTGTGTATATATATGTGCAAATTGGCTGCTTTTGCAATTTTTTCCAATAAACTAACACCACTTGAAAAGGAAAATAAAAACATTAATTTGGTACCATAAAAATCTTAAAAGCAGCACAACCTCATATATATTTGCACTCACTCAATTACAAGATTGAATTGTGATAATGTATGGACACTACGTACATGAAATTATCCACAACCATTAGAAAAAAAATCTTGGCACCTCTTGTAGGAGGAAGAATATAGGAGTATATTATAAAGCAAAGGACGAAACACCACAAGTAAGTCAAGTGGCAAGCTATTGAGAAGCTACTTAACAGTTTAGGATAAATTTAATAGTACTGTAATTAAAATTTTAAATTTGAATATATATTATCCTTTATTAAAACCACTTTTTTTCATTAGCTTAAAAATAGAAATTCATGATTGAAGAGCTTACTTCTACTCTTTCAAAAACCTATCTCTTTTAAAATTTAAATGTTATATAATATATCTGAATATAATTTATTTAAATATAAAATTAAAGATGATGATGATGATGATGATGATGATAATAATAATAATAGTAGTAATAATAATAATAGTGTAGAAGTAGTAATAGTAGCAGTAGCACGTAGTATATGTAGTAGTGGTACTGCTATTACTACTACCACTACCACTGTCATTGCTACTGCTACTAATTTCTGTAAATTATTAGGAGGGGAATATTAACAAGCTAATTTCTTTAAATTAATTATGATATAATTAAAAATATGAAACATAAATTTATTTTTATAATTACATAATTATTTTTTTCTATATATATTCGGTTAGAGATGTGGGATTGGGTGGGGAGGGGTGGAGGGAGGGAGTAGGGGTAGTTTTTTTTTTTTTTTTTGTATTTCTTTGAGAAATAATATGAGAGTTAAATAATTGTAAAAAATATATGATTTAACATGCTTAAACGAGACATTTCAATATAAGACAATTATAATTTTTTTAAATATTATCCATGCATCACACGGATATGTATATTGGTATTACTACTGTTATTACTACAAAAGAATTGGTGTTTCAAGTCAATAGGTCATTGCTTGAGTTATCGTTATCCTATATTTGATGTTACATCTTAATTTGTGGAAACTAACTTTAGACAAGTAGTATTTAATTTCTAACACATGACTGAGATGTCTATATAGACTTATTCACATTCGATGTATACATAGGCGAACCTAGAATTTGAAAATAGCAGGTTCACTATTATTTTTAATATTGTCATGTCAATTATCAACCACATAATTTGGCATACAACACCTTCAAACTAAAAAATTACAAAAAATTATTAGCAAAGTATAAATTTCAAAATGATCAAATGTCATTAGTTTAGTACTAATATAACAAAAGTAGATCATCCTTTCATACTAGACATTGATGCGTTTTCATATTCTGAAAATGGTCAATGATTGCATCATTACTTATATTTATAAATATATCCTTTTCAATGTAACAAACTAAACAATCACTTAAAAATGCATCACCAGTACTGTTACGCAATTCATTCTTAAAAATGCATCACCAATATATTAAAACTAAAACTTAGTTGAGGAGAATAATATCTATCTATTTCAATTCACAAAAATCAATAACAAATTCCTATAAAATAAAATTTTCATCAAGAATATAAGTAATCATAACATGGCTAATAGGGGAATCACACCCCTCCTTCCATAGGTCGCAATTAGAATCTTGAAAAAAATATTAGTATTTCAAACTGAGAAATCAAAAAAGATACCTTACTTTATCTATTGTTATTCCAACTAAAAAGCATGTTAATATCCATCAACATCTAATTTTTATTTAATGATGTAAAAACAAAATTGACAATTCATGAATCGTGAATAAGAAAAAAAGTAATAAATTAAAGAATATGTTGTCATCAATAGCCACAAAATTATAAAGAAAAGGGGTAAATTGTAGGAATTAAAGATAGAAAAATTTGTTTGGAGGGACGTTTTGGTTTGGAGGAAATATTTAGGAATTTGGGGGAAATATCGAATACGGTTTGGGTTAGGTAGCTTGGGGATTGAAAAATTTTATATTAAAATTTATTTTAAATTAAGGTAGGGCCAGGTGGAACATGTAAAGGCAAATATTGAAAAAAGTCATTATTTTCAACCTACACTATATTCGAAACGTCGAAGATACACTTAAACTATTGAAGTGACCTAATACACATCTAAACTATTTAAAAGTGAATTTTTTACACCCTAATGCACATACAGTCAGTCTCATGCTGGGAGGTGTTCTGCACTCGCCACACGCCATCACTATGTCACTGCCATGTCAGATATTATGTGAAAATTATAATAAATAAATTGCATGTCATTATTATTGCTTCTTCCTCACTATACATCATCAATTCACCATTGAAGAACCATCATTGAAGCTATTATCACCCACATCTCCATCACAATTATTTTCACAAAATACCATCAAATTCAAAGTTACACCCAAATATTCTTACTATTAAAATCTGCAACAAAAGTTTTACTAGATTTTTATTTTTACCATAATTGTAAATCTTTCATGGGAGACAATTTGTTCATATTTATTTTTCTCCTTTTGTTAATAAATTATTTATTTTTGTTTCATCACTATCAAAAACACACAAATTTACTTAACAACTCCCATTTTCACTATAATAATGCTAAAATAGTTCAAATCTTTACAAGAGAAATTTAAGATGACCCACAAAAAATCGATATAAAAAATTGCATAGTAATTTTCTTCACAAGATCCACCAAAAAAATTATGCCACCACCATTGTTATTATCGAAATTCACAACAACAATCATCATAAATTTTTGCATTCACTATCAAAATCACAACATTATCATTTTCAATCATCAAAAATAAAAACATACCCACTACTCATTTTTCATCAATCACCAACGTCACCACTAAATAGTGAAGAATAAGCACTCAATCAGTGAGAAAAATAGATCTAACAAAGTAAAATGACTGTGATAAGAAAAATGGAGAAGAAAAAAAGGACAAAATGAAAAGAAGAAGAAGAAGAAGAACAAGAACAAGAAAGGCTGCCACTGGCGGAGAGGAGGCTATGCATTTTTTCTTTTCTTTTCTTTTGTCTTTTCTATTTTGATTTTATTCCAAGAATAAGCAATGTTCATGGAAGATCTACAACTAATACTTCCTACAATATCTATTAAACAATAAAGAGATAAAATTTCAAGTATTGAGATTAAATTTGTTTTCTTGTTTTCTAGAAGAAGAACTTTACCTTGCAACTTCTTTAAGTTTTTTTATTGGTAAAAAAGTCCATGCTGTATTTTAAAATAAAAAAATAAAAAACGCGCCTGATTTCTTTTTCTTCTTAGTTTGTTGCCACATCAGCTTCTATGGTGTAAATAAATCCACTTTTAAATAGTATAAGTGTGTAATAGGTCGTCTCAATAGTTTAGGTATGACTTCGACTTTTCAGGTATAGTTTAGGATGAAAATGATGACTTTTTCTGACAAATATTGTACAGTAAAGGATAAAAAAAATTTAGCACATCCACCAGGAATCAAACCCACAATGTGGGTACCAAAGAAGGCTCAAGTCTAAGTTCCGAACCAGTGCACCCAAATAAATTTTGTTATTAAAGGTGCACAATTTAATATATTAACGATTAGGGTATCTATATATACATACACACACACACACATACACACACACACACACACACATATATATATATATATATATACATATATATAATTTTTTTAAAAAGTTACCGGCTGTACGTGCATCCTCACTATGCCACGTGGATCCATCTCTGGGTGTATATATCAAGTCAATACATGTATGACCTATGTTTGAATTTAGAGTTTATGTTACTTAATCATGATTAAATGTATTATCTGTATTTCTCTTTATTTAATCACTTCACCATGGTAAATCATATTAGTTTGGTGTATACACCGGGTACGAATAACACCCTCACCTTAAGTTTTAAACTAATAATTATTTTGGTTCTTTATAGATTGAAATATTTATCTACGTGGAGCATCATTTAATAAGCATTTTTTAAAATAAAAATATGGATTGTACACCATGCAACATCATCCATTTAATTAAATGTATTTTAATACATAGATGATAATAGTTCAGATAAAAAAAATAATAATTAAAATGTAAAATTCATAATAGTTCACATATATGTTTAATCATTATCTCAAAAAAAAAATCTTGACCCCCTATTGTTATACTATACGAGGAAGACAAAATTCTACAAAAGACTTCAATTCAATGGGTCGCTTCATGAGTTATCATTGCGGGAGAGGATAGAAACGACACTTCAAATTAAATTATTTTTATAAAAATGGCCATGAAATTTAAATTTCACTTTTTATCCATTTCAATTTACTAGCTTGTTCTATACCGTTTCTACACCTTCTATACACTTTCTATATATATTTTATACATATAAATATTCTATATGAAAATTATACAGTTTCGATACAAAATTTATACAATAATTATACCTTTTTTTTTTACACATTTTATATAATAATTATATAATTTTCATTCACTTTCTATATATTTTTTATATATATTTTATACATATACATATTTGATAGAACTATACAATTTCTATACATATATCTTATATAGATATGTATTCTATTTAACAATTATATTATAATCTATATTCTATTTAACAATTATATCATTTTTATATAATTTAATTATTATTTCTAAACAATAAAAAAATAGAATATTTAAACAGTTAAAAAATTTATAACAAAAAAAATTGAAATATTTTTAAAAGGGTCGAATTGCTCAAGTTGAATACTGTATCAGTATTGTATATAGACTGTATTAGTATTATTTATGAATTGTATATGGACTACATAAGTCAAAATGACTCAAATTAGGAAATGGCTGTAAAGCAAAAATAGTATATCCGACTGACCACTTTTTAAAAAATTTTCAAACTTGGGCTATTTATTTTAAAAACTGCTATAGAATGTCCTTTTCCCTTATCATTGGCCAACAGTATTATTTTTTCCTACGCATGATTGATATGCCTATAAACTTTATTTACTTGAGATCCCTAAAGTTTGATTTGTCAAAGCCAAATTAATTGTGACTAAAATTTCCAACCATTTGAAAAGGAAAATAAAAGCATTAATTTGGTACTATAAAAATCTTAAAACCACCAGAACCTCATATTTGCACTCACTTAATTACAAGATTGAATTGTGATAATATATGAACGCTACTTACATGAAATATTATCCATAACCATTAGAAAAAAAATCTTGACACCTCTTGTAGGAGGAAGAATATTGCTACAAAGACTTGGTTCTTCAAGTCAATGGGTCGTTGCTTGAGTTATTATTATTTTTTTTTTTGCTTTTTCACTCGTGTCCAATATTCGTATGGAGTCCCAACTAATTCGAATGGCGTGTTGCAGGACCCATTATAAGGGTGGTGTTCCCAATAGAATTTTCTCCATATCCATGACTCGAACCCGAGACCTCTAATTAAGGATAGAATTGTTCAACCACTACACCACAACCAATGTTGATATATAGTTGCTTGAGTTATCATTATCCTATATTGATGTTACATCTTAATTTGTGGAAACTAACTTCAGACAAGTAGTATGTAATTTCTTCCAACACATGATTGAGATGCCTATATAGACTTAAATTTACTTGACTATTTGTATCCATTAATGACCAAAGTTAGGTTGTTTCTATTCCATTAAATTTTTTAACTATATGTTACTCTGACAATCTCATATTAGTTGTCTTTTTATTGAGCCGGGGACATGCACAATCCAAATACACATCAAAATATCTATATCACACACATCAAAATCTCCCTCCCTCCCCCCCTCCCCCCGCCCCCATAAAATTCATAATAGTTCAGATATTTTTTTTCTTGACCCCTATTGTTATAGGAAGACAAAATACTACAAAGACTTCAAGTCAATGAGTTGTGTAGATCCATCCAAAAAATAATTTTTACTCATTTTTCACATCTCCTACCCTACCCCCTACCTTACCCTACCCCCACCTAATCCTACCCACTTTCTTACACACTCACCTAACACTCATCCTCACCATTGACCAAAAAACAATACACATACATGCCATTTTCTTTGATCTTGTTCGCAACACACACAACGCACCAAGAGCACACACTACTGATTCACGAGAAATGCACTCACACACTCATGGATTGAGGATATACACTTAAAAATTAGGTGAAAGAGGTGGGTGAGGACAGATCTACCATCGCACAGACGCACACCCATCGATTTTTTATGCAAGAAAGGTCGATTCAAATGGTTAAGGAAGGGAAACGGGTAAGAATTGCTTGAACATGGTCAGAAACAGTGTCGCCGGTGAGAATTTGGTAGTAGTTTGTGTATCTCCGGCAAAATTTTCGTCGAAATCGTCATCAGCTGGTCGATTTGACTGGTCCAGTCACGAACACCTCCCTAAATCTCTTCGTTTTCTTCATGTTTAAAGTCAACCTTGCTGAAAAATGTCAAGAGTCGCTAAAATCCACCCCATCCCATTGATATTCGTCACACCGGAGTTCGTCAGAGTTTCAGCCGTATAGTTTCGGTTCCTTCATTAATTTTGGGTTTTGGTCACTCATTGTCCTTAATAGTTTTCTGCGTTTCTAATCGAATTTCGAAAGGTCTTGTTGAAGTTGGCTCATAGCCGAGTGGTGGTATTCTTCGAGGTTTTCAAAACGGCCCTTATATCTCTTATTAAGTCAATCGAAAGCTATTGAGGTCCAGTTCTTCTCTCATTCTCTATTTTTATCTCGAATTTTGATTGTTCTTGCGGATGTGAATGTTTTTGGTGTGCTTATCATGCTTGAATCTTTACTGTGTGTTTAGTTGATATTGGTTGATGTTGAATTTGGGTGCGAGTAATTGAATTGATAATTGAAGCATGTGTTAATCATTGGTTGAGAATGAATTCGGGGGTGGAACTGGAAATTGATAGAAGAGGGAATTTAGATTAACTTTGGTTTATTATTGTTTAATTTGGAGTGAGCATGAATATTATTGAAACAGATAGGCAAATGTAGGTTCGGGTAGGCGAAATTTAAGAAT
>NC_061120.1:213492119-213536149 GCF_002878395.1 Capsicum annuum | reverse complement strand
CGTGTTTGTATTTTCTAAGTTTTCTTTATTAATTACTTCTTGTTTTTTCATTAATTTCTAGCTTTTCTATATTTGTTAAGATTTCTGTATATGTTTCACCATCTTCCGAATCATAATTATCTGTTTCTTCAGCATCTATTGTATTTATTTCTATTTCATTAGTTTCTAATTCTTTATTTTCTAATTTTTCTTTAAATTGATTTATCTCAATTAATAATTTTTGTTCTTTATTTCTAAATGATGGTGCCTAAATGAAGTTGTGAAAACTGGCTGCTTTTGCAAAATTTTCCAATAAACTAACACCATATAAAAAGGAAAACAAAAACATTAATTTGGTACCATAAAAATCTTAAAATCACCACAACCTCATATATATTTGCACTCACTTAATTACAAGATTGAATTGTGATAATATATGGACACTACTTACATGCAATTATCCATAACCAAAAAAATCTTGACACCTCTTGTAGGAGGAAGAATAGCTACAAAGACTTGGTGTTTCAAGTCAATGGGTCGTTGGTTGAGTTATCATTATCCTATATTGATGTTACATCTTAATTTGTGGAAACTAATTACTTGTGACAAGTAGTATTTAATTTCTTCCAACACATGATTGAGATGTCTATATAGACTTAGTCGCACCCGGTATACATATCTAGTCAATACATGCATGACATGTGCATGACATATATTTGAATTTAGAGTTCATGCTACTTAATCATGATTAAATGTATTACCTGTATTTCACTTTATTTAATCACTTAACCATAA
Source organism: Capsicum annuum (assembly GCF_002878395.1). NCBI lineage: Eukaryota > Viridiplantae > Streptophyta > Magnoliopsida > Solanales > Solanaceae > Capsicum > Capsicum annuum. Next base: position 213,535,375 of record NC_061120.1, on the reverse strand, counting down.
TAAATTATATTATTTTGATGTATACATCGGACACGGGTAAAATTTTACCGACTTAATTTACTTGACTTTTTGTCCCCATTAATGATCAAAGTTAGGTTGTTCCGATCCCATTAAAGATTTTAACTATGTACGATGTCATAGGGAGTAAGATAAGTCAATAAACAGGAAACATATGAGAGTAATATCTCTATCATTGTCACATTTATATGAATTTGAAAAGTCACCTTCATTAATTATTGTTTGCCATGGTAAAAATGTATCTCAAACCAACTTAAACGTCTTCCACTTAAAGGTATCGTTTGATAGAGTATATAAGAATAATATAAAATATGGTGTATTGGTAATGTTTGTATTAATAATGTTTGTGGGAGGTTAGGACTGTAGGTGACAAAAGAGTTTTAAAATGAGGTGTAGGTGACGCAAGTCTTAATAATTGAGTAGAGGTGACAATTACTTTATTATGGATTAAGAAAGTTGGGTAAATTTGAGAATAGCCCAGAAGCTTTTATATTTATACTTTGATCCAAATGTTTACCTAATATAATGAAAAACGGAGGGAAAAAGGCGTATTTCTCTCTCTTTTCATCCATTGTTGTTTTCTTTCTCTTAGCAATTTTTGTTGTACATTGTTGCTGCTGCTTTATTCGTCATCTTCTGTTTCATTATCATAATCTTCTACTTCATTATCATCTTCATCTTCTTCTTGTTGACCATTGTAGTTATTGTTGTTGTTACCGCTACTGTTGCTATTTGACTGATTTCTTAGGTTAAAATTTTATTTCGTACATCACTTTTATCTTTGGCATTACTTCATATGAGACTTTGGTAAGTCAAATTATGATTTCTAGTTGAATTTGTCATCTGGGTAACTGCTATTTGTGCTATTTTTCCAACAAAAGATAGCACGCGAATATGAATGCAACATAAGAGCCATCTGTTGCGATAGATGAAACATTTGTTTCAACAGAAGACTCATATGTTGGATTCATGTTTATGATTCTATAGGTTATAACATAAATAGAACAAATGGGTCATCTGTTACAACATATAACCCATCTATTGCAACAGATTAGTTATCTGGTGCAACATGATAAATATCTGTTGCAACAGATTAGTAACTTATTACAACAGAACCTGAATTTGATTCCAATAGATGTATTATCTGTTGCAACAGGGTAAACATCTATTACAATAGGATAAATATTTGTTGCAACAGAACCTGAACTTGATTTCAACAGACAGTAAATATCTATTGCAACATATTAGTAATCTGTTGCGATAGAACCTGACCTTGATTCCAACAGATCATCATTTGTTGCAACAGGTAACTCATCTGTCGCAACAGGTTAATTATCTGTTGCAACAAGTCACTCATCTGTTGGAATCAGCTTCAAAGGTACCTTAGTACTGTAATATCTATCCCAACAAGCATTTTATTTGTTGCAATAGATATATAGTCTGTTGCAACATATGATTCACCTGTTACAACAGATGACCCGTTTATTGAAATCAGCTTCAGGAGCGTAACATGAATCCCAATAGGTATTCATGTTGGGATTTGTCACTTATTTGTTGCAACAGATTACACATCTGTTGGGATTCAATTACTACACTATGAAGCCACTATTAACTTTTTTTAACAAATGATTTTATTTAGGTACTACTAATGGAGGGGTCAATAACAATAGAGGTGGATTGTCATAGTCAATGGATCGAGAAGAGCAATCGATATGTATGGTATTGGAAGGAGGGTGACATGTTAGAGACGATATCTATGACAGTCTAAAGTGATATTTTGTATGATGATTTTGTGAACTTAATCATCAACTATTGTGGACTGAATTGTCAACCGAAAGAACTCGTCATCAGCTACATGTACAATTCTTTTAAAAATCAGAGGGTACTACCTTTCAAAATAATTGATCAGGTTTGGTTGCATACTTATCTTAGTGATTCATCCAAGTCGGTGTTAAGGGTGTACGTGGTTGAAAAAATGAGAAAGAATGAGAACCAGAACATAGAAAAAGAACAACAACAAGACAACTTTGATAATAGGTTGGATGATCTAGACCTGAATATTCTAGATTATGATCAAACACCTACGCCCGTTGATGCGACCAATATGGTAGGCAGTTCTTCTCAATCGACACAGTCTGGCAATCTTCAAGATGACGAGACCATCTTTTTCAATGGAATGTCATTCAAGGACAAGAATGAACTATCTACCACTTTGTTTATTTCTTGCTTGAAAAAAGATTTCAAAATAAAGAAGGTGATTAATTTGAGCAGTGCCTTTTGCTACAAATTTGTTAATCCAAACTGCAAGTGGTGGTTGAGAGTAGTGAAGTACGTTAGTTCTGACAGATTCGTCATTCATATATATGTAAAGCATCACACATGTGGTTTGGAGCACATCTCGGACAAAAATCCTCACGCCACGGCAAAGGTCCTTGGTGAATATTTCAAGCGTAGTTTCCCCGATGGAAAAAGATCTACAAGGGTTATGGCCAATCAACTCCTTACGAAATTGGCTATCCTGATCAGTTATTGAATGATAAATACGGCCATGGGAATGGCCAAGGACTTAGTTAAGGGGACACACGAGCATGGGTATGCAGTCCCGGATGCCTACCGTTACATGATTGAGTCCACAAATTTTGAAAGTAAGACGATATTGCATGTTGATAAAAAACGGAAGGTTCAAGTACTTTTTGTGTACCCTATGATGCTTGGATTCAAGGTTTTCGACATTTAAAAAAAGGCATAGCCATCGACGGTACCTTCTTGAGGAGCAGGTATAATTGAGTTCTGCTAGTTGCGATAGCGCATGATGCGGAGAATCACATCTTTCTTGTCGCTTTTTGTGTAGCGAACAAGAAATATGATGCCTCTTATGGATTTTTTTTGAACAACTGTGAAGATACATCGAATATACCGAAGAGTTGTGTTTTATTTCGGATAGTCATCTAAGTATTTCAAAGATGGGTTCAATTTTCTTCACTTCAACTTACTTTGGTTGTTGCATCAGACATTTTGGAGAGAACATTCGGACCAACTATCACAACGAAAGAGTCATGAACCTTTTTTATAGAGCAACTAAACCATATATTAGAGAGAAGTTTTTATACCATTTCAATCAAATAATGAATGTGCATCCTAAGGTAGCAGAACTTCTCGTACGTGTCAGTTTTGAGAGATGGAGCTGAGCATTCTGTCCGGCAGATAGGTACATTCTTATGAATTTAATGTCTTGTTTGAGTTACAAGTTTAGTATGATGTCGTACTAAGTGATTTTTTTTGTATAGATATAATATTATGACATCAAACATAGCTGAATCAGTGACTTCATTGTTTGGCGATGAAATAGAATTTCCCATCAAGGCTCTATTTGAAATAATAAACAAGGCTCTATTTGAAATAATAAACAAGGCTCTATTTGAAATAATAAACAAAAAGTATGACCAATTTTTTAACGAAAGGCGTGTGCAGTTCGAGGGCCCAAGAAGAATCTTATTTGTTCTAGAAATTGAAAAAATAATATCAACGAACATTAGTTTAGGGAATATGTTATTATCTCATAAAATAGCAGATTACAAATTCAGTATCACCGGTCATGGTGATATTGCCGCCATCGATCTTCAAACAAGATCTTGTACTTACAGAGCTTTTGACTTGAACAAAATAACCTGTCCACATGTTATGACAGCTCTTCGAGCTTAATACGGTCCAAAAAATGGACCTAAAGTTTACGAGCACTCCTCTCAATATTATTCAGTAGAAAAATATGAAAAGGCATATAGTGGGCATATAGTGGGAGAATCATTTTCATCAATAAAAAATAAGCGTTCCGTATGTAAGTGCACTGGCCACAAAAGGACTACATGCCTAGGTCGTAATCCACCATGATCGTTGTATTTGCAAAAACTTGTGTTGTTGTTTGTTGTGGACTTTTATATATTTAATTCATTGTTGTGAACATAATGTTATCATTTATTATATATAAAATATCTTTTTTAATAAATTGTGCATCAATAAAAAAGGCAAAACATGAACTAAATAATACAGCAGACCATAATTATTTTCAATAGATTACCCATCTGTGGCAACAAATGGATATTAGTTGGAAGAACACAACACAACTTCATCAAACTGGAATGTTTTCCTCCAACAAATGACAAATCTGTCGCAACAGATGGATAATCTGTTGACAACCCAACTGATGACCAATCTGTCCCAACACATGGTCCCTCTATTGAAAGAACTTAAAAGCCAAAATTGCTATTGCTACTGAATTCAAAATTGCTCCTTGCCTCCAACCGTCGACATGTTAATTTGTATATTTAGAAGAAATAGCTAGAATGAAAATTGAATAAGAATTAAAAGGCCAAAGTCTACTAAACATAAATTTTTCATTAAACAAAAAATAAAATACATTAGGTATAGATCCGTTATAGAAAATTAAAATACATACGCTAAAAAAATATATTCTAATTATTATTATTATAATCTTCATCATTAATGACAGTCGGTCAATCAACTCGCACCAACAGGTCCCTCATCAGCCTCTGCATTTCTCTGAACATCGTCGCTCTCATGACGACCAACTCCCTCTGCAGGTCATAACCTACCTCTGAAGTTCCCACACTGTGTCGCGTAGAATAACAATGTCCCAAACAGAATCAGCCATATCTAGAACACACATAAATTGACAAATGTAAAGAAAAAAGTCCAAATGTAATACAATGTAACTACCAACTGGTAGATTTACACCAGAAAAAAATTACCTCAATGAGAAAGGAATATGCTCTTTGAAGAGAAGTAGTTGAAGATGTCACAAAAAAGAAAAAATTCAACAAATAAATAAAGTTGAGTAAAATGAAGATTAAGGAGGGACCTATTTATATAGGATTGAATCTGAATGTATCAGACCAAAAGGCATGACTGTTCAGCTCCATTGTATTAATTACATTCAAACTGGTGGCACTTTATTTTCTGTGAAAAGTCATGACTTTTTCTATTACATTATTACTTCTCACCTTTTCAAAATGGTTTGAGACTTGATAACAATCGTTATTATTGATCTGTTGCAATAGATCGTCCATCTATCACAACAGATTTACCATCTATTACAACAGATGATTTATATGTGCAACGGGTGAGAGATTTATTATAACATTTGTATTATTTGTTGTGACAGATAGACCAACTGTTAGAGAATATGCTTTGATTTCTTCTAATAATTGATTCATCAGTTGCAACAGATGGAGAATTTGATTCATCAAATTTTTTGAATGTGTTAAATAAAAAGTCATGACTCTTCACCTCTTTTTTAATAGTCATCACATGTGTGAAGATGAATAAACATTGTCTGGTCTATCGCAACAGATTTACCATCTGTTGTAATATTTATTGCAATATATGTATCATCTGTTGCAATAGATGGACCATCTGTTGGAGGAGATATTTTAATTTCTTCTGACAGCTGATTCATCAGTTGCAACAGAGGGAGAATTCGATATGTCGGCTATTTCAAATGTGTTAGATAAAAAGTCGCGACTCTTGACCTCTTTTTTAATAGTCATCATATGCGTGCAGATGAATAAATACTGTCTGACATGCCTTGATGGGGTAGGAAGAATAATATCCGTATAGATGAATGAATCCACTTTCACGCATGAGAGTTATATATTATTAATCAGGTTACCGTGACAGACACACATAAAGTACAATAATTTTGTGAATGTAGTTTTTTATCGATTAGACATTGATCCTTCAAACAAGATCTTGCATTGTGCAGTTTAGTTTGATAAGTGCGAACTGATAAGGTCGAAGGGTCCCAAGACGGTGGTGTCGCTACCCTGTTACAATTTAATTACGGTTTATGCACATGTTTTTGTGTCAACTTTAGGGAAGTGTCAAGTTATTGGCAGTGGTGTAAATATTCAATAGTGATAGGACCGATTTTAATGGAGCAATAGACTTCTTGAAAGGCCTCTGATTCCTCGCACTGCAACAAACAATGATGGGACCAATAGAAATTCCCCTGGTCTAAATTTATACGAATGAGTTGCTTGAGGAAACTATTATACAGCAGAAGGTGCTTGGGAGAATACCTATGCAGGAAAGGGGGGGTGGAGAAGACCATATATCATCTCAGACCTTGTTTAAGAGAAACATAGGGAAGCAAGTAAGGAACTTCTAGTGAATCTGGTCAATGAAATTGACATAAGAAACGAAAAAACTGAATGAGCTTTAAATGTGGAAGTGTATCCAACTACAAAAATCCATCATTCGTTGAAGAAAAAGAAGAATGGTCAACAGGACTGGAGCTGGTCTCTTTGATAGAGACTGCAACTAGCGAACGCGGCCTCAATGAAGGCTCATAAAGTGCAGGACTAGAACTCTAAGGAAGAAGCTTCACGAGCACAGGAGATTGGTAAGATTTTCAGTTAAGAATGAAACCTAAATCAACAACTGCATAAGTAAAAATAAGGGAAGCCAAGGCATTAATTTTTGAAGTCTAAATTGCATGTCATGCCTTCTGTTTGTGGCTATGATCAGGTCAATGGAAGTAGAAATAAAAAGGTCTGAAGTTGGGCAAAAATCCTATGCCTTGTTGTTTCCACTGCCTTTGACCTGACCAGAACCATAAACAGGAAGCATGGGATGCAAGTTTAACTTGAGAAATTGCCACCTTGGCTTGATCCCATATTTTTAATTCAGGAGTAGTTGGTTCAGGTTTTAATTCTGACCGACAATCTTACCACCTTCTGTGCTTGCAAGGTTGCTTTCTTAGAGTTCTGGTCCTACATTTTATGGGTCTTCATTCAGGCCACGCTAGCTAGTTGCAGCCCCTAACAAAGTGCACAACTCTAGTCCACTTGAGCATTTTTCCTTTTCACGAACGATTGATGGATTTTTATTTTTTGGATACATTTTCATATTCATAACTCATTCAGTTTTTTCATTTTTCATGTCAATTTCATCAGCCAGATGATATATTATCTACCCTGTGTTTCTTCTTTAATAAGGTCTGATTTGATATATTTTCTTCTCCACCTTCCCCTTCCCATACAGGTATCCATATAAATTTGGACCAGAGCAATAACTATATTCATTTCCATTCTTGTTTGCAGCAGTGCGAGGCTTCAGAGGTCTTTCAAAATTCCATTAACCCTTAAAGTCAGTGCAATCGCTTTTTGAATGTTTACACTGCCACCAAAAACCTTAACCTTCTCCAAACTTGACATATAAACATTAGCAAAATCTTCATTAAATCGTAACAAGGTATCGACACCATCTACTTGGTCCCTCAGCCTTACTAGTTCGAACCTAACAATCCTAACTGTAAAATGCCATATCTTGTTTGAAGGATTAACACCTAATAGGTAAAGAACCAACATTCACAAAATCATTGTACTAGATTTGTGTTTTCACGATAGATTGATCATTAATACATACCTCCCACATATGAAGTGGTTCCATCTGCAAGCAGCTTATTCCTCCGAATCCATCTTTACTCTAGCCTTTAATACTGGTCGAGCAAAATTTGATCCAATTTTACTTCCTTTTATCTGCAAACAAGAGAAATACATTTGATATCAAATAAGAGAAGAACAAAAAGAACTTTACAAAAGGGAACAAAAATTGAATAAATCAATAAATGACCAATTTGATGCAAGAGATTCCCCATTTGTTCAACTGATAAGGCATCTATTGGAACAAATGGATGAAATGTTGCAACAGATGGGTCATCTATTGGAATAAATCAAACCAGCCTTGCTACTGGTTTGATTTCTTCAAACAGCTGCACTGTCTATTCCAACAACTGATTCATCAGTTGTAACAGTTGAGGAATCTATTACAACACCACCAACAATAGCATCAACAACAAAGAAACAACACTATATGTTCCAACACCACCAGTAATACAAACACCACATATTCCAACACCACCCCTACCCCCAACAACAGTAACACCAAAGTAACAAACAAAAGGCATAAAAAACTATACCGACAACAAGACTTTTTAAGTTCTCACAACAGATGATTTTTTTTTGCATATTTTAATAAAAATAATGGTTCGTTCATTCAAGACTTAAAAGTCACCATTCCTTCAATTTTCTTAATAAATAAGAAACTGGTAATGGGTAAATCATTAATAGCAACAGATGTAAATATCTAATTTAAATAACATACAAAGAATAAGATGAGAAAGAAAGAACAATAGTGAACCATACCTGCAATGTCAAAAAAGCAAAGGGATCTGAACATCCAATTCAGTCAAGAAAAGATATTGATAGGTTGAGATCCGAAAGGATCATCGTCCAAAAGAAGAGAGAAAATGAGGAAAAAAGGAAAGAAAGAAAATTGAGAATAAAGAAGAGAGAGCTGAGTGGAATTTCTCGTCTCGCATTTATGGCTGAAGGAAAGAGTATTCTACTTCCACCATTTTATATTAGTTGAGTTGGCCCCTATAGATTTGGCACATCCATTAAGAAAAATATTTATTAGGGGTCTATTTTACCAAATTAGCCTTATTAATTATGTTTTGAAAATATAAATTTGAATATATACAACTTGTTTAGTAATTGAATGATAAGGGTATTCTTTGAAGAACATATTAAAATCCTCTTGATTTCATCATTGGGACAACTAAATTGAAACAAATATTTTTAGAAAGAGGGTCAACTAAAATGAAATGGAGGGAGTAGATATGAGTTTTAAATATTCATCAATAACTTTTGAGAGAAACGACGAGACGGTGACATTGAAAAGACCAGATAAGACTACTCACTGAGGAGATTTCTGAGTTATCAAAGTAATATTTTTTACCGCCTTAGTATTTTATCTTTTTTATTTTGGACGAAAAATACCTCAGTTTCTTTAAAAAAGGATCTTAAAATATCAAAGTTATACTTTGCAACAGATGACAATTTTTGTTTGAAAATTTTCAAAGCTCGGTCATCTGTCGTAACAGATGATTTCAAAATATGGGTAATCTGTTGCAACAGATAACTTAATCTGTTTGATTAATTTCAACAGATGGGTCATCTGTTGCAACAGGTTGAATATTTGTTTTTATACAATTTTAATTGAGTTCATATATTCAACTAATGCCTTAATCGATTAATATAGGACTGTCATACCCTTTTTTTAATCGAAAAGAATTTGTTTGAAGTTCGAAAGGGTTTTTTATTATTGAGTGACAAAAGATGAATTTTTTTTTTTGAAAAAAGGATTATTTATATTTAAACTCAAAGTTGCCACTTGACATAATTCGGTGTGCCAAGTCACCTTTGAAAAATTCTTTTCGAAATGATTTGACTCTTTAAAAAAACTAATTTGCGAATAGAGATTCTGGCTAAGGAATTCTGTTGACTGAGGGGAAGGTGTTAGGCGCCCCTCGATCCCGTGGTTCGACCATGGTCGCTTGGTGAGCATATCGGCTAATTTGACGTTACAAATGTATAAACCACATAAAACACATAAACAGACATCCAAACACATGAAACAAAATAAATCCAAAATATAGTGTTCAGTCCAATTATATAGTCCAAAATAAATAAAAATGCAAAAATAAATTCTATGTAACCTACACTAATCCTAACTACGGTCCCATGCTTTACCCGATGCCTCGGGCCTTCATCACGAACATCTTCTGCCAACATAATACATCGGGGCATTCCCTGGTGAATAAATACAATGCATCTCAGGGCATTCCCCGACTAAAAGAATACATTTTTCAAATGCGAGAATGACAAACCATTTCTCAAACATTCCAAACTCTCAAACAATCCATAAGTTCTAAATTTGCCTACCCAAGCCTACTATTTACCTATGCTTTTGCCGGTCTTATCATGATACTACCGAATTCATCTACATCATCACTACATCAAAATTAATCAATATTCACTTTTATTAATGTCTCAATTCCCGTCCCAAATTCAACTCAAGGTTCCAACGTAGCAATTCACAATTACTTTTTAACAATCCATAACCAATATCAATGACATCAAATGACAAATCAAAATTATCAAAACACTCATATCATATCATTCTTCACACATATCAAACACGTATAATGAAATAGAAACGAGAAGAGATAGAATTGGACCTCCGATCACGCTTTCAAAATCAATGTATTATTCTGATTAAAACTGAGAGAATTCCCGTCCGGAACCTCAAATCAAACCTGAATCCGAATCAACGTAAACTAGCCAACTCGATCGAACCCAAAATCAAACAATCCAAAACAACAATCTCAAATCAAAACCCCTAAAAATTCAAATCGAATCTGGACCAAGAACCAATGTTTACGACTTTATTCATAATACTAATCACTTCAACGAGGTTACGAGTTTAGTCAGCAAAAGGCGCGGTCATTGGGATGGACTTTTATGACTTCAATGGAGCTCCGAAAAGCCTCAATAGTGATGGGTGATTGGTTTTTATGATTTTGATAGAGGTGGAGCTGATATTTGTATCGTTGAAGTTTCGGCGAGCTCCAACAATGACGGACAGATGGATTATAGTTCAGATCTCAGGCAGAAATGGTGGTTCCCGGTGAAATTTCACCAGAACCAACACCCCCACCATTGTTTCTCTCTTCTCTCTCACTTACACTCAAATTTTTATTGTTTTCCTCCCAACTTTATCACACTCTCTCGCTCAATCTTCTTTCTCCTTTTCTCTCTCTCTCTTATTCAGCTGGTCTTTCCCATCTCTCTCATATTACTATGTGCATGAGTGTGTATTCTTAATTGTATCCAAATGGGGAATTTTAGTGAGTGTATTTGGTGAGGATCAGTGATTCCTCCTAGTGGAGAAGATGATTTCTGTGTGTATGTGTTTTTGGGTCTTCTCTAGTATTGATGGATGGTCCCCTCATATTGTTACTGTGAGTGTCCCTATACGTATGAGGGAATGTGTGTATATGAGTGGAATAGAAATTCCACGTCTATGGGTATTGCCCTGAATGGAGAGGATCTTGTGTGCCTATGTATTTGGTGTCCATCCATTCCCCGTTGGACCCTTTTTATTTCTTTTGTTCTGTTTTGGTTAAAAGGAACAAATAATAAAAAAAAATATGAGTGGGGGAGGGGTCTTCTTAGGGGGTGAGGTTGGGTAGGGGGTAGTGAGGTGGTTTATTTTAATTGAGTAGGTTGTTAGGATGAGGTGTAAAGGGGGTTAGGATAGGATAAAATTTGTTAGGTAGTTTGTTTTAAATTGTTATTTTTTGTATTTTTGCGGGGTATAATTACATAGGTGAAGGTACACAGTAGGATAAAGTAAAAATGGGTAAAAATGATATCGGGGAGGGACGAAATTAAGTGTCTACATCATGCCCCCTTTGAATGTAAACACGAAGTGTTTTCAGACAAAGAAGTAGACAATAAGACAGAATTTTGTCCCGACCATTATTCCAAGGAAGAAATAGAAAGAAGAAGAAGAAGAACCAAGTTCTGACTTAATCCATCCTACCCACCCAAGTTATGGAGGAATCAAATAACGGGGTCTCAAAGGATTGGAAGGAAATGGACTATACCGAGTTGGAGTGTCGAGTGAGGTTCCATCGAGGTTCCGTTCCGCGGCTCTGTAATTACATCAAAATAAAAATTACAAGTTAAAACATAAATGAAATTACAAAATCCTATCTATACTGCTTCTGTTGGACTCCTGACTTAAGTTTCATCATCTTATTCTTCAGGCGGGTTCCTGACTTGCAATTTCATTACTTTTTGCTTGGTCTTCAATTGCTTCACCTTATTTCTTAACTTTCTATTTATTCACCCAGTGCTTCGGGCGGGCTCCTGACTTTCCATTTCATCACCCTGTTCTTCAGGCGGGCTCCTGTCTTGCAATTTCATCACCCTGTTCTTCAGGCGGACTCTTGACTTGTAATTTTATCACCCTGTTCTTCAGGCGGGCTCATGAAATCACATCAAAACTAAAAAGAAAATTATCCCAAACAAAGATTATTATAAAGAGGTTTTATTTGCCAGAAAAGTAAAGTTACAAACACAAGAATTAAATTTTACCCCAGTTTATCATCATAGGGCTTTTGCAAAAGTCACATCATTATAGGAATCAAGGAGAATGACTCGACTATAAGGTATGTCTTACGAAGAATCAAGGGAGATGACTCGACTAAAAGGTACGTCTTATAGAAATCAAAGGGAATGGCTCAACTAAAAGGTATGCCTTATAGGAATCAAAGGGAATGACTCAACTAAAATACATCTTCTAGGGGCCAAAGGGAATGACTCGACTAAAAGGTACGTCTTATAGGAATCAAAGAGAATGACTCGACTATAAGATACGTCTTACAGGAATCACAGGGAATGAATCGACTAAAAGGTATGTCTTCTAGAGGTCAAGGGGAATGACTCGACTAAAAGGTACGTCTTCTAGGAATCAAGGTGGATGACTCGACTAAAAGGTATGTCTTCTAGAGGTCAAGGGGAATGACTCGACTAAAAGGTACGTCTTCTAGGAATCAAGGTGGATGACTCAACTAAAAGGTACGTCTTATAGGAATCAAGGGGGAATGACTCAACTAAAAGGTACGTCTTACTAGGAATCAAGGGAGATGACTCGACTAAAAGGTACGTCTTATAGTAGTCACAGGAAATGACTCGACTAAAAGGTACGTCTTCTAGGAATCAAAGGAACAACTCGACTAAAAGGTACGTATTCTAGGGGTCAAGAGGAATGACTCGACTAAAAGGTACGTCTTATAGGAATCAAAGGAATAACTCGACTAAAAGGTACGTCTTCTAGGAATCAAAGAAACGACTCAACTAAAAGGTACGTCTTCTAGGAATCAAAGGAACGACTCAACTAAAAGGTACGTTTCCTAGGAGTGAAGGTTCAATTTAAGAAGTATATCACCTAGCAAATAAAACTAAAATCCCTAGACAAGAAAGTGTGTCTCTGAGGGATATAAGATGATTTTTATCATGATTCAATTATCAAACCTGTCTAGCAACATTGCTTCCTGCATTTGTAAAAGTGAGGCATTGCAGCCCTTGATATTTATGCTCTGAAGTCCCTGCTTTGAAGGTAATATGTTTCCTGTTTCCTCAAAGAAAACTTGTGAGTATAAAACATGGTGGCTAGTTTGCAGCTTTAGCTTTCGCGATGATTGCTCTTGCGCTGGTCACATTTGATCTTTATTCCAACCCTTAGCATATGACATTGACTTGTTGCTTCATTGACTCAAACTCAGATGATTAAGAGTGACTCTAAAACAAACACAGCATCTCTGCGTTGCCATGCTTCTCAGATAAACCCTTGGAACCTAGGTATTTCATGTGTTCCCAGACTTATTTGTTGACAAAACTTTCTGCTTGCCTTATTTTGGCTCACCATCATGTCTCTTTCATGCATTACCCTTTCTTCTTTTCTTTGTACAATTTAAGAAGCTGGTAGCCAGTTGTGAAATCTTTTCTCACTTGTTTTGACATAGACTTTACTCAAAGACAAGAGAAAAATGACAATGATTTTATTTGGATAACTGACTCAAGAAAAATAAAAATATAACTATAGAAAAGATATAAATGATAATGAATGTCCCCATAGAAAAATATGACAGAAAATTTTATCTAAAAATGACAGTCAACTCTAATGATTATGACATGCATATCGGATTAAACTGCCTGATCTTTCCATCCAAACCTCTCACAAATTGTTGTTGAGTTAATGACCCTGAAAGTGAGTTGCTTTCTTGGGCCAATTGCATTTGGAGACCTCATTTGGCTAGTGGCTCCCTGAAGGGTTTTCGCCAACAAGCCTCTATCATTTCCTTTTATCACCTGACCATTGCCTTATAGTATCCGAGAGGGTTTTTTACCAATAAGATTCTTATTTTCATTTTTCTCAACTCACAATCGTCTTACAGTGCCCATGAGGGTTTTCACCGATAAAACTCTCTCATTTTTATTTATCTCAACTCACCGCCTTCTTATAGTGCTCGTGAGGGTTTTCACCGATAAGACTCTCTCATTTTCATTTCTCTCCTGATTCTTTATGCTAAGAAAGACAAGTAGTTCCCAAAATATGTTATCCATATCCATTGCATGCTTAGCCTAAGCATTCTCGAAGATTGATCTGAAGGTCTTTCTTTGGTTGTAACTTGGATTTTGGATAGGGTTAGAAAGAAAGGATGGCATGGGGACCAAACAACACTTGAAGTGGGGTGGGACTTACAACTTTTGGAATCGACTCAAACAATGAGGATTAACTCATGCCCCAGTTTTTTTTATTAGGAAATTCTAAATTATTTATTTGGTTGGACCGATCCCAGAGTAGGGCAGCCTACGTATCGTACCCCTGAGAGAGGATAATCAGGTCACGCGTAGTTCTGGCAGCTTGTTCTTTTGCTTGATTCTGATTTTTGTTTTCTTTTATTGACTTTTTTCTCTTTGGGACTTTTTCTGACTCTATTTTTCTTGACACACATCTCTTTTCTTTCTTTTGAACACTTTTTTTTGACACATTTCTTTTGAGCTTTGTTGACTCTATCTTGATTCCAAAAGAGGTGCATGAAAGAAAATAACACTAAGGCTCAAATGGGGTACCCAAAGTATGACACAATGTATGGATAGCAGAATGAAATGCCTTCATCATATCAGTCCTTGAAAATGCAAGTACACATCATGCAATGTGAAAATGAAAGATGGAGATCATTCGAGGCATTTATACAACACTAACTTTAAGTAAATTTGTGCATCACTACTCTTGAACTTTGTTCAACATATCACTCCACCATCTAACCTAATTTAGACAGGTCTTTCAATTATTGACCAAGTTATGCTTATGATTCTCAACATAATTGCCTTAATTTTCAAAGAAGGCTTGAACTTGTCACCAAATGTCTCAGCACTCTACCTATTTTCTCAGATGCTCTCTTTTTCTAACTTTAACCCTCTGATTCAATGCTCATGCTTAAACTGGATTTTAAGATCTGGCTGAAAATTCCGCTAGCATGTCATATCACTAAAATCAACATAAAATGTACTATATAAAGAAAACAAACAAACAACATATATTTAAAACACAGGAAAAAAGGGGACACTTCATTATATTAAAATGAAATATAGAAGGGTTTGAACATAATGACAAAGGGACAAAACAAAATAGATCCCGAACTACGACCCTAAAATAATTTGAATAATAGAAAAAAAATAGAGCAAACTACCAGACCTCTTCCTAGTAGGGAGAGAGATAACTTCTCAATTGCTCAACCTGACAAATTAGCCACTGGTTTGCATATCAACATGACTAGAGATTTCCACACTGTCAATGTTCTGCACCATAATTGATCCATCTTGAATCATCTTTTCAATTTCTCTTTTCAAATCTCGACAATCTTCAATACTATGACCTTGAGCATCAGAATGATACACGCATCATACATTAGGATCAAAATTTCTTGAACGCCGATTAAGAGTGCACCCAAAGAGATGAGTGATCATGCCCTATTGTACTAATCTCTAAAATAAATTGGCATACGACTCTCCAATTGGTGTGAAGCTATCTCTTAACTTCTTCCTCGTTTTATCGTTTGGCGTGGATCAAAAATCAGGCTTAGAAGGGTTTTGGTATGCTTGTGGAGTTAGAGGATGGCTCTGAGGGGTTGTTGTGTTCCACTGTAGGTAAGATGGGGGTTGAACATATGGTTGTGCATTATATACTAAATATAGAGGTGGAGGAGCAGAGTATAATAGATTTTGAGAGTGATTATGTGGAGTTTGGGTATGAACTTGGGTTTGAGCCTGAGAGTGACGATGACGGGGTCTTCTTGACCGTTCCCGCTATCCAACTACAATAGCGGATGCATCTTCCCCATTCTTTGTCTCCCCAACACTTCCTGAACTCTTTTGAATTGCTTGAGTAATCGCTTTCAATGTTGCAAAACTCACAATGCGACCCGTCTTAATTCCCTCTTCTATCATCTCCTCAATTTTAAGGACCTCAATAAATGACTTACCCAATGCAGGTAACAAGTGTTGATAATATATTTCATCCAGCGCTTGAATAAACACCTCCACTATTTTGCTTTCTTTCATTGGCGGTTTCACTCTAGCAGCTTATTTGCGCCATCTGATTACATATTCCCTGAAGCTCTCAATATTCTTCTTCTTCATACTTGTTAGGGATTTTTTGTCAGGTATCAACTCCACATTGTATTGAAATTATTGCACAAATTCGTTAGCTATGTCATCCCAACTAATCCACTTGTGGATGTCTTGGTCAACAAACCATTCCGAAGCTAGGCCTAACAGACTCTCCTGGAAATAGGCCATGAGTAGTTCTTCCTTCCCTCCAGTGCCTCTTAATTGGTTACAATAGCTCCTCAAATGTTCCAGTGGATCCCGATGTCCATCATATTTCTTAAACTTTAGAATTTTAAAGCCAAGAGGAAGGTTGATACCTGGAAACATGTATAAGTCCTTATATGAGACACTTTTGTAACCCTCAAGTCCTTGCAAGTTCTTCATATCCAGTTCCAAACTTCTCAATTTTCTGGTCATTTCCTCTTGTACTTCTGTCATAACAGGATTCTCAGTGTTAGGAGGAAATTCAGGCGGGTGAGTGTTGCCACAAAGAACAGTCAACTTGAATGTAGGCTCCGAAGTGTAACGCTGATCACCAGTAATATTCAATGTAGGCTCTCTTATAGAGTGGGGAGGCACAACTTATGGATGAACATCAAAAGTAGGAGCTTCAGGTAGGGGTGGCGCCGCAAAATCAAGAATAGCAGGTGGAGCCAAGTATGTGGTAGTCTTGGATTGGGGAGTGAAAAAATGAATATTGGAAGTGGTTGGATACTGTTGCTCTGGAGTCGATCCTGATGCATGTTGTGCCATATCAACGAAAATAGGAAATTGAGCATGTGACATATGAGGCAAGCTAGAAAGATATCCAGATTATCAGTAGGAACTGGGGGAGGCGGCAACCCAATAGCCCAAGCTCGATGCATTTCTATCATTTGTTGCCTTAATTTCCAAATCTCTTCATTAGCTCCTAAATTCTCATTTCCCAAACTCCCTATCTGATTAGTGACAACAAACTCGGTATCCTTGTTGGCCATAACCTTCTTTGTGACTTGGTGCAATATCGAGGACCAGCCAAAATGCCACAAACTAACCACCTCAAACTAACTGAACAAGAGATAGTAAATGTGTTAGAGTTCAACACTTTCTCAAAATCTCTTTCTTTTTTTTAAAAGGTCACCGAACAGAAGAAGGACACCTATGTATCTCACCCCCGAGAGAGGAGAATCAGGTGTGCTTAGTTCGTGAATTCTTTTCAAAATGGACAATTAAACTCTTTTCTTTTTCTTGAAACTTTACGAAGAAAAGAAATAACAAATTGTCAAAAGAATTAATGAAAATCTTTCTAAATTTCCAGCTTTAAAATTCCTATACAACATGAAACCTAAAATTATCAAAAATATCTTTTTGGATTTTCAATTTTACATTCATAGTAAATAAAATGTGAAACTATTAAAGGAAAATCTTTTTGTGGTTTTCTATTAGAGATGTATATGACACCTACTCTAAATGAAGAGTGAATAAAATATTTTTTTAGGATTTTTGAAATAAGATTCCCGAACCCACTATAGACTGCCTATGTATCTCACTCCCGAGAGAGGAGAATCAGGGGTGTGTAGTTCATCCAAATTGAACAATTAATGATTAAATCACAGATTGCACCCTACCTTGAGACACGACCAAAAACACACGATGAATAACATAACAAAATCTTTTTTTTTGAGTTTTCAATTTGACATTTCACATAAAAAAATGACACCAACAGCTATGAAAGAAAATCTTTTTGGTATTTTCGTTATATGAAATGTACAAAACTTCTATCATATTTTTTGAATTTTATGAAAAGCTCCTATTAAAAGAAATCTTTTTTGAAATTTTCAAATTATGAAAGTTTATTAAAGAAACAAAGAAAAATCTTTTTGATAATTTTGTCTTTGACAAAATGAGTGCAAAAGGTAAAAAAAATCTTTTTGAATTTTGGATTGTGAAAAACAAAAGCCATAAAGAATTCTAAAAACTACAAAACTCATTTTTTTACTTTTCGACTCACTTTTTTTCTTTTTTTTTTCAAACACACCTTACTTCTAACACATGTTTTCTCCGAATCAGTCCATCAAATGATCAATTTACCCTCAAAGATGCAACATTTAGCACATAGGGATACTTTAGAGATGAGTTTCCTACAAAGGGCCACGTAGGTCCCACTAGGTCTCAATATGATGCAGATAAGCATGACCTAAAGGCTGACCTACGTTGGGGTGTACTAACAAGGCTATTTGGGGGAACATATGGTCGATAGTGGCTGCTTTGCTTTCCACCAACTCCATACGTCTGACGGCTCCCCCTCCTAAAATAAGGGTGACTCAACTTGAGTTTGTGTATACGACGTGCACTCCAGGACTTGTTGCAGAATAAATGACTCGGGTTATGCACAAGATGCCAGATATAAAGTAGTAACACATACGATAAAAACTGCAAACAAAAAGCACGTAGGCACCTAACACTGATAAACAATAACACAAAACAACTCAAACAAAATGTCTATACACCTATAGTTCCAAACTAAGCCGATAAAACTCCAAAAAATAAGCTCGAATTCTGAAAAATCCCCAGCAGAGTCACCAGAGCTGTCATACCCCTTTTTTAACCGAAAAGAATTCGTTTGAAGTTCGAAAGGATTTTTTATTATTGAGTGAAAAAATATGAAAATTTATTTCGAAAAAGGATTATTTATATTTAAACTCAGAGTCGCCACTTGACACAATTCGATTTGCCAAGTCACCTTTGGAAAATCCTTTTCAAAATGATTTGACTCTTTAAAACAACTGGTTTACGAACAGAGATTCCGGCTAAGGAATTCTGTTAACCGAGAGGAAGGTGTTAGGCACCCCTCGATTCCGTGATTCAACCATGGTTGCTTGGTAAGTATTGGCTAATTTGACATTACAAATGTATAAACCACATAAAATATATAAATAGACATTCAAGCACAAGAAATAAAATAAATCAAAAATATAGTGTTCAGTCTAATTATACAGTCCAAAATAAATAAAAATGCGAAAATAAATTATATCTAACCTACACTAATCCTAACTACGCTCCTGTGCTTTACCTGATGCCTTAGGCCTTCATCACAAACGTCTTCCACCAACATAATACGTCGGGGCATTCCTCGGTGAATAAATACAATATGTCTCGGGGCATTCCCCAACTAAACAAATACATTTTTCAAATGCGATAAAGACAAACCATTCCTCAAACATTCAAAACACTCAAATGATCCATAAGTTCTAAATTTGCCTACCCAAGCCTACTATTTACCTATGCTTTCGCCGGTCTTATCATGATACTACCGAATTTATCTACATCATCAATACATCAAAATTAATCAATAATCACTTTTATTAATGTCTCAATTCCCGCCCCAAATTTAACTCAAGGTTCCAACGTACCAATATACAATTACTTTTTAACAATCCATAACCAATATCAATGACAAATCAAAATCACCAAAACACATATCATATCATGCTTCATATATATCAAACACGTATAATGAAATAGAAATGAGAAGAGATAGAATTGGACCTCCGATCATGCTTTCAAAATCAATGTATTATTTCAATTAAAATTGAGAGAATCCCTGTTTGGAACCTCGAATCGAACCTGAATCCGAATCAACGAAAACTTGCCAACTCGATCGAACCCAAAATCAAACAATCCAAAACAACAATCTCAAATCAAAACCCCTAAAAATCCAAATCAAATTTGGACCAAGAACCAATGTTTGCGACTTTGTTCATAATACTATTCACGTCAATGGGGTTACAGGTTTAGTTGGCAAAAGGCGTGGTCATTGGGCTGGACTGTTGTGACTTCAACGGAGCTCTGACAAGCCTCAACAGTGATGGGGTGATCAGGTTTTATGATTTTGATAGAGGTGGAGATGATATTTGTATCGCTAGAGTTTCGGCGAGCTCCAACAGTGACAAACAGATGAAGTATGGTTCAGATCTCAGGCAAAAATGGCGGTTCCCAGCGATATTTCACCGGAACCAACACCCCCACCATCGTTTCTCTCTTCTCTCTCACTTACACTCAGATTTTTATTATTTTCCTCCCAACTTTATCATACTCTCTTGCTTAATCCTCTTTCTTCTTTTCTCTCTCTCTCGTTCAACTGCTCTCTCCCATCTCTCTCGTGTTACTGTGTGCGTGAGTGTGTATTTTTAATTATATCCAAATAGGGAATTTCAGTGAGTGTATTCGGTGAGGATCAGTGATTCCTCCTGGTGGAGAAGATGATTTCTATGTGTATGTGTTTTTGGGTCTTCTCTGGTATTGATGGATGGTACCCTCGTATTGTTACTGTGAGTGTCCCTATACTTATGAGAGAGTGTGTGTATATGAGTGGAATGGAAATTCCATGTCTATAGGTATTTCCCTGAATGGAGAGGATCTTGTGTGCCTATGTATTTGGTGTCACCCATTCTCTGTGGGCCCTTTTTTATTCCTTTTGTTCTGTTTTTGTTAAAAGAAATAAACAATAAAAAAAACGTGGAGAGGAGGGGCTGCTTAAGGGGTGAGGTTGGGTAGGGGGTAGTGAGGTAGTTTATTTTGATTGGGTAGGTTGTTAGGATAAGGTGTAAAGGGGGTTAGGATAGGATAAAATTTGTTAGGTAGTTTGTTAGGGAGTTTGTTTTAAGTTGTTATTTTTTGTATTTTTGCGGGGTATAATTACATGGGTGACGGTACACGGTAGGATAAAGTAAAAATGGGTAAAAACGATATCGGGGAGGGACAAAATTAGGTGTCTACAAGGACTTGGGGTGAGTTCCCATAGGGTCAACTACAACTTTAATTGAGTCTTTTGGCAATCGCATGATGAGACGGTATTGCGTTTCTCCTGACCAGAGTCATCGATCGATTACTCTGAGATAAATCAATTCTTATTACCTTATATGTTCAACTAATACCTTAACTGATCAATCTAGGACTAAGGGTGAGTTTTCATAGGGTAAACTACAAATTCAACTGAGTCTTTTGGCAAATGCATGATGGACGGTATTATGTTCCTACCGACCAGAGTCATCGATCGATCACTGTGAGCTGAATCGTTTCTTATTACCTTATATGTTCAACTAATACCTTAATTGATTAATATAGGACTAGGGGTGAGTTTTCATAGGGTCAACTACAACTTTAATTGAGTCTTTTGGCAAATGCATGATGAGACAGTACTGCATTCCTCCCGACCAGAGTCGTCAATCGATCACTCTGAGGTGAAGTAATTCTCATAACCTAATATGTTCAACTAATACGTTAATTGATCATAGGGTCAACTATAACACATGACAGTGCCTATTTGATAATTTACAACAGATGACTTAATCTGTTCGATTAATTCTAGCAGATGGGTAATCTGTTGCAACAAGTTGAACATTTTTTTTATACAATTTCAATTGAGTTCATATATTCCACTAATGCCTTATATGATTAATATAGGACTAGGGGTGAGTTCTCATAGATGCAACTACAACTTCAATTGAGTCTTTTGGCAATTCCAGCTAAGGAATTCTGTTGATCAAGGGGAAGGTGTTAGGCACCCCTCGATCCCGTGGTTCGACAACTGTCGCTTGGTAGAGCGTATTGGCTAATTTGACACTACGAATGTATGAACCATACAAAACACATAAAACAATCATATCAAATAAATAAAACAAAACGAATTCAATAGGGTCCAGTTCAATTATACAATCAAAAATGGAAAAATGTGAAAGTATAAATCCTATTCCAAACTAGTACTAGAGTAATATCCCATATTTTGGACTAGAATAAAAGTCCGTCATTCCTATGCGTAGATGTTTCAAAAGCCTCAAATTCTATGTAAATTTAGTGTGTTAATCAATTATGTAGTGTGAAAATCTATTTGAGCATGAATTTAGATCATAGACGTTCCCTAACTCAAGTACAAATTGAAAGCCTTCCTATCGTTCAAGTTTTAGTGAGCGTCAAAACTTGGGTCAAATTTATTCGATCATAACTCCTTGTATATATTTAATTAAAGGTACTACTATATATCAAATGAAATATCTTTGAATTATCTTTCCAACGATACCAATTTCATCCAAATTTGACACCCGAGCAAGAAGTTATGACTTTGCAAAGTGGAAAACGTTGCTTGACATAAGGTGTGCGACTCACACCCTAATATGTGTGATAAGATGTGAGATGCATACCCTAATATGTGCGATAAAGTGTGTGCCGCACATGTAGGTGTCCAGGTGACTTAAATAGTCCCTTTTTGGGGTAAAATGGTCCTTTTTCCACCCCTATATAATGCCTAAACACGGAATTAAGCCCTTATTTCACCAAAACATATTCTTTCTCTCAAAATCCTCTTAAGAACACAAGCTAGGGTTTTCATATAAGATTCAAGTTCAACGAAATTCCTCTATCAATCATCAAGAATCTTCCTTCTAAGGTATGCGTAGTGTTCATCCACGGATCCCTTTCATCTGTGGAGCTCAAGAACCATGTTTTGAATAATAAATTATGATCTTTATATTGTTGTGTGATTATGTTCATGTTGATGGTTGTTAATTGTGTTTTAAGAAGGTATCTAAATGTGTTTCCAAGAAGTGTATGGGCATGTTAGTTGGAAACCCATGAATTTGGGTGGTTCAAGATTTCTAAATTTGTTAAGTACACCTATGCTCAATATTATGCATGTAAGGTGTTTGATAAAATGCCTAGAATGATAAAAATTATGTATTATAACTTAGGGGTGAACAGTATGATAAATTCATGCTAGTCTATTAATGGAATGTACATGATGATTGGGGAATGGATTTATAGTGTGTCTATATGTCTTCCATGCTATGAATAAGATCATGATTTTGAAGTATCACATGAGTTATCCCCAAATTATTACAATATGAACTAAATGTTACATGTTTTCCATTCCCTTATGGTTAAATAGTTTCAATGCCATTGTTATGAATAGTATATGTTGTCGGAATGCCCATGATATTAGAATATGATATTTATGACTTAATTATAAGCATTCCTATTCATGTTAGATATTATGATGACCATTTACTTCATAAAATCCCTCACTCATGTATTATGGATTGTTATTGATGGTCATGTACTCATGAAAGACCAGTTGTGTCAGTTTCTTTCCATCGAGTCTTGGGGGTACTTGAACCCAAAAAATATAGCTGTGTGCCTAGATCCATGACAAGTTGTCATGATACTCTTAGTCAAGCCATGATCTATAGAATTCAGTTACTTATGTGACTCAAAAATCTCAGCAATCTAGTAGTTCAGTAATCTCAGTTATGCTCAGTTAATCTCAGTAATCTCAGAAAGTCAGTACTCTCAGAAATCTCATGAACTCAGTAGTATTCCATCAGTCATGAAACTCAGTAAGTTCAGTTAATCAGTTCAGTTTAGTGTCTTTCAGATGGGAGTAGGATTCAGCATCGAGCGAGCCTAGGGATGGGGACTCACCCGCTAGTGAGGACTGAGATCCTTAGGAGAAATCCCTAAGTTCCAGAACTACGTAGCCAGTGTAGGTACGAGATGTCACCCGTTATATAGGACTGACATACTCAGGGTCACCCTTTAGCACATTTATATGTATAAGACTGATCCCAGGAGTCACCCACTAGATTAGGACTGACTCCACGCAACTGTCTTTATCGGTGGCATGGTATTAACACCCTTCCAGTCAGGGCAGAGATTGGACCCCAGTCAGCTTAGCATGGGGAATGTCGGTTACATGAATACATCGCACAGTTACAGGTTCAGTATCAGTTTTCAGAATAGAAATCAGAAATCAAGACTGTCAGATACAGTCATTAATCTCAGTAAGGAACTCAGATAGTTCCACAGACTTAAAGACCACCTGTCATATAGGCTTGGTCTCTTATTGAGTTATTCAGTATCAATACTTCTAGAGAGCTCCCATCAGATAGGCTTGATCTCAATCTCAGATTCAGTTGAGTATTCTTATTATTAGTCCCAGAGATCACCCGTTATTTAGGTTTGATCTCAAGCTTACTCACTCTTAATCATTATTAGAAGATTTAGACTGTTAGATACAGTCACTCAGTATCAGTTACATCGATTAGGATGATTATCACAGTTATATTAGTTAAATTAGTTGTCATAGCTTACATTATCAGTATTCAATTTCAGGACTGTTAGACGTGGTCAATCAAACCAGTTCTTCATAATTCGAACTGTCAGAAATAGCCATTCATCTATTCAGTATCTCAGTATCGGTAAAGTCATGATGTCAGTATTCAGACTTAGTAGTCAGTATCTCCACGAGTTCAGTAGCAGTTACGTATGTATGTATGTATTCTCGCATTTATATTAGTCAGCATGTTCATGCATATAAACCCCATGCACTTAGCCTACCCCCACGTATACTCAGTACTTTAGTTGTACTGATGCATTCGCGCTATGGTGCTTTCTTTTATGTTACACCATAGGTTCTGAGGCACAGATTCCATACCAGCAGTAGCAGTTCAGTTAGCAGTGAGTCCTCATCTTATGAGGACATGATCATTACATTTAATATTCCTCAGTTTATTTTCAGTTTAAGGAGTTAGTTGGAGACATGTTCCTTCAACTCCTTATTCAGACAGTTTAGAGGCTTTCAAATGATTATAGAGTTTTCAAATTCAGACTTGAGTATTTTCAATTTTGTCTTGGTACTGTGATACCACCTTATTCAGACGTTTTATTGTTCAAGATTAAACCTTATGGCCTTTTAGTTCATGTTTCCGCATTTTTATATGTATATTATGCAGTTACAGGTACATATATCAGTCATGGGTTAGCTTGTCGTCCTTCGGGGTCATGAGCATCGTGTAGCATTCCGGTTCAAAAAATCGGGGCATTACAACTAGACTATGCACTACCCAACACCTCGGGCCTTCATCAAGAACGTCCTCCAAATACAAGATACTTCGGGGAATTCCCCGAATAAATCAATATAAATCCTTCTAGGTATTCCCCGACCAAATGAATACATTTTAGTGCGACAAAATCAAACTATTCAACAAAATTTTAAATATTCCACAGAATTTCCAACATTCAACCAAAGCCACAAATTCTAAACTTTGCCTACCCAAATTGACGTATCATGATAATACCAAGTTCAGTTAGCATTCATTTCAAGTCAAACAACCAATGAATCAAACTAACCAAAATTCACCAATTATATCAAGTTTTCAATTCTCACCCCCAAATTAATTCTCAAAATTCCAACAATTCATGATCACCACTTTAACAATCCACAATCATTGTCAATGAAACCAAAAAAACAAATAGATATCACCCAAGTATTCGTATTATTCTTCACATAATTAATGATTGAGAGGACCAACAACGAATCAAAATAAGTAAATATTTACCAACCAAGATCAAACGATACACGGTATTCAATCCATCACATCGAATATGATAAACAATGAAATAAAAATAGGAAAGGAGTAGAATTGGATCTCAATTAATGATCAAAATCAAGTATTAATCAGATAAAAAAAAGAGTCCGCGTCAGAAGAACCTCGAATCAGACCCAACAATGAAACCAGTCCAACTTTGATGTACTCTGTCTTCCAACAATGAAACCAGTCCAATTTTAATATACCCTTTACTTCTTTTCAACAAACTGAACCAACAATTACGTGAGAGAGATGAAACTTCCACTTGTTTTGCAATCTGGTTACCGGCTTTTATAGGTTTTTCGATGGTTGGCTGAGCTGACGTCTTTATCGGAGATCCAGCGTCAACAAAAAAGTTGTTCATCTGCTCCAACAGACCTTTGATGGAACTCTCCCCTTTTCTCGGAGTTTTGTTTCACTACTGCTACTGTCTCTCTCACAATGCCCTTATTCTCATCCCTGTTCCCTTTCTATCTCTCAAACTAACACTCTCTCTCTCTCTAACTCTTAGGTGTGCGATGGTGTGTGTTTAATTATGGAATGAGTGTATTTTTGGTGAGGGTGAGTGAAGAAGATGGAGTGTTGCGAATGTTCTGGTGTGTGCAAATATTATTGTTGTGAGGATGTGGAGTACAATTTTGTGAATGATCATATTCCCCTATTCCCTTGGAGTGACATGTGAATATAACGTATGAATTATGAGTGGGGTACGTGGGGTAGGTAGGGTAGGAGAGGTATGATGTGGTGAGGTGTCCGCTTTTAATTGGAGAGGTTATTAGGATAGGATTAAAATAAGATAAAATTTGTTAAGGGTTGTTATTTTTGTATTATTGTGGGATATAATCACTTGGGTGAGGGCACGCCGTAAGACGGGGGTAAAAATGGTAAAAATGCTTTCCAAGATGGACAAAATCAAGTGTCTACATAATGCCCCCTTTGAATGTAAACACGAATTATTTTCAAACAAAGAAGTAGACAACAAGACAAAATTTTGATCCAACTATTATTCAAAAAAAAGGGAAAGAAAGACAGACACAACCGAGTCTTTACTTTGGACAAACTTCCCATCCAAAGTTATGTAAGGATCAGGTCCTTTGTGGTTCAAGGATTGAAAAGGAAGGGTTGTACCGAGTTGGAGAGTCGAGTGAGGCCCTTTCGATGTTCTGGTCTGCGGCTCTATCATTACATCAGAAAATGAAAATTCCAAGTTAAAAATATAAATGAAATTACAAAAACTCTATCTATGCAACTTTCCTCAACTCTTGACTCGCTACTTCACCACCCTATTCTTCAAGCGGGCTCCTGACTTGCAATTTCTTTAACTTGTTGCTTGGTTTTCAATTTCTTCACCCTGTTCTTCAAGCAGGTTCCTGACTTGCTATTTTTTTATCTTTTGACTTTCAATTTCTTCACTTTGTTGCTTAACTTTTAACTTCTTCACCATGTTTGCTTGACTTTACAGTAATTCACCCTATTCTTCAGGCGGGCTCCTGAAATCACATCAAAACTAAAAAGAAAATTATTCCAAACAAAGATTATTGTAAAAAGATTTCATTTTCCAGAAAAGTGAAGTTCCAAACACCAAAATTAAATTTTACCCCAGTTTATCATCAAAGGAATTCTGTGAAAGTCACATCATTATAGGAATAAAGGAGGATGACTCAACTAAAAGGTACGTCTTATAGTAATCAAAGGGCATGACTCGACTAAAAGGTACGTCTTATAGGAATCGAAGGGAATAACTTTACTAAAAGGTATATCTTCTAGGAATCCAGGGGATGACTCGACTAAAAGGTATGTCTTATAGAAATCAAGGGGAATGACTCGACTACAAGGTACGTCTTGTAGGAATCACGGGGGATGACTCAACCAAAAGGTACGTCTTATAGGAATCAAGAGGGATGACTCGACTAAAAGGTACGTCTTATAGGAATCAAAGGGAATGACTCGACTAAAAGGTACATCTTGTAGTAATCAAAGGGAATGACTCGACTAAAAGGTACGTCTTATAGTAATCAAAGGGAATGACTCGACTAAAAGATATGTCTTATAGGAATCAAAGGAAATGACTCGACTAAAAGGTACATCTTATAGGAATCAAAGAGAATGATTCGACTAAAAGGTACATCTTATAGGAATGAAAGGGAATGACTCGACTAAAAGGTACATCTTATAGAAATAAAAGGGAATGACTCGACTAAAAGGTACGTCTAATAGAAATCAAAGGGGATGACTCAACTAAAAGGTACATCTTGTAGGAATTAAGGGAGATAACTTGACTAAAATGGTACGTCTTATAGGAATCAAAGGGAATGACTCTACTAAAAGGTATGTCTTATAGGAATCAAAGGAAATTACTCGACTAAAAGGTATGTCTTATAGGAATCAAAGAAAATGACTTGACTAAAAGGTATGTCTTATAGGAATCAAGGGAGATGACTCGACTAAAAGGTACGACTCCCAGAAGAGAAGGTTCAACTTAAGAAATGTATCACCTATCAAATGAAAACTGAAATCCCTGGACAAGGAAGTATGTCTCTAAGGGATATAGGATGATGATTTTTTACCATGATTTGATTATCAAACCTGTGCAGCAATATTGCTTTGTGCATTTGTAAAAGTGAGGCATTGCAGCCCTAGATGTTTATGCTTTGAAGGTAATATGTTTCCTGTTTCATCAAAGAAAACTTGTGAGTTTAAAAACACGGTGATTGGTTTGTGGATTTAGCTTTCATGGTGATCGCTCTTGCCTTCATTACATTTAACCTTTCACACCATTGACTTGTTGCATCATTGACTAAAACTCAGGTTATTAAGTGTGACTCTGAAATAACCACAGTATTTCTATTTGTCCATGTTTCTTAGATAAACCCTTTGCGCCTTGGTATTTTCATAGGTTCACAGACTTGTCTATTGACAAAACTTTCTGCATGTCCTTTTTTGGCTCAAAATTATGTCTATTTCATGTTCTGGCTATTGTCTTACTTTGTGTAATTAAAGAAGCTGGTAGCCAGTTTTGAAATATTTTCTCACTTGTTTTTTATACGGACTTGACTCAAAGACAAGAGATGAAACAAATGACAATAATTTTTTATTTGAATAACTGACTCAAGAAAGATAAAACAAAAATAAAGAGAAGAAAGAAAAGACAATGAACGTCCCCTTTTGAACCAAAAAAACAAAAAAATTATCTAAAAATGATAGTCAACTCTGATGATTATGCCATGCATTTTGGATTAAGTTGTTTTATCTTTCCATCCAAACTTTCTACCAAATGTTGTTGAGTTAATGACCCTGAAAATGATTTGCTTTCTTGGGCCAATTTCATTCGGAGACCTCATTCGACTAGTGGTGCCTTGAAGGGTTTTCGCCAACAAGCCTCTCTCATTTATTTTTATCACCTCACCATTTCCTTATGGTATTCGAAAGGGTCTTTCACCATTGAGATTCTCTTATTTTCATTTCTCTTAACTCACAGTCATCTTATAGTGCCCGTATGGGTTTTCACCAATAAGACTCTCTCATTTTTATTTCTTTCAACTTACCATCGCCTTATGGTGCCCGTGAGTTTTTACCAATAATTATCTCTCCTTTTTATTTCTCTCTTGATTTTTTATGCTGAGGAAGACAATTAGTTTCCAAATGCATCATCACATCCATTGCATACTTAGCCTTAACATTCTCAAAGATTGATCTGAAGGTCTTTCTTTGGTTGTAACTTGGATTTTGGATAGGGTTAGAAAGAAAGAATGGCATGGGGCCCAAACGACACTTAAAATAGGGTAGGACTTACAACTTTTGGAATCGACTCAAACAATAAGGATTAACTCATGCCCCAGTTTCATTTGACTTTGGAATCGACTCAAACAATAAGGATTAACTCATGCCCCAGTTTATGACTGGACAATTCTAAATTGTTTATTTGGTTAGACCGAGCCCTGAGTAGGGTGGCCTACGTATCTCACCTATGAAAGAGGAGAATCAGGTCACACATAGTTCCGACAACTTATTCTTTTGCTTGATTCTGATTTCTCTTTTTTTCTTTTGTTGACTCTTTTTATCTTTGAGACTTTTCTGACCTTATTTTTCTTGACACTCTCCTTTTTTTCTCTTTTTGACATACTTTTCTTTTCTTCTTTTATTGTTTTTTATCTATTGTTTTGTTTGACACTTTTATTTTGAGCTTTGCTAACTCTATTTGATTCCAAAAGAAGGGTATGAAAAAAAATAGGACTAAAGCTCAAATGGGGTAAACAAAGGATGACACAATATTTGGATAGCAAAATGAAATACATTCGTCATATCAATCCTTGAAAATGCTAGTACATAGCATGCAATGTGAAAGTCCACGATCAATATTACTTATGACATATTTTACAACCCTAACTTGCCCCGAGCATGTGTGTGACCTCTTCTTCTACACTTGTCTAACATACAACTCCACCTTTGTTGTACATCCCTTACATTGAATGACGCATGCTTCCGTGGAGTTGATTTTTGTTCTACTCTTTTTGATATAGGGATCATACATCCACTATTTGACCTAATTGAGCTATGTTTTTCAATTGGTGACCAATTTATTCTTGTGATTCTTAAAATAATTGCCTTAATTTTGAAAGAAGGCTTCAACATGCTTAATTTTGAAAGAAGGCTTCAACATGGTCAGCAATTGTCTTAATATGCTACCTATTTCTTAGATGTTTTTTTCTTCTAACTTTAGCCCTTTGATTTAAAGTTCATGCTCAAATTAGATTTTAAGATCCAGTTGAATATTCCGCAAGCATGTCACATCACTAAAGCCGACATGAAATGTACTATGTAAAGAAAACAAACAAATAATACATATTTAAAACACAAAGGAAAAGGGGACACTTCATTCAATTAAAATGAAAAATAGAAGGGTTTGAACATAACAACAAAGGGACAAAATAATATAGATTCCAAACTACAACCCTATAATAGTTCGGATAGCATAAAATAAAATAAAACAAACTACCAGACCTCTTCCTAGTAGGGAGAGGGGTGATATCTCAATTGCTCAACCTGATAACTTAGCCACTGGTTTGCATATCTGCGTGACTAGAGTTTCCTATACTGTCAATGTTCTGTACCATAACTAATCCATCTTGAATCATCTTTTCAATTTCTCTTTTCAAACCTTGACAATATTCAATACTATAACCCTGAGCATTAGAATGATATGCACATCGTGTATTAGGATCAAAATTTCTTGAACGCCGATTAAGGGTGTGCTTAAGGATAGGAGTAATCATGCCCTCCTATACCAATCTCTAAAAAAAATTGGCATATGAATCTCCAATAGGTGTGAAGCTTTCTCTTAACTTTTGCCTTATTTCATTATTTAGCTTGGATAGAAAATCTGGCCTAGAAGGGTTTTGGTACGTTTGTGAAGTTAAAGGATGACTTTGGGGTGTTGGAGTATGTCATTGTATGTAAAATTAGGGTTGAATATGTGGTTGTGCATTATACACTGGATATGGATGTGGAAGAACAGAGTATAATGGATTTTGGGAGTGATTATGTGGAGCTTGGGCATAAACTTGAGCTTGAGCTAAAGAGCAATGACGACGTGGTGTTCTTGACCTTTCCTGTTGTCCAACTACAATAGCAGATGCATTTTTCTTATTCTTTTTCTCTCCAACACTTCCTGAACCCTTTTGAATTGCTTGAGTAGTTGCTTTCAATGTTTCAAAACTCACAATGCGACCAGTATTAATTCCCTCTTCTATCATATACCCCATTTTAAAAACCTCAATGAATGGCTTGCCTAATGCAGGTAACAAGTGTTGATAATACGTTTCGTCCTGTGCTTGAATAACACCTCTAATATCTTACTTTTTTTCATTGGCGATTTCACCCTAGCAGCTTGTTTACGCCATCTAATCATATATTGATGTGTGGGCAGACGCTAATGTATTTGAGGCTTTTAACTGAGAATAATTGCAAAGTTTTAAGCAACTTTTGTCATTTTTGATTGTTTTATCTTTGATTTTGCAGTAGAAGCTAAGATGTTAGAGAACCAATAAGGATTGAAGCAAAAGAGTTAAAATCTGGATCAAAAAGAAGAAAAGTATGGCTGACGACATTTTTGATAAGTCTTCAGCCCTATGATAGGCTATCAGTTTCATCGTCAGCCTCAGACAAAGAATAGACCTGATTGAGAGTTGTGACGACATTTTGTGATAAACTGTTAAGGAGTTGATAGGTCATCAAAATTGTCGTTAGCCTAAGACAGAACATGAGAGCTGAGGTGGAGACTTGACAACATTCGTGATAAGTCATCAAGGAGTTTATAGGATGTCATAGTTTGTCGTCATCCTAAAGCAGCGAGTATCAAAAATTGAAAAAGGATCTGACAACATTTGTGATAAGTCGTCAGCCTCCAGATAGGTTGTCACAAATGTCGTCACCTAATTCGAGAGATTATTAAACTCTGTGATTTTGTTTCCTTATTTAGGCTGAACTATTTAAAGTCTTGTTTAGGGTTTTCTTGGGGACTGATCTTCTTGAAGGGGGCGGAAAACCTATTCCAAGGAGTTTACCTCTTTTTGGGGGATCTTAACTTAGAATTTAATTTTCAACTCATTGATTTGGGTTGTGGTAATTTTCTCTTAAACTTGGAAGAGAATCAACTTCATACTTCATCTTTTGTAAGTTTAATTACTTTGAATGATGAATATAGTTGTTGCTATTTTTTCTTTCTCATGTGGGACTAAAACCCACAACTAGGGTTGTGGTATTTATGATTATTCCTTCATGGATTTAATAGTTGGTTAGGGTTTGAGTGATTGTGGGAACATCTTGATTATTCTTTTGTATTAATTATTTTCTGTTGGTTGCAAACAATAGGCCTTGCTTACTATTGATTTGCTTGAGATAAGAAATCAACCCTAGTAAGAAGTGAATTATCAATGAGGACTTGGGAAGGTTAAGTTCTCATCTAATGGTCAATGTTGTAACAAGATTGATCAACTTGAGATAAAATTAGTATCAATAGAATGATTTCATAAGTTTGAGAGAATTAGGGAGTTCAACATCTAAGTAGGTTGAGAAACACTTAGATGGACTGTAGAAACTGATAATTTGGTGTTTCACACAAGTCATGAGAACGCAATACTATTATCATTGTTCATTGGGGATTAATAATCATAGTGATCACAACCCTAGTTTCTCTCTATCATTGATTTGAAGCACTGGAATTTTAGCTTGGAGTTTCTAAGGCAAATTGAAGTGTTAATAACTTTTGTTCAATCATTAAAAACCCTCATTTTATTTTTTTGTGCCAGTTGTTTGAATTTAACTTGTAGCTTTAGTTTCAAACTATTTTAATCGCCACTCATATTGTTCCCTGTGGATTCAACCTCAACTTCAAAGTTGGATAAATATATTGACGACCACCACCTTGCACTAAATTGACATGTAAGTTGATCGTTATCAAAAATGGCACCGTTGCCGGGAACAATTTGGCGTATTGAGTTGGTCTGGAATTTTAGTTTACTTTCTTGAATTCAAACTTGTAAATATTTTTTTAGATTATTTTTTTTATTTTTCTCACACCTTTCCTAAGATGTCAGCCTGGATAGATAGTTTTTTGAGTGATGACGATTCTTGTGACGATTTTTGTTATTATTGTGGGGGACCATATTTTGAGGCTCGATGTCCATAATTACCTAGAAGTTCATAGACGGGACCTTCACAATATGATGTGGATACTGCTCTACTTACTGTAACTTAGTGTTTGTCTTGTGGTCAAAGTGATCATACTGAAGATATATGTGCTATCACGATTCAAGCAAACAAATTGATGAAATGAATTTTAGAGAATCAAGAACAGCTGTAGGCAGAGCTAAAAGAGTTACCACTCCAACCATATTTACAGTGGCTAAACAAAGAAGAATATGAGGAGGACATTAGCCAATTTAAGGAGAAAACTCAAGAATCGCAACCACTCGATTGTCATCTTGATCTTGAGACTGACATTGAGAAGGTGAATAAGACTGAGTATGTAGTAGATAGTGTAAATTTTGAAGTAGAATTAGTTGGGCCTCACTCGAAGCATTTTTCCACATTATGTTTAGATGATATCTTATCTGTGGAATCATCTAAAATAGTGGAAGAGTGTGAAGATGAGGAACAAAAATCCTATATTCTTTATTTTACACTTGATAAGCAACATAAAACTCCCCTCACTTTAAGATCGGGTTGTTTACCATGCATCATCCATTACTCAACTTCTTAATCCTTATACCATCCCCCTATGATCGAGGCAAGAAGATGGACTCTAAGTTGGGGGTGAAATTCATATCCTCAAGGTGGAGAAAAAAGTTGAGTTGGGTCGTGCTGCGACACTAAGTAGGCATTCGTATTATGTGATTGACATCAGATCTCTGGACCTGTGGTGCCACAGGTATGTTTCTAACTCTATTGATTTGGTTTGACGCATTGGGGACAATGTATGACTATAAGTTGAGAGTGAGACTACTTGTGGGTGTTGATGTCCTCTTGAGGTTTTTGCTTCCGTGCCTCTTTTCCCTGGGGTCTTGTTCCTAGTAGAGCCTGCATGTTTAGGCGTATTGTGTTTGTTTTGTAATGTGTTATGGTTAACTAGGGGAAAAATAAGTATCTAGGACAGTTGACATATTTTTGTTGATTCTTATTTGAATGATAAATACCTCTCCAATTTTCTATCTGGTTACTGTGTGATGTGCATCTATATGTGACTACTGTGAATCTTTTTATGGCATTAGACTAGGGACATGATAATCACTGATAACAATTGCATGAATCGAATGGGCAGTAGCTTGTGATGTCCCTTTGTGTCATGTGTGTGTGAGACACTACCTAGTTCCCATTGTGTGTTAAAGTTGTGAAAAAAAATGAATGAATAAAAACTGCACCCAGCTTGAATGTGCTTTAATCAAGAAAAGGCTAAATAAGGTAAAGGTTGATAAGTGAGATCCCAAAAATAGTGTAGTTCCAAGGAGTCTTAGTCATTTTAAATATCCTTGCTTATTATACCAGCCCTAAGCCTACATTACAAGCTGAAGAAAAGTCCTATAGTGATCCTAGCTTAACTTTCTGAAAGCCTCGGTGATGAAAATAAGGGCAATCTTATGGTATTTGGCATATATTGATGGGAACTTCTTTCTGAGTGTGAGTGTCTCCTGACCGTCCACTCATTGACATACTTGATTACATATATGAGTGAAGAGGGACTTCTGTGTTGTAAGGTCACATTAGTTGCATTGCTAGCTGCTTATATGTTTGGGTAGTGTAACTTGTATATATGCATGGTTATTATTGCTGATTTGATGTCATATCTTGATTCCTTTGTGTCACATTGTTGATCTTTATTGATATACACAGTTGGGTTTAAAGTGATTGAAAATGTAGGGGTAATGTATTTTGAACTAAAATTAATGATCAACCGTACTAGGTATCTTATGTGTCTCTTAGTTAAGCATCGTGGTTGTGTCTGAGTTGCTTGAGGACAAGCAATTATTTTAAGTTGAGGGTGTTGATGTGTGAGCAGACGCTAAAATATTTGAGGCTTTTAACTGAGAATAATTGCAAAGTCTTAAGCAACTTTTGTCATTTTTGATTGTTTTTTCTTTGATTTTGCAGTAGAAGCTAAGATGCTAGAGAACCAACAAGGATGGAAGCAAAAGAGTTGAAATCTGAATCAAAAAGAAGAGAAGTACGGTTGACGAGATTTTGTGATAAACCGTCAAGGAGCTGATAGGTCATCAAAATTATCGTCATCCTAAGGCAGAACATGAGAGCTGAGATGGAGACTTGACGACATTCGTGATAAGTCGTCAAGAAGTTTATAGGATGTCACAGTTTGTTGTTAGCCTAAAGCAGTGAGTATCAAAAACTGAAGAAGGATCTGACGACATTTGTGATAAGTCGTCAGGCTCCTGATAGGTTGTCACAAATGTTGTCACCTAATTTGAGAGATTATTAAACTCTGTGATTTTATTTCCTTATTTAGGCTGAACTATTTAAAGTCTTGTTTAGGGTTTTCTTGGGGATTGATCTTCTTGAAGGGGGCAGAAAACTTATTCCAAGGAGTTTACCTCTCTTTGGGGGCTCTTAACTTAGAATTCAATTTTCAACTCTTTGATTTGGGTTGTGGGAATTTTCTCTTGAACTTGGAAGAGAATCAACTTCATACTTCATCTTTTGTAAGTTTAATTACTTTGAATGATGAATATAATTGTTGCTATCTTTTTCTTTCTCCTGTGGAACTAAAACCCACAACTAAGGTTGTGGGATTTATGATTATTCCTCCATGGATTTAATAGTTGGTTAGGGTTTGAGTGATTGTGGGAACATCTTGATTATTCTTTTGTATTAATTATTTAATGTTGGTTGCAAATAATAGGCCTTGCTTACTATTGATTTGCTTGAGATAAGAAATCAATCCTAGTAACAAGTGAATTATCAATGAGGATTTGGGAAGGTTAAGTTCCCATCTAATGACCAATGCTGTAACAAGATTGATCAACTTGAGATAAAATCAATATGAATAGAATGATTTTCTAAGTTCGAGAGAATTAGGGAGTTCAACATCTAAGTAGGTTGAGAAACACTCAGATGGACTGTAGAAACTGATAATTTTGTGTTTCCCACAAGTCATGAGAACGCAATACGGCTACCATTGTTCATTGGGGATTAATATTCATAGTGAACACAACCCTAGTTTCTCTCTATCATTGATTTGAAACACTCAAATTTTAGCTTGGAGTTTCTAAGGCGAATTGAAGTGTTAATAACTTTTTTTCAATCATTAAAAACCCTCATTTTGTCTTTTCATGCTAGTTGTTTGAATTTAACTTGTAACTTTAGTTTCAAACTAGTTTAATCGCCACTCACATTGTTCCCTGTGGATTCGACCCTGACTCCAAAGCTGGGTAAATATATTGACAATGACCGTCTTGCACTAAATTGACGTGTAAGTTGAGCGTTATCACATATTCTTTGAAACTTTCAGTGTTCATCTTCATATCAGTCAAGGATTTCTAATCATGAATCAACTCCACATTGTATTGAAATTGTTGCACAAATTCATTAGCTAGGTCATCCCAACTAATCCACTTGTTGATGTCTTGGTCAACAAATCATTCCAAAGCTAGCCCTGAAAGACTCTCCCCGAAATAAGCCATGAATAGTTCTTCCTTCCCTCCAGCGCCCCTTAATTGGTTACAATAA
The DNA here is from genome assembly GCF_002878395.1 of Capsicum annuum. Taxonomy (NCBI): domain Eukaryota; kingdom Viridiplantae; phylum Streptophyta; class Magnoliopsida; order Solanales; family Solanaceae; genus Capsicum; species Capsicum annuum. The sequence goes on along the minus strand of NC_061120.1, from coordinate 213,498,618 downwards.
CATCTCAAATGTGCCACTGGTTCCCCATGTCCATCAGATTTCTCAAACTTCGGCATTTTAAACCCAGGAGGAAGGTTGACACCTGGAAACATGCATAAGTCCTTATACGAGACACTTTTGTAACCCCAAGTCCTTGTAAGTTCTTCATAGCCAGTTCCAAACTACTCAATTTTCTAGTTATTTCCTCTTGTTCTTCTTTCATTACAGGTTTTTCAACGTTAAGAGAAAATTCAAGCAGATGAGTGTAGCCATATGGACCAGTCGACTTAAATGTGGGCTCGAGAGCACACTGTTGATCACTAGAAATATTCAATACAGGGTCGCTAGTAGAGTGAGGAATCACAACTGTTGGAAGGACGTTAAAAGCAAGAGCTTCAGGCGGGGACGACGCTACAAAATCATGAACAGTAGGTATATTCGAGCATGTGGTAACTTTGTGTTGAGGAGTGAGGAAATGAATATTGGAAGTGTTTGGATAGTGTTGCCCCGAAGTAGTCCCTGATGCATATTGTGGCATATCAACAAAAATAGGGACTTGTGCATGTGATACTGGAGGCAAGCTAGAAAGATACTCCAGATTATCGGGAAATAGGAGGCGGCAACCCATTAGCCCAAGCACGATGAATTTCTATCATTTGTTGCCTTAATTTCTGAATCTCTACATTAGCTTCTAAATTCTCATTCCCCGAACTCTCTACCTGATTAGTGACAACAAACTCGGTATCCTTGTTGGCCATAAATTTCTCTGTAACAGTGCAATATGAAGAACCAACCAAAAGGCCACAAACCAACCACCTTAAACTAACTGGACAAGAGATAGCAAATGCATTAGAGTTCAACAATTTTTTTCAAAACTCTTTTTCTATTTTTCTTTTGAAAAGATCACAGAACCCAAGAAGGGCGCCTACGTATCTCACCCCCGAAAGGAGAGAATCAAGTGTGCGTAGTTCGTGAAGTCTTGCCAAAATGGCCAATTAAACTCTTTTTCTTTATTTTTCTTTTTCTTGAAACTTTAAAAAGAAAAGAAAATAACAAATTGTCAAAAGAATTGACGAAAATCTTTTTTGAATTTTTTAGTTTTAAATCCCTATACAAAATGAAACCTATGACTACCAAAGAAAAATCTTTTTGGGTTTTGAATTTTGAATTTCATACAAAAATTAAACTCAAAACTATTAAAAGAAAATATTTTTTGTAGTTTTCTTTTAAAAATGCATATGACACCTACTCTAAATGAAGAGTGAAGAAAATCTTTTTGGATTTTTCAAATAAGATCCCCGAACCAACAATAGGCTGCCTACATATCTCACTCCCAAGAGAGGAGAATCAAGGGTGTGTAGTTCATCCAGATTGAAAAATTTAGGATTAAATAACGAATTGAACCCTGACTCGAGAGACACGACCATAGACAGATGATGAAAAATGCCGATAAAATATTTTTTGAGTTTTCAATTTGACACTTCACATAAAAATGACACCAACAACTATGAAAGAAAAATCTTTTTGGTATTTTCATTATGTGAAATGAACAAAACTTCTACCATTTTTTTTTAAAAAAAGTTCTTTTATAGAAAGCTCTTATTAAAAAAAATCTTTTTTGGAATTTTTGAATTGTGAATGCATGCTAAAGAAACAAAAGAAAAATCTTTTTGATGTTTTGCTTTTTGAGTAAATGAATGCAAAAGGTAAAAAGAAATCTCTTTGAATTTTTGGATTGTAAAAAACAAAAACAATAAGAAACTCTAAAATTTACAAAACTTTTCTTTTTTTTCCCGACTCACTCTTTCTTTTCTCTCTTTTTTTTCAATTTTTTTCTTGCCTACACACCTTTCTTTAATTCTAGCATATGATTTTCCCAAAATCAGTCCATCAAATGACCACATTATCCTCAGAGATGCAACAATTAGCACGTAGAAATGCTTTATGGTGAGTCTCCTACAAAAGGCCACATGGGTCCCGCTAGGTCTCAATATGATGCAGATAAGCATGACCTAAAGGCTGACCTACGCTGGGGTCCACTAACAAGGTTGTTAAGGGGAGTGTATAGTCGATAGTGGATTGCTTTAGTTGTCCACCTACTCCATACAACCCAACGGCTCCCCCTCCTAAAATAAGGGTAACTCAACTATAGGTCATGTACACACGTGTACTACAGAATTGTTGCAGAAAGAAAGACTCGGGTTATGCACATAATGTCAGATATAAAACGGTAACGCATAAAGTAAAAACTGCAAACAAAGAGCACGTAGGCACTCAACAATGATAAACAATAACACAAAACAACACAAACAAAATGTCTATACACCTATAGTGCCACGCTAAGCCAATACAACTTTAAAATAATCTCGAATTATGAAAAATTCCCCAGCAGAGTCGCCAGAGCTGTCACACCACTTTTTTAACTCCAAAAAATTATGATTTTTAAGTTTGAAAGGGTTTTTATTATTAAGTGACAAAAATGAAGATTTGTTTTGAAAAGAATTATTTACATTCAAAACTCAGAGTCGTCACTTGGCATAAATTGGGTGTGCCAAGTCACCCGTGGATATCCTTTTCAAAACTAATTTTTGACTCTGTAAAATTGATTTGCGAACAGAGATTCTGGATAAGCAATTATGTTGATCGAGGAAAAGGTGTTAGGCACCCCTCGATCCAATGGTTCGACCACGGTCGCTTGGTAGAGCGTATCGGCTAATTTGATACTACAAATGTATGAACCACACAAAACACATTAAACAATCAAATCAAACAAACAAAATAAAATAAATTCAAAATATAGGGTCCAGTCCAATTATACAATCAAAAATGGAAAAATACAAAAGTATAAATCCTATTCTAAACTAGTCCTAGACTATGCACTACCCGACGCCTCGGGCCTTCATCACGAACGTCCTCCAAATACAAGATACTTTGGGGCATTCTCCAGATAAATTCATACAAATCCTTTGAGGCATTCCCTGGCCAAATGAATATATTTTAGTTCGAGAAAATCAAACTATTCAACAAAATTTTAAATATTCTACGGAATATTCAACATTCAACCAAAGCAATAAATTTTAAACTTTGCCTACCCAACCTATGTTTACCTAAACCAATCAACGTATCATGATACTACCAAGTTCAATTAGCATTTATTTCAAGTCAAACAACCAATAAATCAAACTAACCAAAAATAGGGAAGGAGTAGAATTGAACCTCAATTGGTGATCAAAATCAAGTATTACTCAGATGAAAAAAAGAGTTCGCGTCAGAAGAACCTCAAATCAGACCCAACAATAGAACTAGTTGAACTTTTATATACTCTGACTTCCAACAATGAAACCAATCCAATTTTAATATACCCTTTACTGCTTTTCAACAAACCAAACCAACAATTGCGTGAGAGAGATGAAACTTGCATTTTTTCTGCGATCTAGTTGCTGGCTTTTGTGTTTTTTCTGATGGGTGGCTGAGCTGAAGTCTTTACCAGAGATTCGGCATCAACGACGAAGCTGTTCGTCTGCTCCAGCAGGCCTTTGTCGGAACTCCTCCCTTTTCTCAGAGTTTTGTTTCACTACTGCTACGGTCTCTCTCACAATGCCCTCATTCTCGTCCTTGTTCCTTTTCTATCTCTCAAACTGTCTCTCTTCTTCTAACTCTTAGGTGTGTGATGGTATGTGTTTAACCGTGGAATGAGTGTATTTCTGGTACGGGTGAGTGAAGAAGATGGAGTGTTGTGAATGTTCTGGTGTGTGCGAATATTGTTGTTGTGAGGATGTGGAGTTCAATTCTATGAATGATCATATTCCCCTATTCCCATGGAGTGACATATGAATATGATGTGTGAATTATGAGTGGGGTGCGTGGGGTAGGTGGGGTAGGAGAGGTAGGGTATGGTGAGGTGTCCGCTTTTAATTGGTGAGGTTGTTAGGATAGGATTAAAATAAGATAAAATTTGTTAAGGGTTGTTATTTTTGTATTTTTGTGGGATATAATCACATGGGTAAGGGTATGCCATAAGACGAGGGTAAAAATGGTAAAAATGCTTTCGGGGAGGAACAAAATTAGGTGTTACAAAATTAATCTCTATTTTGGCTCATCCATTAATTTATATTGAATATAGTTATTATGATTTTTTTTTGCTTGCTTCCTGTTTACATATTTTAGGCTTGGGCATTTGAAGTCATTCCTTCCCTCCGAAAGCAGGTAAAGGATTATTTGGATGAGGTTTCTTATCCAAAGATGTTTAGGTGGTTGACTACAAAGAACAACACAAGAATTAAGGAGGCTGATCTCTATAACCCTCTGGATGGTGCAGTACGTCTTCTTTAAGTAAAATAATTTGAATCAATGAAAGATATTGAACAGATGTTATATCTGGTGCAACAGATATTATATCTAATACACCATATGGGACATTTGTTGTGATAGATTGCCCATCTTATGCCAATTGGTGCAACAGATGGGTAATCTGTTGCGATAGACGATTAATATCTTGCATCAGATTACCCATCTATTGCTTTGGATCTTTGAATCTGACTCTTAATAGATTAACCATCTACTGCAAATTATACAATAGATGGGTAATCTGATGTAACATATTATTAATCTATTATGACATACAGATCATTTGTTGCATAACATGTAACCCAACAGATTACCTGTCTTATGCTAACTGGTGCAACAGATTGGTAATCTATTGTGATAGATGATTGATATTTTGCATCAGACTATCCCTCTGGTTCTCTGAACCCGACTCAAATGGATTTTAACTATCTACTGCAAACTATGCAATAGATGTGTAATTTGATGCAACATATTATTAATCTGTTACGACATACAGATCATCTGTTGCATAAGTTGTCTGTGTTAACATGTAACCCAACTATGAAAATTATTATATTATATGATTTAAATGTATCTATCTTTTTATATAGGCTGTGCATCCATGGATCATGCCTACTGAGCAGGAGTTGAGGATGACTTCTTTTATTATTCTAGGTCATGTTAAAACTATAGTAGACCTAATGGTGGAGTTAAGAAAGAAGGAATTTGTTGGAGCAACAGCCATAAAAAGAGCAGATAGGCAAGGTTAACCTAATGTTGAGGCTCTTCATGACCAACCTACTGAGGCAGATCCGAGTGCTTTTTTTGGTGGAGTTGTTGGTGTTGTTGGCAGGCATGCTGATGCTGCTACCACTCATGATGATGAGCATATTGATGCTCAAGAAAAAATAAATATGTTTCAAAACACCTTTTTCACAGGTCCCCCTCACCCTTACACAGGTCCCTCTCACCCTTAGACTGATCCCTCTCACCCCTCTTTATCCTCGTGTTCTCGTTACAAATGCGAAGAGTGCAAGGACAACCAGGATAAACTCTTTGAAAAGGTAGAGGCTATCACTAAAACTGTTGAGGAATTCAAATCCAAGAGGGGTGTCATACCATTCAAGAAAGTGAGGGACCCATACACTCCTACAACGGTGGTTAGGAGGAAGAAAAGAGTAATTAGCGACGAACTCTCCAGTTGGAAATCAAAAAATATTAAAGTTCAGGGGCCATTGAATAAGGTCGACATATACGTAGAACTTGGCAAGAAAGAGAAGAGGGATCTGCGACGGGCCAAGAATGCCAAGCGAGGCGAACCAGATTACCCCATCCTCCCTTTACCCACCCAAGACTTTCAGATTATGAAAGATATGCGTATACAGTACAAGGACAAGGTAAGTTTACTTTTCCTAACCTAGCTTTCTAATTTACTCCATGAATAAGAATCTACGCAACAAATTAGAAATATGTTACAATAGCTAGGAATTCTGGTACAATTGGTAGTGGCTCTGTTGCAACTTATTATCTATCTGTTGCATAAGATGTGTTGGATTGTTGATTCAGAGAACCCTATGCAACAAATGGACCATCATTTGCATCTTTACAATTACTAATCTATTTAAAAATTGACTTTTTATATCACAGTATGTTGACGAAACTCTCTGCCTTATGAGGAAAAGGCAATTAGTGTACCCAAAAGCTTATGATGTTGTCGATAGGATAATGGACCACGACTTCTACAAGAAGCTCAAGGATAAGTATGATAAACCCAATGATCTAGCGTCATCCTGAGGCACGAGATTTGATTTGTAAGTTTCTACATTGGACTGGGATGAAGCAGAAATGATAAAATATGTTAGAGGGGAGAGGCCAAATCCACACGGCAAGAGCTGAACCGAGGCAAAGAGGATTCTTGCAGTCATGAACGCGCACATCATACATTATCGAGTTGGTGAGATACTACTCGAGGATGAAAAGATCAATGTTTACGACTGCAACGAACCTTCCATCGACGAGGTTATTTTTTTATCCACATGCAGCCACTGATGGACCTGTTCCCCATCTTGCTGAGGCAGAGCAAACTGATGTATCATTTGCCAGAGAAAGTATTGATAAAGAAATCATGGGATTTTGAAGGTCGATACAAGGGCATGAACGTTCCAAAAATGACACCAGTTTTGCGTGCGGCTAG
>NC_061120.1:213472252-213489119 GCF_002878395.1 Capsicum annuum | reverse complement strand
ACGCGCTTGCACACATTGAATGTCTGCTGACCAGCACAGAAATGGCCGAGCCAACGACCTTTCTGTGTGACAATATTATGGCAAACCTGCAAGAGTTCTGGGCTTATGAAGTACTAACTGGATGCTTGGAGCCTGTGTATAAAGAAGAGCCTATGAAATAATAATTTTTTATTTCAAGTCACACTTCACTTTACATTACATGTACATGTAGTGGCAATAATTTTTTTCTGATGATAGTTGAATTTTTTATAATGCAATAGATTGTCAATTTGTTGTAAAATATATTCAATCTATTTTGGCAGATAGTTTATCTATTGCATTATGTCGATATTATTTTTATCTAATCTAAGTCCAATCTGTTGCAACAGTGGGAGAGCCTGTTTGATAATTTCCAACATATGACCAAAATTTTGCAAATATGCCTAAATCTGTTTGATACTTTCCAACAATTACGCTTGAATATCCATGTGTTCGAAAACACCAAACCAGTAGCAAATACACCTCAATGAAAATTTTAGCAATTAGGCTTGAATAGCCATATTCCCAACACCACCAAACCAGTAGCAATAACGACAACAACGTAGTATCTTCTTGCTCGATTTTGTTTCTCTTAAGAAGCCTTGACTTTCTTCAACAAACCCCAGATTACATGATTTGCTTGTGAAGGGTGTCGTTCTTCAAACCAATCAAAGTAATCACATCCACCAAATTTCTATAAAAACAAGAACACAATTACTAAACAATTACAAATCAATAATTAATCAACTAATTAAATAAAAAAATATTACCTTTGAAATATTACAAGTAAAACACCTACAACCTGGATTTTGTTGAGTCCAGGAAGTCTTTAATAGAGCTTCATGACCGCACTTACAATATCAAAAATCTTTATCACAAAAATAGTCGAAGATGAGCTCGACATTGTAAAGCTTAGTTGGAAAAAATAAAAAAAATACGCAGAAAAAAATACAAATAATTGAGATGAATTTGGATAAAGAAAAAAATATGAAGAATAAAAAGAAGCTTTGGGAATTTAGGGTTAAACTTTAGGAAGAAGATGAATATATAAAATAATAGGAGAAAATAACCGTTGAGGGCCAAATCAGCAAAAATGGGGGTTCAACGAGCCTTGACTGGGTGAATTACATGCGAGCAGCCAACAAGGGAAAAAGTGACAAACTGACACATTTGATGCCTATTTTATTTTACGTGTTTAAAATGAACACTATCTACTTGATTCCTATTTTATTTTAGGTATTTAAACTGAACACTGTCGATGGGTTCCGACTTTTTTATTTCAAGTCACTTTCACTTTTTTACATGTAGTGACAATTTTTTATGTCTAATGAAAGTTGAATTTTTATAATGCAACTGATTGTCCATCTGTTCTAACAGATATTCTACCTATTCTGACATATAGTTTATCTGTTGCAATAGGTTGGTCATCTTTTGCATTATGTCGATGTTTCTATCTAAGTATATCCGTTGCAAAAGTGGGAAGACCTATTTGATAATTTCCAACAAATTACCTACCTATTGCAACATATTTCTAAAACTGTTTGATATTTTCCAATTGATGCATCGTCCGTTGCAACAGATACATTATCTGTTGCAATATTTGAATCTAGTATTCTATTTTAATTAATAAGTTCAAATCTAAGGAAAAAATAAAATTAAAAGACAAAATAAATAAATTAAAGCCGTCAGAAATTAACTGAAATAAATCAATGAATAAATGAAATGTAAAAAAATTATTATGGGTACAGATCTCACAAATACATCAACAATTTAAGTATTGATGTCAAGAATTCCTAAGGAGGGGTGAGGTTATTACTTTGACAGACTCAAGCTATAAAGATCTACTCAATATGGATAAGTTGTTCTTCATTCTGTGCTATGGAATTTGGCTCTGATTGTTGTGGATCTTTATTATCGCTTACGTATGATTTCTGCGCTTTTTGTTCTCTGTATTTCCTATAGAAACTTAATGTTGTCCCTCCCGAAGTTTAATTTTATTCATTTTTAGCTCACCTTACCACGTACCCTCACCCATTCTATACTTTACCCAAAAGAAATAAATACAAAAAATCCTAACAAATCTAATCCCTAATATTCCCTTATCCTAACTAATTTTTAAACCTCATCATACCCACACATCCCACCTACCACCCACCTCACTCCACACCCTTTACCCTATGCAACCCCCTTAATCACGTTTTTGCACCTTTTAAAAAATAATCACAAATATCCAGATCATTGGTCTCCATTCCCTTCTACACTATCATAATACAATACACAAAAAACACCAACAAAAAAGACACCAGAGTTCATCTTTTCTACACACACACATAACAAAATCCACACACAGTCACATATACAATCGAGCTCACAATTCCACTCACAGAGAGGAGCAACGCAGACCTCCATTTTGCTTCTTATTCACCAATATACACACTACACCTCAAGACCAATAATCAGTTCACTCTCACTCACCATCGTGCATCATAGAATACATACGCAAACACTCACCATCACTCTCACGAATATACTCACCGGCGAACAACACACCCACCGGATTGAAAATGAGAGAGATTGAGAGAGAGAGAAAAATAGAGGGATCAATTAACGGTGAGGTGCTCATCGGAAATCCATCAAAACTTTTTCCGATCAGCCATCGGGAGACGCCCCAGTGAAGGTTTATCACTGTTCTGATGAAAGCAGTCGGAAAACGATGTCATTTAGTCGGGATTTTGAATTTTGCTTGGGTTTATAATTCCAGATACAGGTGGATTTCGGGTATTTTGGGGTCTTATGTTGGTTTCAAAATCTGTCCGGGTGAACTCGATACTGAGTTTGAAGTTTCGTTTACTGTCGAGGTTCAAATCAAATATTTTGGGCGCGGTTTTATCTCCGATATATTTAAATTGGCACTTGAGGTCCAATTCTTTGACTCCCTCTTTTCATTTTGTTTTGATTTGGTGAATTGATGTTATGATTGTGTGTTGTTGGGTTGTGATTGGATGATCTTGTTGATGTTCATATTGTTTTTTTGTGAATAATTAATCATGGTATGAATTTAATTTAGCATGGATTTGGATAATCGCTTTATGTGAAAAAGTGACGTATAAAAGGAAATTTGGGGTGGAATTGAGAAACTGATAAAAAAGGTAAATTTAGATTAATTTTGGTTTATTATTTTGTTGGCTAATTCAAAATAAATATCAAGTTTGTGAACTCGATAGGATCATATTTTAGGACGAAAGCTTAGTAGGAAAAGTTTAGATTCGAGTAGGCAAATTTAGGACTCGTGGAATATTGAATGCTTGAAATATGTGTTGAATGGCTTGATTTTATTGCTTTTTGGATCAAATGTATCATTTGGATAGGGAATGCCCCGAGTTATTTGTATTTATTCACCGGGGAATGTCTCAAAGTATTTTGTACCCGAAGGACGTTCGTGACGAAGGCCCGAGGCGTCGAGTGGTGCTTAGTGTAGGACTAGTTTAGAATAGGATTTATATTTTTGCATTTTTCTATTTTGGACTGTACAATTGGAGTGGACATTATATTTTTGAGATTTGATTTGCTTGCATTTTTTTGTTTGATTCTTGTGTGTATTATGTGGTTTATAAACTCTTAGTGTCAAATTAGCCGATATGTTCCATCAAGCGACTGTGGTCGAACCACGGGACTGAGGAGTGCCTAACACCTTTCCCTCGGTCAACAAAATTTCTTAGTTGGAATCTCTATTCGCAGATCAATTTTAGAATCAAACCATTTTGAAAAAAGATTTCCAAAGGAGGCTTGGTACACCCGATTATGCCAAGTGGAAACTCTAAATTTGAATGTAAAAATAATCCTTTTTCCGAAATAAATTTTCATTTTGTTGCTCACTAATAAAAACACTTTTCGAACTTAACATAAAATAATCTTTTTTGGTTAAAAAGAGGGTGTGACATTTCCATAAAACGAGTAGCAGATTGTCAATGTTGTTCAGCAGTAGCTTCTACATCCACCGGGAAAGCCAGAATTGGTTAATGCTAATCACGGGGAAACAACAAATGGAAAAGGATAACTCATCTATTCTAGCAAATCAAACAGGTCTTCCTCATATTTTAAATTATCTTAAATAGATTATATTTATATTGCAACAGATGAATCAAATGTTGGGACAAATTTCTATATGAGGAAGACATGTATGATAATTTCCAATGGATGAATCATATGTTACAACATATGACTCATCTGTTATAGCAGATAGGTCATCTGTTGGTATAAATAAAAGCAGTACGAAGAGCTATTTGATTTGCTAAAACAAATGAGATATATGTTACAACAGATACTTTATCTGATGCAACAAGTTAGTCAACTGTTGCAATAGATGTATATATCTGTTTGATAATTTTCAGCAGATGTGTCATCTGTTGAAACAGATATGTGTTTGTTTGTCAGTTGGAACAGACATATATATTCACCTTCCTCAGCTCGTGCTGCTCTCCTTTGGCCATTGCACATTGCTCAATGCAAAACACGGACAAAAGAGTTGTAATTTCGCTTTTTTGGATGCTTGATAATGCCTTGAAAATTACTTTCCTTCTTCTCTTAGCCTTAATCTCTAACGGAGTGGATGGATATAAAATTCTCTTTGATGGAATGATACCTCTCTTAGATGTCAATTTCTTTACAAAAGCAGTTAATGCATTAATAACATTAATCACTACATCATGTTTAACCTTGCGGTCTTTACATTTGCATCCAGAACATTCGCTGGGAGAGGAAAAATCTGTAAAATCAGTATTATCATACTCATAATGATTTATTTTAAATACTGTTAGAGGAGCATTATTATCACCAACAACAGTACCACTACCACCACCAACAGCTCCATCACCACCAAGACCATCAACAACAACAAGCCCACCCTCCAAAAATATTTTTCTTCTAATGGTTGTTGCTCCAAATAATTTTATTTTTATTCTGGCAAAGACCTTAGGGTCCGATAAAGTTTGCATAGACCATAAAGTAAGAAAAATGACATCTTCAACTCTCGATTGATCGGAACAAGCGATGAATGCACAATCTAACATAAATCATTACATCTATTAGAAGAATGATTAGAACATTCAAAAAAAATCATTAATTGAAATAAGAACTTAATTATAATTATACTTACTGCATCCTTTAGAGGGTTGAAGAGATCAAGAAATTTTATATTTTTATCAGTCTTGGCTGACAACCATCTCAAAATTCTTGGACAGAAAACTTCTTCCTGGTAGTTCACTTGTTGTCTCAAATAAGGAATGGCTTCAAATGCGCAAGCCTATAAAATAACGCCAATAAATCAAAATCATTATTGACTACAAAAAATAAATGATATCATAATAAAAGAAAAAACATTTACCATGAAAGCCCATGGAAAACCATATAAGTTGACTATCTTTGGCGCTAATGGAGTCAACAAATATTTGACAGTGATTTTGAAGCTTTCATTAACCCAAGAATTGTTGTTAAACACCTCAAGATCCTCAGAGAGCTTTACTAAACCAACGATTATGTTGTTGTTAATATATCTCGCCCAAAGAATATTATGTACAAACCAAACCAAGCACAATGATTGCTTGTGCTTCTATGAAATTCTTTTACCTTTCAACGGTTCTATCAAATTTTTATTTTTGAAGCTTGGACCAACAATGGACACCAAGTCATCAAGATCACACGACTTTACTTTGCCTTTTTTGGGTATACGGGGTGCTTTTTTGGGTTAGAATAGGTATAACATGAGAAGGAGATGGAGGATAACATTTTAGTCCAGTAACTACGGTAAACTCCTTCCAACCAAAACAAACAAGCATGCCACAGTAATTTATCCATACCTCATCCATCTTATCTTTGTTTTCATACATAAACCTGCACTTGAGAAGTTCATATGCCATTTTCATTTGGAAACGAGCATTGTTGTCCTCCAACAAATCAAGATATTTCCCAAAGCAGTTGTCCCTGAAATAAGCATCCAATTTTTATTCTCTAAGTATTTTTTTGAAAGCATCGAAAGCTTTTCCCATGGATGACTTAACCACAAAATCACCCGTTAAATCTGTGGCACCATTACACTGCATTCTCACAGGATAACAATCAATGCTGAAGGTTTTGACCAACTCTTCAGTGGAAGGGCTATTAGCATTTGGATCATCTCTTTTGAAACATTCCTCCTCCCCGTGTTCATTATATTTTGCTCCCGATTGAGATAACGCTTGTAAAACAAGCTCATAGAGTGGTGGATGTAGCCTAGCTGCTTCACTAGTTTCTTTACTTGGACTTGATTCGGTTTCTGTTCTTTTAGAGCCATATTATCTAAAATTAAAAGGAACATAAAAAAAAATATTACAGTTGATTAATGCATTGTTAAAAGGGGATAACAGTAAATCTAGTATGCAAAATAGTAAAATAACAGTTACAACAAATCACACATCTGTTGCATCAGGTAAGTTATCAGTTGCACTAAATAACTAACCTGTTGCAACGGATGAGTAATTTGTTGCAATAATACAAAATATATCACTCATCTTTTAAGACAGATGAATGATCTGTGCAATAGATCACACATCTATTACAATATATGAGTGGTTTTTTGGAACAGTTAAATAACCTATTACAACGGATGAGTAATCTCTTGTGATAATATAAAACACATTACTCATCTGTTGAGAAAGATAATTGGTCTGTACAATAGAAAACATATTTATTGCAATATACGAGTGATGTGTTGGAATAGTTAACTAACCTGTACCAACGACTGAGTAATTTGTTACCACAATACAAAATATATCACTCATATGTTGAGAAACATGAATGGTTTATGCAACAGGTCACACATCTATTGCAACATATGAGTAATCTGTTGGAACAATTATCAATGGTTAATATTATTTATATTTCTTCCAACAGAAGGGTCTTCTGTCGCGACAGATGAATGATCAGTTGAAAAAATTAAGTCTTGGACATGTCCTGTTGGAAAAGTTGATAGGATTATATCCAATAGGAGGTTCATCTGTTGCATCAGATCTTTAATCCGATGGTTCCTCCATTGCATCAGATGGTTAATCTGTTGCGTCAGATTTTTTATCTAATGGTTCCTCTATTGCATCCGATAGTAAATCGGTTGCATCAGATGGTTAATCTATTGCAACATATGCTTAATCTGTTGCATCAGATAGTTAAACTGTTGTATCAGATGGTTAAACTGTTACATCATATGCTAAATCTGTTGCACCAATTTTTTATCTGATAGTTTCTCGGTTGCATCAATGATTAATCTATTGCATCAAATGTTAAATCTGTTACATCAGATGGTTACTATGTTGCACCAGAAGGATAATATGTTGGAGAGAAAAAACAGCAGCACGAGTTTGTTCAACAGAACAACAACAATATCACCATTTTTTTCAAGAACAAGAACAAATCAACCCAGCAACGGGCACAATAAATTAAACTTCGAAATCAAACAACAAAAGAGAAGAGAAAAGAAGAAATACCAGAAAATTAGGGTTTTATTTATACCGCATTTCAAATTAAAGCAACAAATATTAAAATTTTTAACCAATACTATAAGAGAAGTTGGCTCAAGTTCCTCGTTTTCTTCAAAACTAAAAAGGCCATAACTTTTTACCTATGAAAGAAGAAAAGGAACGATGAAGAATTCGAAGTTGTTGTGGCCGGAGAGCAAGGCTGTCATGTCAATTAACGGTTGAAGTCGAAAAGGAACTCGAAGCCCAACTATTTGTAATCAGAGGTTGAAGTCGTCGAGGACTGAAAGGAGAAATTTGCAAAACAGTTGGTTAAGAGAAATTATCGAGAAAAAGAAGAGAGACGGTCGATGATTTGGATTGAAGAGGGGTGTGGGTTGGGTTGGGTTGATTTGTTTTTTTGAAAAGATTATAAAGTTTTAAAAATATTAATCAAGTCCACAATTGACTTAATCAAGTTTTCTAATTATGTTTGACCCTTTAAGTTGGTCAATGTCACAAATCCTTTATTCAAGACTTAAAAGACACCTTTTCTTCAGTTTTCTCATGTTTGTACTAGTTATACTTGCATTTTTCTTATGCAGTATTTGGTTTGGTGTATTAAAAATACATGAATTATATTAAAATTTTAAAGAAAATAATTTTTATAAAAATACCCTCCACATATGTGGTGGAAAGGATGTTGAAAAGATTTAGGGGGACAATTGCATTAGAATTAATTGCATTACTAATACCATGGATTCTAGGGTATTGGTAATACACCCCTCGATACACGATAGAGCATCTAAAAAATATACCAAATAAAATACTAATAATACACATTAACTAATACATGCATTATTTTTTCCAATACACTCCACCAAACCACCCTAAGTGTGAGCCATGCAATTTCCACCAGATATCCAAGTACTAACCAATAATCCAAGAGTGAATGAAGAAATTTTCCACACAACTTACGGATTTGAGGTGAGAATTTCTATGTATGTAATTAATTGATTTTGACAATATGGTAGAATATATTGGCCTAATGTGAAAGGGTTCATAATCATGTTGGCATGCCTAGTGTGTGAGGGTGTTAAATTGTCCTACATCGGTTGTGCGATATGAAATTGCTTTCCATATCGAGCTAGCATTATAAACTATTTACTCAATTTGTTTTGTTTTTCTTGATCCTTATATTAAAATAATTATTTTAATTTACATGTTCAATTTGTGAAATTAAGAGAAATTTGTTATGTTTTTTACTATCTACCCTTTGTATTTTATAACTATATAAAGTAATAATAATCAAATTTAGAGTATCAAAGCATCATTAACTAGGTTAATCAATGGCGAACTCAGAATGTACGAGTCGTAGGTGCTCAGGAAGTTCAAACACATATATTGACAATCAAAGCTCTAAGGTTCCGCATGGAAATCAAAGCACCCAACTATCTTTTTGGTTTCACGGGTGCTTTTTTTTCCATCTCATACCAATTTTTATACCTTTCTTATAAAAATATACCTATTTTGCGTCGGGTTTAACGGGTGCCGGAGCACCAATATTTTCAACCTAGGTCTGCCCCTGAGGTTAATTCAGTAAAATACATCCTTAATTAAAGTTCTTAAAGGGATTTGTCCAGTCAACAAGAGCTAAGTAAAATGAAACGGAGGGAGTACTTGCACACTAATTAATTTAAAATTCACAAAACTAATTCTATATATCAAACATCTTTTGTGAAGGTTTTTGTAACTGATTCTTCATCTATATACATGCTTGAAGTTGAAGAATATTCATGAAATGTGTACTCTTTGGGTTGGATACCTGTTTTACTACTAGCAAAAAATGCTGGTCTTTGAGGATTTGGCAAAGTTATTGAATTACTGCTAAGCATTAGAACAATTGAACCCATTGTAGGTCTTTTATGTGCATCTTTTTGTACACACAATAGTCCAATTTGGATGCACCTAAGAACTTCAATTCTTGAATAACAATCTTCTAGTGTTGAATCAATCAATTCCAAAGGTGTATCTTCCTTCCAGTGTTTCCAAGCCTGCAACATTGTGGACAAAAAAATGTTTGCAATTATCTTTAGAATGTGTTTAGAGTCACTAGGTTAACTTCTATTCTATGTACTGATTGTATAACAAAATAAAAAATTACACTATCCAATAATTGTAAAGAATTTTCTACACTATCGAATAACGTATATCGTGGCAAATGGTCTTTGGACGAACGAAAGGCATGATTTTCGTCGTGATTGTCTTTCCATTGAGCCGAGGACATGCACAATCCAAATACTAGTCAATGTTTATTATTTCATTGAGCACGATGTGGTCGGCTAGTTGCGTTAAACCATTCAGAGGAGTATTGTCAACCCGAAAAAGTGTTATCCTTCTCGCATGAAAGAAAAAATTAAAGACGATGAGCTTTTTAATTTCAGCCCAAAAACTAAGAATCAATGAAATGTCTGTCTATCCATGAACATCTATTATATCTGTATATCTAGGGATCTCTCTATATACATATAGATTTTTTTAATGGGATGATATGATCGGCTAGCCTATACGCTCTCAATGTGGTATTTCTATTAAATCAGATCTTTTGGAAAGCTTTTGGACCTAGTGAAAAGAACTTTAAACCTTCATCCAAGCAAGCGCGATAGAAGCGGAACAACAATAATTATACTGATAGTATAAAATTTTCATTATTAGGCTGCATTTATATAAGACATTAAGTTAATGCAAAGTGTTGAAACTTACATGACTAAGGAGGTCATTAGCTTCATTTGATTCACAGAAGGAACTATTTTTGTTGCCACTTACAATCTCCAAAGTTAAAACCCCAAAGCTGAAGACATCAGACTTGATAGAGTATTGGCCATACATTACATATTCAGGGGACATATATCCACTACATAAAGCCAATAAAATCATGTGCATATCAGTATTTATCTAAGTTGCATGGACTCTTTACTTCCAATGCCACACTCATATCAGATTGGAGTATACGACGCGCATTCATTGACATTTTTGAAAAGTCTGAGCAACACGATGTTTATATTAACATACAAAGTTGTAAGAACTTGCGGCAAATTCAAGATTTAAAATATGTTAGTAATTGGTATTGATGGATATTATTTTTCAACATATTAGAATTTATTAACATACTTTTTTAAAAACTAGGACTGTCTATGTTATTCTTAATTCTAACAAGTTTCTACAGCAACATGAATGTTCTGATGTACTTCGTTCACTTTTTCTTGTTTACTATACTAAAAAGATTTTCACTTTCTTTTTTTAACGTTTTATGCTTAATATTAATTACTTAATCTAAATCATTTTTCAAGTTCATTAAGACTATATACAGTACCCCAATTAATCAGATACAAGGAAAAATATACACTTTATATATCACTTTTTAAGGGGTGTGCAAAGTTAAGTAAAAGTGAACAGATGGGGTACCGGTATTTAATTAAGATCACAAGTTTCAACAGTCCTGGCCTGTTTCTTCACAAAAATTATGTGTGCATGTACTGTCAAGTCAAACTACGTCATATAAATTAAAGCAAAGTGAGTAGAGAAAACTTACTATGTTCCAACTACCCTCATTGTGTTACCTTGAGTTTGATGAGCTCCAAAAATCCTAGCCATTCCAAAATCTGATATTTTTGGATTCATTTCTACATCTAACAATATATTACTTGGCTTGAGATCACGATGCACAATTTTTAAAGGACAATCTTCATGAAGGTAAAGTAGTCCACGTGCAATCCTCCTTATAATCTTCAAACGAATTTCCCAATTCAATGGCCCTTTTCTCTCACGATCTATACACAGAATCAGTGGCGGAATAAAGATTTTCATTATGAAGATTCAAAGTATAAAAAAGTAAATACATAAACTAGCTGAAGGGAAATCGACGTTTATTATATATACATAAAAAATTATTTCAATCATATATATATAATATATTATAATTTTTCGATTAGGAATGAACCTCCTGGCTTGACTCCAAGATAGCTCCGCCCCTCACAGATACATGAGATATGTGAAGAATGTTGATAAAGCACATCATTTTCAACTTTATTCCATCACTATCTTTGCCAACACTTGGACATAATTATCAATCTTTAAATTCTAATACTCATGAAGTCTTTTATCAAAAAACTATCGATATCGTCAATATTATATTGTTACCAATCTCCGTATATTTTCCATTTTTCAAACCAAAAAAATCCCCAAAAATATAACCCCCACCCCCACCCCTCCCCGCCTCAAATATTTGTGTAGTGGTGTTTGGGGCAAGATGTTTGAGAAAGAAAGAAAGACTCATGAAATTTATGGTTTACAACATGCCATAGACATTTGTGTGGACGTAACTCATCTAAAGGTCAAAACGAGATCAAGTTAAATTATTTCTAAAGAATGAAGTACAACATTTTTTTTGAACACGCTAAAACATGCATAAGTATACATAAAATTTGGCACAAAAGAAGTAGTTATCTTTCAAAGTTTTTAAAAAAAAAAAAAAAATGACTTTCATCATATCAAACACGCAAAAAGTTGTCTAGTCACTAAAGCTTTCGTTATGCGCGAGATCCAGAGAAGGGCCAGACAACAAGGATCTTTTATACAACCTCACCTTACATTTCTGTCGAAGGCTATTTCCACGGCTTTAATTCGTGGCCTCCTAGAGCAACTTTACTGATTACTCCAAGTTATCCTAAATCTTATCAAACACACACATATATATAGTCATTAAATCAAACATTCAATACCAACCAAATAAGTAGTAGTCAAGGCTCTTGTTGGGCACAAACTCATAGATGAGTATCCTTTCGACTCCTTGTAGACAAAATCCCAATAGCCTCACTAAGCTCCTATGTTGGAGCTTAGCAACAAGTACAACTTCACTCTTAAATTCCTCTGATCCTTGATTTGAGCTTTGTGAAAGCCTTTTCACAGCAATCTCTTGTCCATTTGGAAGTTTACCCTGATAATTAAAACACTAAGTGTCATAATTAAATGAGGGGAATGCCATTATATATACATATATATATATATATATATGACGAGTTTAGGTTACATACATTGTCATTTTTTAAAAGGTGTACCTATATGAGGTTACTTTTAGTAGTTGTAACATGTAATCTATTTTATTTTCAAGAACCAGTAGATATTCTTTGAATAACCTGTTAGTGTATAATGTTATTTACATTGATGTGCATATAAGTTAAATTCACGGAATAAAGCTAGGTGAATATTTACCAACACCCGATATTCACACCAAATCATGAAAATTTACTATAATAAAGTTAGAATGCATGCTAAAAGTTGATGGTTAAGGGCTAAAAGTTGAATATAAACACTAGCCATACGTCTATATTGACTTAATGTAAATATCGGATACGATTAAATTTTTACCTTTCATCAATTCCCTTCTCCAAATAACTAATAAACTAAAGTTTACCTTGTAGACATCACCAAATCCACCTTGGCCAATTCTATTTCCAATGGAAAAGTTATTTGTGGCATCTTGAATAACACCAAATTCATAACGCAAGGATTTGGTATTAGAGCGTACTTCATTTATATCTACAACATAATTGAGAAAAAAAAGTTTAAAATTGTAGCAAAGCTTAATTATAATAACAAGTTTTAACAATGCAGGACATTGCAAAATTTTTTTTCTAGATTCTTGAAGTGTGTTCTTAAGTCATTTTTTATCGGGAAATCTTTTCATAGAAAATGTTTTTACGTGTTTAATCATGAGAAAAAACGCTGGCAAACTAGATAGTGTTTTGATATCATATGAAAAATATTTTCTTAATAAAGATATTTTTCCACGAACAATATTTCCAAGAAGACGTTTTGTGGTATTTGGCTGGTGAATGAAAAATGTATTCTAAATATTAAAATTATTTTAGCAATTTTAGACGAAATTTTGAGTACAAAATAATAATAGTGGCAATATTTATGTGTTAAAACATTTTCTATCAACCAAACACATCAAAATGACTTGTAAAGTATTTTTCTAAAAAATGACGTCGTATCAAAAACACTTTGACTTTAACTCGATGTCTTACCTTTCGGTTTACCCTTTCTACCCTTTGCTTTCCTTCTGAAGCAACTGAGTCCCACAATCAAAATGATAAACACTATGGAAATTACTGGAACAGCAATAGCAATAATTGTTCTTGCTGAAAATATCCAATTTCTTCTATGATCATTTTCAGAAATTATTTGAGGAGGAGGGGTGTTTTGGACCAATGGTGCAGCAGAGGCTTTGGAATTGTAAAAGAGAAAAAATTCATACCAAATAAAACAATTTAAAAGGACCACTTTACAACTTTTTGATTTTTTACATGAAGTTGGCAATCCGGAGATTGCTTGTGATAGACATGCTTTACAAGTATCACTTGATATATCTGGTGTGCACTGTGCTAGTGCATATACCTGTTCAAAAGACATAATTAAATAAATAAAAATATGTTCGTTCAAATAATAGGTTACCTGTTTAACCAATAAAAGAAAAGTAACCAAGCTTATATGTGAGGAGAGGCAATAACGAGTTAGAAATTGTAAGGAGATTCAGAAAAATATTAGAATGTCATGTCTAGAATTAATTAACATGTAATTTAAGAACAATTTTTGAAATCCTTTATCACTATATTAGAAGCTTTTCATAAAATTACACAATTTATATATCACGAAAAAAGAAAAATTGTCTCTATTTACACAATTTGATTTTCGAAAAATCAGATTCATATATAGCTTATTTGACCGAGCTTTTGAAAAGCTACATGTGTTCTTTTAGAGAGAAAAAAAATATACTAATTGCAAAGAGTTCAATTGTCCAAAGTAAATATTTATTTTTTTTTAGTAATACTGTTTTAAAGAAACTTAACAAAAAAAAAAATCCTAGAGACACTTTCGAAATCTTCATGAAGCACAAATTGCTGATCTAGTTTGACAAAAGTATTTTTCAAACTTATTAGTCAAACACAAACGATTATTCTTTAACAAAAAAAAAAAAACATTAAAAAGAAATAAGTAAATTTTGAAAAATTTGGCATCAAGCCATCAAGTGAACTTCCTTACCTAGCCTCACCCTTCAGGGGATTTTGTTTTAAAAATATTTATTAAATCTTTAGACGAGATGATCACATAGTTTAAATTCAATCAATCGTACCTTTTGGGAGGCGGTAAAATTAGCTTCCTGGGTTGCAAATTTCTTGCCTTTTCGATCATCATTAACGACAAGAGTTGTCAATTCATTCATCAAATAAGCCAGGATCTTGTAAAATCTTTCTGGTTCAGTAACGTTACGGCTATTATCAGACTTAGAAAAAATGAAATACTGATTATATATTCCAAAAATATTGTTGTCTGAATAACGTAACATACAATAATCATAAAAAACCACAGCCTCTTTTTCAAGTGGACATAATCTCACTATATCTTTAGTAGCAGTGTCAACACATTTTTTACAAACGTTAGTAGACACGTCGCCGCGACATAGAAACAGCCCGTAGGCTGTTTCTGAACTAGGGTTGTCGCGGCGACGACTAGATATGGAATTGAAGAATCCATTTTGATTTGTTCTAGCGTTTGTGGACAGAGTTGAAAGAAGGGTATTAAGGTTGTGTTTGTAAGTAGAAGAGATATTATTTTGTGTGTAGAAAGTAAATGATGTGTGACAATCGTAATCAAAAGAGGTTGCAGAGATGAACAAGCAGAGATAAGTGAAGAAAATATTGTAGAAAATATGAAAGTTTTTGGGAGACATCATGTGTGTAAATCAAAGCTGTGTGTTTCTAACATTTTTATGTTTTGAGTTAAGGGTCAAAGAATTGCTGCACCAGAGCCGAATCTTTCGGAAACAGTATCTCTACCTTTACGAGGCAGTAGTAAGGTTTGCTTACATTCTATTCTCCTCAGACTCAACTTATGAAATTTCACTTGATATGTTGTTATTGTTGTTGAATAAACCTAAACTATTCTATCTTTTTGATTTTCATACGGAATTGTGAATTTCCTACTTGAACCATCACCTAATAGTCAGCAAAACACACCTCGATTAATATCTGAATATGTGATGATGTGTGTATTACACTCTCTTTTCAATAACTTACCCAGTGTGCTCCACAAAGTAGGATCTTGGGAAGGGTAAAGTGTACGCAGTCCATACACTAATTCAGATGAAGTAGAGAGGTTGTTTCAGATATAGACCCTCGGCTCAGGTATTACACTCTCTTTTATTTAAAAATAATGTCAAGTGTCACTCCATGTGCAAAAACAATTCCACCATGGCAAAGTTAAATAAATTGTTAAAGGTTAAAAATTATCACCATATAAATTATTCTCCTATATGATATTCAACATCTTCTTCTCCACCTTCTCAGCCATGATCTCGTTTAAATTGTTGCGTCAATATCTCCGACTTGAAAAGAGAGAGTTTAAGATCTTAACAAAGGATTTTACTTTATCTTAAATTAAAAAATACTATATAAATTAATAATTTTTTTGATAAAATTAGATTCAACGCGAAAAAGTAATTTGCAACACTAATTACTTATTAGCAACACCAAGTTTTCAATTAAAAGTTTGTAAATCGATGAAATCACTAGTGTTTGAAGCCGTGAAGGATACGTGATGTTTGACTATTGTGGAATAAAATTAGAAAGAAGATATTTGTATTAGTTGATGGGAAATGTGGAAATAAAAAGACAATTTTACCCTTTTAAAATTATACGCATTATGCCTCAACAAATTATAAAACTTCAAGCCAGTTTTAATATAGAGAAAATGGCCATTTTCAAAATTTTCGACGACCTTGAAGCCAGAAACAATGAACAATACCTAATTTAAAATTTTCGATGACCTTAAAGTCTGAAACAATAGAGAAATTTTGAAATTTTCGACGACCTTAAAGTCGGAAACAATAGGCAATACTCATTTAAAATTTACGACGACCTTGAAGTCGGAAATAATGGATAATAACGATTTTGAAAATTCTGACGATCTTGAAGTCAGAAATAATAAACGACATCGAATTTAAAATTTTCGACAACCTTGAAGTGGAAAACAATAAACAATATCAATTATTAAATTTTCGATGATCTTAAATCTGAAACAACGAATAATATCAATTTTAAAATTTTTGATGATCTTGAAGCCGAAAATAATAAAGAAGAAGAAGAGGAAGAGGAAGAAGAAGAGGAAGAGGAGGAAGTGGAGGAGGAGGAGGAGGAGGAAGAAGAAGAAGAGGAAGAAGAAGAGGGGGAGGAGGAGGGGGAAGAGGAGGAGGAGGAGGAAGAAGAAGAAGAAGAAGAAGAAGAAGAAGAAGAAGAAGAAGAAGA
>NC_061120.1:213463832-213469252 GCF_002878395.1 Capsicum annuum | reverse complement strand
TTTCTACTTTATTGCATGAAAATTTTAAATTGTACTCATTTGGCCGGTGAATGCCCTGAAGGATTTGTATCGATTTATCTAGGAAATGCCCCGAAGTAGCATGTACGCAAAGGAGGCTCGTGATCAAGGCATGGAACGTCGGGTGGAGTTTAGTTTAGGATTAGTTTAGAATAGAATAGGTTTTATATTTCAGCACCTCTTTTATTTTGGATTGTATAATTTGGACTGAACATTATTTTGGTTTGTTTTGAAATTTGTGTGATTTGTTTGTTTGCTTGTTTTGTGTGTTTACGTGGTTTGTACATTTGTAATGTCAAATTAGCCGATACGCTCCACCAAGCGACCGTGGTCGAACCACGGGATCGAGGGGTGCCTAACACCTTCCCCTCGGTCAACAAAATTCCTTAGCCGAAATCTCTGTTCGCGGATCAGTTTTTAGAGTCAAATCGTTTCGAAAAGAATTTTCCAAAGGTGACTTTGCACACCGGATTATACCAAGTGGCGACTCTGAATAAGAAAAAATAATGTAAATAATCCTTTTTTTTTTCGAAACAATTTTTTTTTTTTTTTTGTCACCTTAATAATAAAACCCTTTCAAAACTAAAATACGATCTTTTGGATGTTGAAAAAGGGGTGTGACACATAAAATTGAGTTCATTCAAATAAAAAAATGCAGAAGAATGCTTTAACTAAGAATCTAAAGGAAGAACAAATGTTCTATTTACAATATTTCCTACAAGAACACCTATTGTGGCCCTTAGCCCCACAACCACTGTATGAGTTGATGCTCTTCTTCCCAAACATATCCCGTCCAGATGACTGACTTTAAAATTTTCTTGGTCAAGTAAACCTAAACTTCCTCAATATCCTTGTGATGTGGGTCTGAGATAATCACCTCAACCGTATACATCTCAAATACATCTGATGCTGCAGCATCTTCAGATACCATTAAAGCTCCTTCGTTATATGTATTTAATATTGTTTGCAAGTTGTAATAACTCTGTCTCTTCTTTCAGCAACACACACAGATGAACTTGCAAAGCTGCTCCCTACAACTTTCTGCAAAATGCTTACATATAAAGGAAGACATGAGTTCATGTCTTGAATATCTTTTTCCTACAACACAAATACCTTTAAACCCATATCATTATGTATTTGTATTTGCCCTGTATTACTAGTGATTTGATATTCTACTAGAATCCATTTTCTATTTACGTCCACATTTAAGTGACATGCCAAAATATCATGCACATCATTGAATGATGCTATTGTGCTCAACTGTATAGCATTAGTGACGTAATCTTCGTAGTTTTTTTCATACGTCCACCTACCGGAGTGCTTCACAAGAACTGGTATGCTTCTCATTTCTAATTGATTTTACATAAAGTAAACAAACATACATATTTGTCAGATGTCAATTGTTACAACACTCACCTTTCTATTATAATAGCAAACAAATTAACACAACCACCAAATAAACTCAGAAATACATTTACACTAATAAGGAATATAGATTTTTCGGTTAACACAACAACTTTTTCCAACCATAACAATGGTTCAAAAAAATTATGTTAAATCTTACATACACTCAAATTCAAAAACATCAGATTATAACACAACAAAATACATTAGTTTGAATATACTCAATTATATCAAGTCTAACAAACTGAATTCTATTTTTTTATTCTTCTAACAATACATATGAACCAACAATGTTGCTACAAAAATATATATGAGAATTTTTACAATCAAATACAAACAGTTTGAACCAAATGAATTATATCGACTAGAACAAAATGATTTCAATCGATTTATTGTTCTACCAATACATATGAACCAACGACAACACTAAAAAAATACATATGATAGTGTTTAAAGTAAAATACAATCAAAGCAATAGTTTCCAGCAATAACAAGAGTTCAGAAGATTCTGTTAAAGCTTACATACACTGTAATTCAAAAATATCAGAATCGAACACAACCAAATACATCAGTTTGAACAACCACAATCAAGTTGATTGCGATCAATCGTTCTACTAGGCTTTCAAAAAAGTACTGAACAGACTTAAAATCGAATTCTGTTTTCAATATACTCATAATTGATTATACGACAGCAGTAAATAAATTTACAATGCATCACAAATTGAGGAATTGAAAAAAAGATCGGCAAAAACAAAATATACTCAACAAAAAAAAAATTAATCTAATACCTGAAATCACACTTAAGCACTAATTCAAAGAAGATAATTGAATTCCAAAGTGTTAACGAGAACAACGTAATGTAGATAGTTGAAATTCATTTGAACAACAACAAATACAATTGAATTTAGTTGTTCAATTACAGCGAATCTGAAGCTTCAACAAAAATTTGAATTGATTTTTTTTTTTTTGAAGAATCATTCGTTTAATGACTGTAAATTTGAATCGATTTTTTTTTTAAGAATCACGCATATAGTGAGTGGATAATACAGTTTTTTTTTGAATTTGAACAGGGTTGTTAGAAGTTAACGGAAAAAGAGTGATTAGTGAGCTTTTAATGGGATTGTAATTTTTAATTGTTAATTTATGAAATTATTACCATATTTAAATCAGATAATTAATGCAGTAAAAACAATTGTATTTGTATTTTTATAGCAATACTTTGCAAAAATACATATCAAAAGTTGTTATAATATGCAATTATGAAAGTGTTGCTATGAAATTTATAATTAAGAGGCTAAGTATGCTATTTCTGAATTTTGCTCTTTCATAAATAGTGTTATTTGCGTTCAAATTTGTGACAAATAATGAAAATATGCTTAATTATTAGTGTATACAATACTCATGTAACAAAATACACTGCATCCACGTGTATAATAATCAGGGGCAAATCCTTTTCCATTGTGTGGTGCTCAGACACATGTTAAATCTGATGCAGACTAGGTAGGTGTGTGTGTATATATATATGGTTCGAGATTTAGAAAAACATGCTTGAATCCAAGAAGATAGTTGGTGTTTTGGTTTTCAGACGAAACCGTAAAACTTTGGGTGTCAGTATGTGTGGTCGAACCTCCCAAGCACCCTCGGACTTTTAAATCCCGAGTCTGTCAGACTGCCACTAATAGTAATAGTGAAATACATTGTATTCACATACGTAATAATTGCATTTGAGCATATGCAATGTATCTGCATCACCGTATTTATACAGGTTATAATAAGTATATTCGCATATACAATTGTATTTGGATTCGGACTTTATGCATTGTATTAATTCGAGGCGCAATTTTTCTTATTTATATATAGAACAAGGAGACACAGACAATCGTACGTTACTTATTCAACAATTAACAACAACATCAGGCAAATTATTCTCACTCCAATGCATAGAACATTAGTTAAAGAGACAAGTATACATTTTATACTAGTATTTTTTTTTTCTTAATATACACATTGGGCTACTAGCAAATTCATGACTCGAACCTGATACCCCTCCCTAGGAGCTTTCATTTCTTTTGCTGACTCGAATTCACAACCTCCGCATTGAAAGTGAGGGATGCTTATTACCATCCGAGCAACCCCCTCTTGTCAAACCCGTGACAAGACATGCTGCTTATCTTGGGTACATTTCAGTAATGGATACTTCATTGACAGACAATGGAATAGATTTATTGCTAGTTGATTTATCTGATTCTATGCCCAATTGTTTCATCATTTCAGCTCTACTACTAAGGAAAAAATATGTTGGAGGTTGCTGAGGAATAGGTAGAGTCACAGAATAGCTATTAAGCATTAGCACAACAGATGCAATTGTGGGCCTTTGTTCAACATCTTCTTGTACACATAGCAAACCAAGGTGGATACATTGGATCACCTGTTGAAGACATAATTATTTGTAAGTAAATAATAAGAACATGCTTGTACCCTCTAACAGTTTAATCTTTTAAATGAAATTGAGGGTCATTAAAGACGGAAAAGTTAGCCCATGAAATATTATTCGCTCAATCGGCATAGTAATTATTAATTGGTGAATTTTTCAACGGTTTTCCTTTTTTTTTTGGGTTAGTTATTTATAAATAGCCCTGTTTGTCTTTAACGTGCAACTTATGAACCTTTTAAATCATGATCTTTAAGTCTAAGCGCTATATTTACGAAACTTTTTTTAAAAAAGGGACAAAGTCTAAATGATGAATTGAAAAAAGTTTGTGTAAATCAACTTATTAATCTAGCAAATTGTCCACTTAAATGAAGCCCATCTAAAGGTTGCGCCGATTAGGTGCCCAAATCGACACATGAGAAACCTCATAAACAAAATAAATTAAAGCTCAGTAAGAATTGAGTGGGCTGGATTTAGAAAATTATGCCTAATGATCTTGGAAATGAGGGCAAACCTTCAATTCAAAAGTAAAAAATATTATCGGTAGGACAAAACTTGTTAAATTTGAAGTTCTAGACATGAAATAAATAGCGTCAAAAGTTCCATACACTCATTTTTAAGACCTTTCTTGTAAATCACCCAATTGGATTTGACTCATTATCTAGCTCATCTTGATTCAGTCCATCATAATTCAAGTACTAACCTACGGATAATCAATTTCCCTCCCATTTAATTACTAACTCTGACCAGATTCATCTATTTATAACTCAACTCATTTTGATACCTGTAAATTCGGCCAAACACGCTCATTCAATGGTTTCAATAATCACACAATTCAATATAGTAACACATAATATAAAGTCACACAACTTAACATCACCTCTTGTCTTGAATAGGATTCAGTATCAATATTAGGATCCAATATCTCCAATGGTGTCCCATTCTTCCAATGCTTCCATGCCTGCAATTTTTCCATATTATCCAATTATATATACAAGTCTAAGATCAATCAAAAAATGGAAAAAAAAAAAGTTCTTGGCTAATTTTTCAATAGATTCTTGATTTTGAACTTACATGGCTAATAAGGTCTTCACCTCCATATTCTTCTTGATAAAATGTACTATTTTTCTTTCCACTTATGATCTCCAAAACTAAGACACCAAAACTAAACACATCCGATTTTGTCGAGAATTGTCCGTGCATTGCATACTCCGGAGACATGTAACCACTATAACACGACGAGATATTATGTATACAATATAATTTTTCGATAAAGAAAATTCGAATATGTGAAAAAATGTGATGAACAAAAAGGAAGAAAAGACTTGAAATTGTTGGGCATTTGATATATATATATTTCAAGATTGAAGTTGAAATAGTATTTGATTGAAATTGAAAAAGAGTATGATGAATTATTTCACTTGGTTTAAAAAAAGGATACTATGACTAAAAATCATTATTTCGCTTGAAATATTCCTCAAATAAACTTTATAAATATTTCTCAAATATTTTAAATTCTGAGCTTCAGTATTTAAAAATTGATGAGCAAACACCATTATTTGCAAAT
>NC_061120.1:213426083-213460832 GCF_002878395.1 Capsicum annuum | reverse complement strand
GAAGAAGAAGAAGAAGAAGAAGAAGAAGAAGAAGAAGAAGAAGAAGAGGACGAAGAAGAAGAAGGAGGAGGAGGAGGAGAAGAAGAAGAAGAGGAGGAGGAGGAGGAGAAAGAGGAGGAAAAGGAGGAGGAGAAGAAGAAGAAGAAGAAGAAGAAGAAGAAGAAGGAGAAAAAGAGGAAGAGGAGGAGGAAGAAGAAGAAGGAGGAGGAGGAGGAGAAGAAGAAAAAAAAAAAAAGAAGAAAAAGAAGAGGAGGAAGAGGAGGAAGAGGAAGACGAGGAGGAGAAGGAAGTCGAAGACGAAGAAGAGGAAGGAGAGGGGGAGGAGAAGGAAGAAGAAGAAGAAGGGGAAGAATTAAAAATGAATAAAGAAAATAAAAAAATATTAAAAATTAATTTTTAATAAATAATTTATGTTTTCACTCTCTTTAAAGAGAGTGAAACACACTCTCTCGCCATGTCAGTTTTCGGGGGTAATAATTTCACTTTAAAATAGTTTAGGGGAGTCATAGGACCCCCCGCATAGTATATGTGTGTAGTTGAAATTTCGGGTAAAGGTTGGAGGGCTTTTGATCATTTTCTCTTTAATATATGATGATGTATATAGTATAATCAAAAGAAATGATACATTATCTACTACTAATATGTAAGTGAGGATAAGCTGCTCAAGCAGGCAGCTTGTAGACAACATGTCTGCTTTTGTAGCTTCAACGGTGATTTTATTATATCATCCTTAATTAATTATTATAACTCATTTTCGTATTAGAAAATTAATAATATTTAATTTAAAAATTAAAGTAGATATATTTGACGTGTCTGCTTCAGCTGTTTCAACTTTCAACTATGATTTTACTATATCATCTTTAATAAATTATTATAAGTTATTTACGTATTAGAAAATTAATAATACATAATTAAAAAAAAAGTAAATAGATATTTATTACATATTTGTTTCAGCTGTTTCAATCGTAATTTTACTATATCATTCCTAATTAATTATTATAAGTCAATTACGTATTAAAAAATAATAATATTTAATTAAAAAATGTAATAAACGTTCATGTCATGTCTACTTCAATTGCTTCAATCGTGATTTTATTATATCACCCCTAATTAATTATTATAGATCATCTGAGCATTAAAATTTGATAATATTTCATAAAAAGGGATAAAATAGACACTAAATTCTAAGTTAACTCTTGATGTTTTAAATTAATTTGACGACTTATATGTAGTTCACTTAAAAAAAATTCACAAGCACATTTTATAGTAATTTTATTATATCGCTTCTAGTTAGTTAACCGATGCTATTTTAAATTAACTTGACGAGGCAGCTTGTGTACGACATGTTTGCTTCAGCTGTGACTTTACTATATCATCCCTAATTAATTATTATAAGTCATTTATGTATTAGAAAATTAATATTTTTTAATTTAAAAAATTAAAATTATAATTTATGATATAACTACTTTAGCTGCTTCAACCGTCATTTTACTATATCATCCCAAGCTAATTATTATAAGTTATTTATGTATTAGAAAATTAATATTATTTAATTAAAAATGTAAAATAAAAATTTATGACATGTCTGCTTCTGCTGCTTCAATCGCGATTTTACTATATCATCTATAATTAATTATATAGGTCATTTACGTATTAGAAAATTAATACTATATAATTAAAAAAAGTAAAATAGATATTTATAACATGTCTGATTTAGCTATTTCAACCGTGATTTTACTATATCATTCCTAATTAATTATTATAAATCATTTACGTATTAGAAAATTAATAATATTTAATTAAAAAAAGTACAATAGGTATTTATGACATGCCTGTTCCAGCTACTTCAATCGTGATTTTATTATGTTACCCTTAATTAATTATTATAGATCATTTAAGCATTAGAGAATTGATAATATTTCATAAAAAGAAAAAGATAAAATAGACAAAAAATTATAAGTTAACCCTTGATGTTTTAAACTAACTTGACGACTTATATGGAGTCCACTTAAATTTTTTTTACAAGTACATTTTTATAATAATTTTAATTATATCACTTCTAATTAGTTAACCATTGATGTTTTAAATTAAGTTGTCGACTTATACGGGTTTCACTTTAAAAAATTCACAAGCAACTTTTATAGTAATTTTTTTATATCACTTCTAAGTAGTTATTACAAGTCATTTAAGCACTAGATTATAATAATATTAAACAACAAGGATAAAATAGATAAAAATAACTATAAATAAAAAATGATCAAATGAAGTACTTCACAATAGTAATATATATCTATGTCAGAAAAGGTATGAAAATAGTCTATTGAGATCAAAATTATTAGATTCAAATAAAAATAAAAAAATACATAGTTACGATCTAAGATTTGAGTGATCAAAATATTAATTTTTATTAGGTACAACTAATGAGGTATAAAATACGTAAACGTGAAAATTAAAAAAAAAAAAAATACACCACCCCTAATTAATTAATATATTTCATTTAGGCATTAAAAAATTAATAATAATTAATAAAAATAAATAAGTATAATAGACGTTTATAACATGTCTGCTTCAGCTACTTCAACTCTAATTTACAACATCACCTCTAATTAATTATTATAAATTATTTAAGAATGAAAAAATTAATAAATTTGATGAAAAAAAAAAAGTTAAAATAGACATAAAATGATAAATTAACTTTTTATATTTTAAATTAACTTGACATCTTATATGAGGCTCATCTAAATTATTTTCACAAGTATTTTTTATAGCAATTTTGTTATATCACTTTTAATTAGTTATTATAAGTCATTTAGACGTGTCTGCTTAGCTACTTCAATCATGATATTTGCTTAACTCTTGAAATTATATCGGTGTCACTTAAATTGAAATAGAAGAAAAAATATTATAAATTAGAATAATTAAAAACTTAAATTATTTAAAACTATTTAATAATGATAATTTATTTCACTACTTTCATAATAATTTTAAAAATTGAAGCTTAGTATGTTGGGCTTGTGCCGCCACTAGTGTATAAACATGTAATGAACACTTAAAAGCACACACAAAAGAGATCAAAATTTCAAGCAAAAAGTCTTAATAGAAAATTAGAAATATATATTAAAGGGCTTGTTTCCAACAAATTTTTATAGTGACAGAACTAAATTGCAATCATGAATAAAAATATGAAGAAACATGATTTATTTTTTATTGATAAACGGAGTGGGTACAAATCTGTTCTTTCCTTGATTTTTCTCTCTTGATTCTCTCCGTAATTAGAGGACCGTCAGCAGTGTATTTCTCGAATGTAGGCATATTTGAATTTGATATGAATATTTTATAATTCAAGGGTCATTAGTGGCGTATTTCTCAAACGTAGGGATATTTGGATTTGATCTCCATGAAAAGAGGATTTGTGGATCTTCTTGATGTATTTGATTATCAAGAAAAGAGGGTTTTGATCCCTTTGTGATATTTCATGAATTTATGGAACTACAAACAACAACAAACCCAGTATATTCCCACATAGTGGAGTCTGGGGAGGGTAGAATGTATGCAGTCCATACCACTACCTCCGAAGAAATAGAAAGGTTGTTTTCAATGGACCCCCGTGCCCCGGCTCAAGACATAGAACCGTAGACATACGTTGCCAGGATATAATATGATAAGAATAACAACGATACAACAACCACAGAAATACAATACATTAACCAACCAAAGACGCCCCCTCCCCCAACCCTAGCATTACCAACGAAGCTACACCAAACTCTCCTAACTACAGCCTATGACTTGACCACACCCCTTATCCCTCTACCCTAATACTCTTCCTCCAAACCTTCTTATTGAGTGTCATGTCATCAGTGAGCCAAAACTGCTCCTTGTCATGTTTAATCACTTCTCTCCAATATTTCTTCTGTCTACCGCTACCCCATTTAAAACCATCCAGGGCCAACCTCTCACACCTACGAACCGAGGCATCCGTGCTCCTTATAATCACATGCCCAAACCATCTCAACCTCACTTTCCTTATCTTATTCTCCACCGACGTCACTCCCACCTTCTCTCGAATAATCTCATTACTAACCCTGTCAGCCCTTGTAAATCCACATATCCAACGCAATATCCTTATTTCCGCCACCTTCAAATTCTGGACGTGAAATTCTTAACAGGACAGCACTCTGTTCCATACAACATAGCCGGTCGAACTACAACTCTGTAGAATTTGCCTTTAAGTTTGGGAGGCACCTTCTTATCGCATAAAATTCTCGAGGTGAGCCGTCATTTCAACCAACCTACCCCAATACGGTGAGAAACATCCTCATCAATCTCTCCATTCCCCTGAATTATAGACCCAAGGTACTTACAACTATCCCTCTTACAAACCACCTTAGACTCCAACTTCACTACCACCTCGTCTTCTTGCTTCGAGTCACTAAACTTGCACTCCAAGTACTCCGTCTTGGTCCTACTCAACTTGAATCCTTTAGCTTCCAGGTTTTGTCTCCAAACCTCCAACTTATCATTAACACCTCGACGTGACTCATCAATCAAAACTACATCATCCGCAAAAAGCATACACTAAGGCACCTCACCTTGAATACTCCGTGTTAGCACATTCATCACCACGGCGAATAAAAATGGATTAAGAGTCGATCCCTAGTATAACCCTGTCAAAACCGAAAAATGCTCGAAATCCCCACCCATAGGTCTTACCCGAGTCTTCGCCCCCTCGTACATGTCCCTAATCGCACGAATGTACGCTACTAGGACCCCTCTCACCTCCAATCATCTCCAAATAACCTCCCTAGGAACTTTGCCATACGCCTTTTCCAAGTCAACAAACACTATGTGCAGATCCCTTTTCCTCTCTCTATACTGCTTCACTAGTCTCCGCACTAGGTGAATTGCCTCAGTCGTCGAGCGATCAGGCATAAAACCAAATTGATTCTCCGAAATAGACACTATCTTCCTCAACCTCCGCTCCACCACCCTCTCCTAAATCTTCATCGTGTGACTCAATAACTCAATACCACGATAGTTATTGCAACTCTGAATGTCACCCTTGTTCTTATATAGAGAAATCATTGTGCTCCATATCCATGCCTCGGGCATCTTAGCGTACTTAAAAATATTGTTGAACAACTTGGTCAGCCACTGTAACCCTGCCCCGCTAGCAAACTTCCAAAAATTCACCCGTATCTCATCGGGCCCCGTCGCCCTGCCTCTTCACATTTTGCGAATAGCCTCTCGAACCCCCTACACCTTAATACGCCGACAATAGCCAAAATCGCGATATCCTTCGGTGTACTCCAACTCCCCTAACACAAAGCCTCTGTCCCCTTCATCATTCAAGAGCCTATGAAAATATGACTGTCATCTTTTCTTAATAAGAACGTCTTCCACCAAAACTCAGTCATCCTCTCTCTTAATACACTTAACTTGGTCCAGATCTCGACCCTTACACTCCCTAGATTTGGCAAGCCTATACAGCCTCTTTTCCTCATCTTTCTCCTCTAATCCCGTATATAATCTCTCAAATGCTGTTGTCTTAGCAGTGTGACTGCCAACTTAGCCTCTTTCCTAGCTAACTTGTACTCCTCGACGTGACTCATCAATCAAAACTACATCATCCGCAAAAAGCATACACTAAGGCACCTCACCTTGAATACTCCGTGTCAGCACATTCATCACCACGGCGAATAAAAATGGACTAAGAGTCGATCCCTGGTATAACTCTGTCAAGACCGAAAAATGCTCGAAATCCCCACTTATAGTCCTTACCCAAGTCTTCGCCCCCTCGTACATGTCCCTAATCGCACGAATGTACGCTAATAGGACCCCTCTCACCTTCAAGCATCTCAAAAGAACCTCCCTAGGGACTTTGTCATACGCCTTTTCCAAGTCAATAAACACCATGTGCAGATCCCTCTTCCTCTCTCTATACTGTAGTCTCCTCACTAGGTGAATTGCCTCAGTCGTCGAGCGATCAGGCATAAAACCAAATTGATTCTCCGAAATAGACACTATGTTTCTTAACCTCCGCTCCACCACCCTCTCCTAAATCTTCATCGTGTGACTCAATAACTCAATACCACGATCGTTGTTGCAACTCTGAATGTCACCCTTGTTCTTATATAAAGGAATCATTGTGCTCCATATCCATGCCTCGGGCATCTTAGCGTACTTAAAAATGTTATTGAACAACTTGGTCAGCCACTGTAACCCTACCCCGCTAGCAAACTTCCAAAAATTCACTCGCATCTCATCGGGCCCCATCGCCCTGCCTCTTCGCATTTTGCGAATAGCCTTTCGAACCCCCTTCATCTTAATATGCCGACAATAGCCAAAATAGCGACATCCTTCGGTGTACTCCAACTCCCTTAACACAAAGCCTATGTCCCCCTCATCATTCAAGAGCCTATGAAAATATGACTGTCATCTTTTCTTAATAAGAACATCTTCCACCAAAACTCAGTCATCTTCCTCCTTAATGCACTTAACTTGGTCCAGATCCCGACCCTTACACTCCCTAGCTTTGGCAAGCCTATACAGCCTCTTTTCCTCGTCTTTCTCCTCTAATCCCGCATATAATCTCTCAAACGCTGTTGTCTTAGCAGTGTGACTGCCAACTTAGCCTCTTTTCTAGCTAGCTTGTACTCCTCCCTGCTTACCCATCTCTCCTCTTCATCCTTACTCTCAACCAACTTAACGTAAGTCACCTTTTTCGACTCCACCTTTTTCTTAACTTTTTCATTCCACCATTAATCCCCCTGATGCCAGCCAGACCAGCCCCTCGAGATACCCAAAACCTCTCTAGTCGTCTCCTTAATGCAACCCACAGCCGTATCCCACATGTTATCCACGTCCCCCCAACACTCCCAAGCCCCCATCCCCTCTAACTTTGCCCCAATCTTCAAAGCACTAACCGGGGTCAGGTCACTCCACCTAAATCCAGGTCGACCCTTCCTACCCCTTCTCTTCTTTTCCATCTTAATAACCAAGTCCATCACCAGAATTCTATGTTGGGTCGCAAGATTCTCACTCGAAAAGACCTTACAATCCTTACACAAGGCTCTATCCCCCTTCTTAAGCAGCAAAAAGTCAATCTGAGTCTTGGCTAACCTACTATGAAAAGTAACCAGATGATCCTCCTTCTTCGGAAAGAATGAATTCACTACTACCAACTCAAACGCCCTCGCAAAATCCAAAAGAGAAGCTCCTGCATAATTCCTAACCCCAAAACCAAAGCCTCCATGCACATTATCATAACCTATCAATAATGCCCTGATGTGCCCATTGAAGTCCTCTCTGATGAAAATCTTCTCCGAGCTAGGCACGCCACGAACCACCTCATCCAAAACCTCCCAAAATCTCCTCTTCTCCTCCTCGTCCAGGACTACATATGGTGCATAAGCACTACAGATGCTCAACGAAAACCCCCCAACGCCTAACTTAATAGTCATCACCCTATCACTAACCCTATTAACCTCTACTACCTAATCCCTAAGCTTTTCATCCACTAAGATACATACTCCATTCCTATGCCTCTCACTACCTGAGTACCACAGCTTGTACCCATCCACATCCTAGCCTTAGAACCTACCCACTTAGTCTCTTAAACACACGCAATATTGATTCTTGTCTTCCTAAGGATCTTTACCAACTCTATCGACTTACCCTGAAGGGTCCCTATATTCCACGACCCTACCCTCAACCTATCATCTCTCGAAACCCCTCTCATGATACCTCGCCCTCTGTCTCTCTTCTTTAACCCAACACCAGGCCCCGACCTCACCCCCAGCCCCCCAGGACATGACCCTATTTCACCATTTACCACCAAAGCCACTACTCAGCACAGGATAACAATAAAAGCAAAAAAAATGGTCTAGAAATAGAAAAACAGTACAAGGCATACGCAAAGCATAGAATACCACCAAAATTCACGAACAACGGCTACTAGGCCCCAAATTAACAGACAGATTAATCCACTCAAATTTCAGGCAGTAAAGGTACTGAAAATAACCTAATAAGAGTGCAGATAAAGATAAAACAAAAAATACAATAAATATAAAGATAAAGTTCAAGGTCAGAATTCACCAGGGTATGTAGAAGTGGGTCGTCGGATTCACATCACCTGGTAAATTCACTGGAATATCGCCAAAATAAAATTTGCTGAGTTCTCAATCAGCCGTCGTCACCACTAGCGACCGTTGAGTCGGTTCGCCTGAGCCGTCACCACCGAAATCTACTTCCTTCTCGTCTCCCCCCTATTTTTTCTTTTTGATTCTCTTATACCATCGGTGTTGCTTCCTCTATTATCGTCATCAAAGTAGGAAGCGGCAAAAACCTACTGTACCAGCGAGATAAAAGCGGCTGACAGTGGGGAAAGAGATAGAAGGGGAGAGAGAGAGTACCAAGAAACAGAAGGGGGAGAGAGATAAAGGGAGTAGTACACTTACCTGTCCCCGACGATGTTACGCCGTCGTCGTCTGCTTCACCGGAGCCGTCCCAGTCACGTCAAAAGTGATGTTAAAAATAGAACGTTAAAAGGGGACGTTAGTAGAGAGAGAAAATTCAAGAGAGAGAAAAGTATTCCATTAAAAATAATAATTTATTCTTTCGAATTTATGGAATTATGTAGAGATATTCGACATTTATGCATATCTCATAAATTTGTGGGATATTGAGATCTTGATGTCTTTATGAATATCTCATTAATTTATTGAGACTTTGGAGATGCCTCTTTAAAGGAATATTTGCTCCCTTTATATTGGCGCAATTTAGGGTTTAGGTAGAGTAGCTATCACGCTAGATTTAGGGTAAAGTAGCCCCGAAGAACTCTAACCAAAATTGAACTCTTTTTGTAGAGTCCACAAAATTTTAATGTCAACAAATGTCCCTATTTCAAGGCTTGTCGGAGTGTAGACTTGATGAAACTTAAAGACGAGTCTTGAAGTACCTCTTTCATCTTTACGATCTTGCGGCTACAGATTTGAATATTTGATTTATGAGAGAAGAGATGAAGGGCAGATTTGGTCCCACTGGGCGTGCCAAAATTTGTTGGATAGTAAAATTTTGAAACCGAAAATAAATAATCGAGAGAAGAAAAATATTGCAACAATCAATTTATTGATTTCAATATGTGAGTGTTACAATCTCTATGAATCCTCTGATTCGCCTTTTCAAGTATAAATTCAAGGGCTTAAAGCCTGATCTTGAATTTGAACTTGTTTTGTTGATTTGAGGGACTTGATCTTGACTTGTGCTTGAATTCAAGGGTTTTTGAGTTTGTTCTTGAATATTGCAGTCTTGAACTTGAATCTTGATGAACTTGATTTGAATGTTTGAGCTTAGTAAAGAAATTGAGGCGTTTGATCCACGAGCTTTCTCTTGCTTCTTGTTAGAGTTCTAGTCTTTTTCTGAATTATGAGACCCCTATTTATAGTTGTGGAAAGAGATGAATCATGATGAATATGGACTTGCTTTGATCAATCAGATTTAAGTGACATGACACATTTTATAGGTTTTTTATTTCACTAGGTCTGCTGCATCATTTTGACATATGGCATGGTCCTATGGACTCTTTCACTTGACTTGGCATGCCACGTTGTTTGACACATGACGCTTATTGGGGCCTATAGAATATGATAATATTTTTGGGCTTAGCAAAGTGGGCTCGTCATTTATAGCCCAAATCAATGGGCTAGCCCAACAAAAATTGAACTTTAATTAAATTCATACATATTTGGACTTAAATAATTAATTCAATTATATTAATCCGTATTTTTATTTGGGACTAATCTATTTTGAATTTAGAATAATTTAAATTTCGTATGAATTTCAGTTTAATAAAATTTTGTTACCCACAGTGCTATATTAGAATTAAAATGTCTATTCTAGGATGAGACGTATCATTAATGAAGCTGGTAATTGAGGTTAATATTTAACTAAAATAACATAAACATACACCTTAACTTATCATATTTACACAAATTTTACTATTATAAAGTAATTATTAAAATCTCAACTAATTATATATTTTCGTTGGATATATCGAGAAGCTAATTATATATCTCGATGGACCCAAAATAGAAAAATATGTATTGAAAACTAATTAAGTATCTTTTATAAGGAAAAAGTGTACCTTCATTGAATGTATTATATATTTTAACAAAAACAAAATCAGAAAAAAATATATTGAGAATTAATTATGTATCTTTATAAGGAAAAAATATATCTTTGCTGGATGTATCGAAAGTTAATTATGTATTTTTAAAAGTGTTCACACTTATTTGTAAAATTTTCAAAAAGTTTTTTAAGGAATAATTTAATTTTTTAATTACGTTTAAAATAAAATGTGTTTAACTAATATGAAATTGAGGGGAAAAAAAAAATTTCAAATATAAAGTGACATTTCCACATTGGAATCCTCGCAATATAGCTTTGATACAATCCAAGCTGCAACTGACAACTTTCCTAATACTGTAATAAAATTGGTGAAGTTGGATTTGGGGATGTCTATAAGGTAAAGTTATAATAACTAGAGTAAAATCCTACTTAAAATGATGTGATTTAAATAAAATGTTCAGAATTTCTTATCAAATATGGACTGTATATCATTAATTTTATTGAGACGTCTCTCAATTAGCTACTATTTATGCAACCCACTCTTGCTGAAGTGATTTTATTGCAAAAAAAAAAAAATTACAACTAATTTTTAAATTTTGAATTTATACTACTAATTTTATTGAGTTATAGCCAGTGGTTGGCAGAGGATAACAGAGCAATCACGCATTGCTCCTTCATGACATCTTCGGCTGAGTAGTAAGAGCAACTTTTTTAAGTATTTATTATGAATACAAAAGATAGAATCAATAAGTTTTTGTCAATAACCGTGTCCGCTTAATAGGAACATTAAACTAAAAGCCCACCAAACATCCATCTCGTTCGTTCTTCGGATACCCGTATAACCGCCGAAGACTATTAAAGTGGCTTGTAATTTAGGAGACGTTAAAAATAAAGAAATTGTTGGAGTTATCTTATCGTTTCTATCTAGTAAGGAAATCTTCTTTCAAAGTGTGATTTGTCGTTTTCAATGAAGCTACCGGTTATTAGGATCAATATTCATTTTTGAATAGATCTATTTATCGATAGAAAGATATAGATCTCTGACCCTCAATCCGACTTATTTATGGTCAGGGAAAATTTCCTAGTGGACAAGTTGTAGCAGTTAAGAGCCTATCAAGAAGTTCAGGACAAGGTGGACAAGAATTCAAAAATGAAGTTCTAGTGGTGGCAAAGCTTCAACACAGGAATTTAGTGAGACTAGTTGGATTTTGCTTAGAGGGAGATGAAAAAATACTTGTCTATGAATATGTCACTAACCTAAGCCTGGACTACTTTTTATTTGGTTAGTTTCAATCCTCATTTAAATATAGATAAGACATCATAACTTGACCTCAACAACTGACAACAAATACTCAAACTTTGAAATGCGCATCTAAACACCTCAAGTCGTGAACATCAGATGTGGTGTGACGCAAAAATTTTGAAGGTATATCGATAATCATTTTTAAGTTGGACTGTTCAACTTATGACATAATGGAAATGAGTTGAGGTGTCTTGATACTCATTATCAAAGTTGAAATGTTTAGTTGTCAGTTGATGTATTGATTGACCTCATCTAAACTTTTCATTTTTCTTTGATTATACTTGAGTAATTTTTGAATAATCCTGACTTATTTTTCCTTTTATTTGATGAAATTTGAACAGATCCTGAACGACAGAAGATACTTAACTGGTCAACACGATACAAAATTGGAGGGATAGCACGTGGATTACTTTACCTTCATGAAGATTCTCGACTGAGAATTATACATCGTGATCTCAAAGCGAGCAATATATTATTAGATACAGAAATGAACCCAAAAACATCAGATTTTGGCATGGCAAAAATTTTTGGAGTAGATCAAAGCCAAGGAAATACTAGCAGGGTAGTTGGGACATAGTACGTTTTATATGGTTTACCCTTTTTTTCTCCCCTTTGGCCATGGATAATATTTCATTATTTGTCAATACAAAAGATCAGTATTTGCAAATAATGGTGTTTGCTCATCAATTTTTAAATACTGAAGTTCAGTATTTAAAATATTTGTGAAGTATAAAAAAAGTTTATTTGGGGAATATTTCAAGTGAAATAATGATTTTCAGTCATAGTATCCTTTTTTTTAAAACCAAGTGAAATAATTCATGATACTCTTTTTCAATTTCACAAATACTATTTCAACTTTAATATTGAAATATATATCAAACGCCCAACAATTTCAAGTCTTTTCTTCCTCTTTGTTCTATCACATTTTATCGGAAAATTATATTGTATACATAATATCTCGTTATGTTATAGATGTCACACCCCTTTTTTACCGAAAAACTGATTTGATTTTAAGGTTTCGAAAGAGTTTTTTATTATTGAGGTGACAAAAATGAAGAAAAATTGCTTCGAAAAGAATTCATTTTACAATTAACTCAGAGTCGCCACTTGACATATTTCGGTGTGCCAAGTCACCTTCGAAAATCCTTTTCAAAACTGTTTTGACTCTATAAACTGATTTGCGAACAGATATTCCGGCTAAGGATTCTGTTGACCGAGGGGAAGGTGTTAGGCACCCCTCGATCCTGTGGTTTGACCACAGTCGCTTGGTGAAGTACATCGGCTAATT
Source organism: Capsicum annuum (assembly GCF_002878395.1). Lineage (NCBI taxonomy): Eukaryota > Viridiplantae > Streptophyta > Magnoliopsida > Solanales > Solanaceae > Capsicum > Capsicum annuum. The sequence goes on along the minus strand of NC_061120.1, from coordinate 213,448,116 downwards.
TTGACACTAAGAATGTACAAACCACAAAGAAGCACGTAAAGCAATCAATCAAACAAATCAAACAAAAATGAATTAAAGTATAGTGTTCAGTCCAATTATACAGTCCCGAAATAAATGACAATGTGAAAATAAATCCTATCTAACCTATACTAATCCTAACTACACTCCTAGGCTTTACTCGATGGCTTGGGCCTTCGTCGCGAACGTCCTCCGAGTACAAGATATCTCGGGGCATTCCCCGGTAAATAAGTACACAAGACCTCGAGGCATTCCCCGGCTAAATGAATACATATTTTCAAATACAGTAAACAAAATATTCCACCAATATTCCAAACATACCAATAATCCACCAATTCTAAATTTGTCTACCCGAACCTACTGTTTGCCTATCCGCTCGATGACATATCACGTTCAACATCAACAATGAATCAGAATACCATATTATTCACTTTTATCAATTTTTGATTCTCATTCCCCAAATAATCAATTTTAATCCTCCATGAGATATTATTTCATCACACACCTTATAATCAATCCACAATCAAGGAAATCAGACACCAAATCAAAACAAACAACAATTCACATCACCACGGATCAACCAACACACCGAATTCAATTCAAAACATAGAACACGATAAATAACGAAATAAAGAAGAGAAGGAATAGAATTGAACCTCGACTCGATTGTTTTGAAATTCAATAATACTTTAACGAAAGGATAGAAACAATGCCGAAGAACCTCGAATTGAACCTCAACAAAGGATTGACCAACTCCGTACCAAATCAACCGCAAGAATCTCAAAATATGACCCGAACATGAATTCACGAAAGCAAATCCGCAACCCACAGTAACGATCACAAAGCCCGAAAAATTGTACCTAATTAGCACACTCTGTTACTGTTTTTGGTCGATTTTCGGTGGATGGTCGCCGGAATCGACACTGGAGGTCGGATTCAGTGGTTTCCCAGCATTCTCCGGTCACTGTTGTAGCGTCGCCAGAGCTCCGACGAGCTTAACAATGGCGACGCTACTCTCCTCCGCCCTGAATCGCCTCTCGTTCGATCTCTCTCCTCTCTATCCCTCTCTCGCGATCTCTTTCAAGCCTCTCTCGCTCTGTACTGTGTGTGAATGTGCTTCAATGGAAAAGAAAAAAATGAAAAAAAAATGAAGTTATGGGTATCGTGTGTTTTTTTAACCAGAAGAAGAAAAATCCCTGAAGAAGATGAATATGTCTTCTCCTAAGAAACCATGGAAATTCTCTCTATATTAGTGTATATGAACCAAAAACGGAAATCCCCCCATCGAAAAAATGGGAAAAAAAATCTTGTAGTTCAAAAAATGTGAAAAAGAAATATGGGGTAGGGTTGGTGGTGGGGTCACGTGGGTAAGGGTATGGGTAGAGGTGGGGTAGTGAGGTGGTTTATTTTGATTGGGTAGGTTGTTATATTTTTGTTAGGAAGTTAATTATTTTGTTATTTTGTGGAGGGATAATTACACGATTGAGGGTAGATGGTAAGACGAGGGTAAAAATAGATAAAAATATTTTCGGGGAGAGACAAAATTACGTGTCTACATCATGCCCCTTTTTGCATGTAAATACAAAGTATTTTCATACAAAGAAGTAGACAACGAGACCAAATTTTTACCCAATCATTATTCAAGGAAAGAAACAAAAGAAGGAAGAGCAATCGGGACTTGACTTAGGACATCCTACCTACCCAAATTATGAAGAAATCAATTGAAACGTATCTCAAAGGATTGGAAGAAGATGGACAATACCAAATTGGAGAGTCGAGTGAGGTTCCATCGAGGTTCCGATCCACGGCTCTGTCATTACATCAAAAATGAAAATTACAAGTTAAAACATAAATAAAATTACAAAATCCTATCTACGCAGCTTCTGTTGGACTCTTGACTTGAGTTTCATCACCCTATTCTTCAGGCGGGCTCCTGACTTGCAATTTCTTCACCCTGTTCTTCAGGCGGGCTCCTGAGTTGCAATTTCATCACTTGTTGCTTGGTTTTAAATTTCTTCACCCGGTTCTTCAGGCGGGTTCCTGACTTGCTATTTTATCAACTTGTTGCTATGCTTTCAATTTCTTTACCCTGTTCCGCAGGCAGGATCCTGACTTGCTATTTTTCAATCTGTTTAACTTTTAATTTCCTCACCTTGTTGCTTGGTTTTCCATTTATTCTCCCTGTGCTTTGGGCAGGCTCCTGAAATCTCATCAAAACTGGAAAGAAAATTATCCCAAACAAAAATTATTATAAAGAGAAATTTTGTTTGCCAGAAAAGTAAAGTTCCAAAAACAAGAATTAAATTTTGCCCCAGTTTATCATCAAAGGACTTTTGTGAAAGTCACATCATTATAGGAATCAAGGAGAATGACTCCACTAAAAGGTACGTCTTATAGTAATCAAAGGGGATGACTCGATTAAAAGGTACGTCTAATAGAAATCAAGGGGATGACTCGACTAAAAGGTACGTCTAATAGGAATCAAGGGGGATGATTCGACTAAAAGGTACGTCTAATAGGAATCAAGGATGATGACTAGACTAAAAGGTACGTCTTATAGGAATCAAAGGGGATGACTCAACTAAAAGGTACGTCTTCTAGGGGTCAAAGGGAATGACTCGACTAAAAGGTACATCTTATAGGAATCAAAGGGAATGACTCGGGTAAAAGGTACGTCTTATAGGAATCAAAGAAGATGATTTGACTAAAAGATACGTCTTTTAGTCAAAGAGAATGAATCGACTAAAAGGTACGTCTTATAGGAATCAAAGGGGATGACTCGACTAAAGGGTACGTCTTATAGGAATCAAAAGGGATGACTCGACTAAAAGGTACATCTTCTAGGAGTCAAGGGGAATGACTCAACTAAAAGGTACGTCTTATAGGAATCAAAAGGGATGACTCGACTAAAAGGTACGTCTTCTAGGGGTCAAAGGAAAATGACTCGACTAAAAGGTACTTCTTATAGGAATCAAAGGAGATGACTCGACTAAAAAGTACGTCTTATAGGAATCAAGGCTCAATTTAAGAAGTGTATCACCTGACAGATGAAGACTGAAATCCCTGAACAAGAAAGTGTGTCTCCGAGGGATATAGCATGATGAATTTTACCATGATTTGACTATCAAACCTGTGCAGCAACATTGCTTCCTGCATTTGTAAAAATGAGGCATTCCAGCCCTTGATATTTATGCTCTAAAGTCCTTACTTTGAAGGTAATATGTTTCCTGTTTCATCAAAGAAAACTTGTGAGTTTAAAACATGGTGGCTGGTTTGTGGCTTTAGCTTTTGCGGAGATCGATCTTGCCCCTAGTCACATTTAAACTTGCTTTCAACCATTAGAATATATAATTGACTTGCTGCATCATTGACCCAACTCAGATTATTAAGAGTGACTCTGAAACAAACACAGTATCTCTGCTTTGTTATGCTTCTCAGATAAACCCTTTGAACTATGGTATTTCTGTGGGTTCCCAGACTTATCTATTGACAAAACTTTCTGCATGCCCATTTTTTTTGCTCACAATCATGCCTTTTTCATGTTCTAGCTTTTTTCTTGTTTTGTGCAATTAAAGAAGCTGGTAGCCAGTTTTGAAATCTTTTCTCACTTGTTTTGACACGGACTTGACTCAAAAACAAGAAATGAAAAAAAGAACAACATTTTTGTCTGGATAACTGACTCAAGAAAGATAAAATAAAAATAAAGAGAAGAAAGAAAAGACAATGAATGTCCCCTTTAGAAACAAAGAAACGAAAAATTCATCTAAAAATGACAGTCAACACTAATGATTATGCCATGCATTTTGGATTAAGCAGCTTGATCTTTTCATCCAAACTTTCTACCCATTGTTATTGAGTTAATGGACTTGAAACCGAGTTGCTTCAATTACATTTAAGACCCCATTTGGCTAGTGGTGCCTTGAAGGGTTTTCGCTCACAAGATTCTCTCATTTTCTTTTCCTCAGCTCACCATTGCCTTATGGTGTCTGTAAGGGTTTTCCACTAATAAGACTCTCTTATCTTCGTTTCACTTATCTCACAGTTATCTTATGGTGCCCGTGAGAGTTTTCATCGATAAGACTCTCATTTTTATCTCTCTCAACTTACCATCGTCTTACAGTGCCCGTGAGGGTTTTCACCAATAAGACTCTCATTTTTATTTCTCTCCTGATTTCTTATGCTGAGGAAGACAAGTAGTTCCCAAATGCATCATCATATCCCTTGCATGCTTAGCCTTAACATCCTCAAAGATTGATCTGAAGGTCTTTCTTTGGTTGTAACTTGACTTTTGGATAGGGTTAGAAAGAAAGGATGGCATGGGGCCCAAACGACACTTGAAGTAGGGTAGGACTTACAACTTTTGGAATCGACTCAAACAATGAGGATTAACTCATGCCCCAGTTTCTTTTGACTAGGCAATTCTAAATTGTTTATTTGGTTGAACCGAGCCCTGAGTAGGGCAGCCTACGTATCCCACCCTCGATAGAGGAGAATCAAGTTATGCGTAGTTCTGTCAACTTGTTCTTTTACTTGATTCTGACTTCTTCTTTTTCTCTTTTATTGACTCTTTTTCACTTTGAAACTTTTCTGACTCTATTTTTCTTGACACTTTTCTCTTTACATTCTTTTTGGACATATTTTCTTCTTCTTTTTTTTTGAAATTTTTCTGACTTTATCTTGATTCCAAAAGAGGGGTATGAAAGAAAATAGGACTAAAGCTCAAATGGGGTAAACAAAGGATGACACACTATTTGGATAGCAGAATGAAATGCCTTCATCATATTAATTCTTGGAAATACAAGTACACATCATGCAATATGAAATGAAAGATGAAGATCATTTGTGACACTTTAACAACACTAACTTTAACAGAGCATGTGTGCCAATTCTTCTTCTACCCTTGTCAAACATACAAACTCCACCTTTGTTGTATATCCATCACATTGAATGACTCATGCTTTCGTGGAGTTGATTTTATTTCTGTTCACACAGCCACTATTTAACCTAATTGAGACATGCCTTACAATTGATAACTAAGTTATTCTGGTGGTTCTCAAAATAATTGTCTTAATTTTCAAAGAAGGCTTCAACTTGTTACCAAATGTCTCAGCATTCTACCTATTTTCTCAGATGCTTTTTTTTCTAACTTTAATCCTCTGATTCCATGCTCATGCTTAAACTGGATTTTAAGATCTGGCTGAAAATTTCGCTAGCATGTCATATCACTAGAATCAACATAAAATGTACTATGTAAAGAAAACAAACAAACAACACATATTTAAAACACAAGGAAAAAGAGGACACTCCATTCTATTAAAATGAAAGATAGAAGGGTTTGAACATAATGACAAAGGAACAAAATAAGATAGATCCCGAACTATAACCCTAAAATAATTCGGATAATATAAAAGAAAACAGAACAAACTACCAGACCTCTTTCTAGTAGGGAGAGGGGTGACTTCTCAATTGCTCAGCCTGACAACTTAGCCACTGGTTTTCATATCAGCATGACTAGATATTTCCTCACTTTCAATGTTCTGCACCATAATTGATCCATCTTGAATCATCTTTTCAATTTTTCTTTTCAAATCTCAACAATCTTCAATACTATGACCCTGAGCATCAGAATGATACGCACATCATACGTTAGGATCAAAATTTCTTGAATGCCGATTAAGAGTGTGCCCAAATAGAGGAGTGATCATGCCCCACTGTATCAATCTCTAAAATAAACTAGCATACGACTCTCCAATTGGTGTGAAACCATCTCTCGACTTTTTCCTCATTTCATCGTTTGGCTTGGATCAAAAATCAAGCTTAGAAGGGTTTTGGTATGTTTGTAAAGTTAGAGAACGACTCTGAGGAGTTGGTACACGCCATTGTGGGTAAGAAAGGAATTGACCATAGGGTTGTGCATTGTATAATGGATATGGAGGTGGGGGAATAGAGTATAATGGATTTCGGGAAAGATTTTGTGGAGCTTGGGCATAAACTTGGGTTTGAGCCTGTGGATAACGATGGTGTGGTCCTCTTGCCCGTGCCTGTTGTCCAACTACAATGGCAGATGTATATTCCTCATACTTCTTCCCTCAGACACTTTTCGAACCTTTTTGAATTGCTTGAGTAGTCGTTTTCAATGTTGCAAAACTCACAATGCGACCGGTCTTAATTCCATCCTCTACCATCTCCCCCATTTTGAGGACCTCAATAAATGGCTTGTCTAATGCAGGTAACAAGTGTTAATAATATGTTTCATCCTACGCTTGAATAAATGCATCCACTATCTTACTTTCTTTCATTAGCGGTTTCACCCTTGCAGCTTGTTCACTCCATCTAATCGCATACTCCTTGAAACTCTCAGTATTTTTTTTATACTAGTTAGGGATTTTTCATCAGGGATAAACTCCACATTGTATTAAAATTGTTGCACAAATTCGTTAGCTAGGTCATCCCAACTAATCCACTTGTCAATGTCTTGGTCAACAAACAATTTCGAAGCTAGGCCTGAAAGACTCTCCCTGAAATAAGCCATAAGTAGTTCTTCCTTCCCTCCAACGCCTCTTAATTGGTTACAATAGCGCCTCAAATGTGTCATTGGTTCCCCATGTCCATTATATTTCTCAAACTTTGGCATTTTAAAGCCAGGAGGAAGGTTGACACTTGGAAACATGCATAAGTCTTTATATGAGACATTTTTGTAACCCCCAAGTCCTTGCAAGTTCTTCATAGCCAGTTCCAAACTTCTCAATTTTCTGGTCATTTTCTCTTGTTCTTCTGTCATAACAGGATTCTCAGTGATAGAAGGAAATTCAGGCGGGTGAGTGTCACCGTAAAAACCAGTCAACTTACATGTAGGCTCGAAAGTATAACGCTGATCACCAGTAATATTTAATGCAGGCTCTCTTGTAGAGTGGAGAGTCACAACTTGTGGATGAACATCAAAAGTAGGAGCTTCAGGTGGGGGTGGCACCGCAAAAGCATGAACAACAGGTGGTGTCGAGTATGTGATAGTCTTGGATTAGGGAGTGAGGAAATGAACATTGGAAGTGGTTGGATATTGTTGCCCCGGAGTCGATCCTGATGCATGTTGTGTCACATCAATAAAAATGGGAAATTGTACATCTGACACGGGAGGCAAGCTAGAAAGATATTCCAGATTATCAGTGGGAACTGGAGGAGGCGGCAACCCATTAGCCCAAGCTCGATGCATTTCTATCATTTGCTGCCTCAATTTTTGAATCTCTTCATTAGCTCCTAAATTCTCATTTCCCGAACTCTCTATCTGATTAGTGACAACAAATTCAGTATCCTTGTTGGCCATAACCTTTTCTGTGAATTGGTACAACATGAAGGACCAGCCAAAATGCCACAAACCAACCATCTCAAACTTACTGAACAAGAGATAGCAAATGCGTTAGAATTCAACACTTTTTTTTCAAAACACTTTTTTGTTGTTTTTTTTTTTTTTGAAAGGTCACCGAACCCAAGAGGGGCGCCTACATATCTCACCCCCGAAAGAGGAGAATCAAGTGTGCGTAGTTCATGAAGTCTTGACAAAATGGCCAATTAAACTCTTTTTCTTTTTTTTTTCTCTTACTTGAAACTTTAAAAAGAAAAGAAAATAACAAATTGCCAAAAGAATTGACGAAAATCTTTTTGAATTTTTCAACTTTAACATCCCTATACAAAATGACATCTATGATTACCAAAGAGAAATCTTTTTGGGTTTTTAATGTTGAATTTCATACGAAAATGAAACTTGAAACTATTAAAGGAAAATCTTTTTACAGTTTTCTTTTAAAGATGTATATGACACCTACTCTAATAAAGAGTGAAGAAAATCTTTTTGGATTTTTCAAATAAGATCCCCGAACCAACAATAGGTTGCCTACGTATCTCACTCCTGAGAGAGGAGAATCAGGCGTTCGTAGTTCGTCCAGATTGGACAATTAAGGATTAAATGACGAACAAAACCCTGAATTGAGAGACACGACTAAAGAAAGACGATAAAAATAAAATCTTTTTTTGGATTTTTAATTAGAAACTAATACCAACAACTATGAAAGAAAAAATCTTTTGATATTTTCGTTATATAAAAATGTACAAAGCTCCTATTGAAAGGAAAACATATTTTTTGAGTTTTCGAATTGTGAATACTTACTAAAGAAATAAAAGGAATTATTTTTTTTAACGTTTTTGATTTTTTGGGAAATGAGTACACAAAGTAAAAAAATATTTTTTTTTGAATTGTGAAAAACAAAAGTCATAAAGAGCCCTAAAAACTACCAAAACTCTTTTTTTCATTCTTTTTTTTTCAACAATTTTAATACACTTTGCTTCTAACACATGTTTTTGCCCAAATCAGTCTGTCAAATGACCTCATTACCCTCAAAGGTGCAATATTTAGCACGTAGGGATGCCTTAGAGGTAAGTTTCCTACAAAGGACAAAGTGGGTCCCGCTAGGTTTTAATATGATGCAGATAAGCATGGCCTAAAGGTTGACATAAGGCTGTTCGGGGGAGCGTATGGTCGATAGTGGCTACTTTAGCTTTCCACCCACTCCATACCAGCCAATGGTTCCCCCTCCTAAAATAAGGGTAACTCAACTAGAGGTCGTGTACACAGCGTGCACTACGGACTTGTTGCAGAAAGAATAACTCGGGTTATGCACATGATGCCAGATATAAAGCGGTAACACATAAAAGGAAAAAACTGTAAACACATAGCAAGTAGGCACTCAATAATGAAAAACACAAAACACAAACAGCGCCTATACACCCATAATGCCAAACTAAGCCGATACAACTCCAAAAATAAGCTCGAATTCTGAAATGGTCCCCAGCAGAGTCGCCAGAGCTGTCACGCCCCTTTTTTACTGAAAAACCAATTTGATTTTAAGGTTTTGAAAGGGTTTTTTATTATTGAGGTGACAAAAATGAAGAAAAATTGCTTCGAAAAGGATTTATTTTACAATTAACTCAGAGTCATCACTTGACATATTTCAGTGTGCCAAGTCACCTTCGAAAATCCTTTTCAAAACTGTTTTGACTCTATAAACTGATTTGTGAACAGAGATTCCGGCTAAGGAATTCTGTTGACTGAGGGGAAGGTGTTAGGCACCCCTCGATCCTGTGGTTTGACCACAGTCGCTTGGTGAAGTATATCGGCTAATTTTGACACTACGAATGTACAAACCACAAAGAAGAACGTAAAGCAATCAATCAAACAAATCAAACAAAAATGAATCAAAGTGTAGTGTTCAGTCCAATTATACAGTCCCTAAATAAATGACAATGTGAAAATAAATCCTATCTAACCTATACTAATCCTAACTACTCTCCCAGGCTTTACCCGACGGCTCGGGCCTTCATCGCGAACGTCCTCCTAGTACAAGATATCTCGAGGCATTCTGCGGTAAATAAGTACACAAGACCTCGAGGCATTCCCCGGCTAAATGAATACATTTTTTCAAATACAGTAAACAAAATATTCCACCAATATTCCAAATATACCAATAATCCACCAATTCTAAATTTGTCTACCCGAGCCTACTGTTTTCCTATCTGCTCAATGACATATCACATTCAACATCAACAATGAATCAGAATACCATATTATTCACTTTTATCAATTTTTGATTCCCATTCCCCAAATAATCAATTTTAATCCTCCATGAGATATTATTTTATCACACACCTTATAATCAATCCATAATCAAGGAAATCAAACACCAAATCAAAACAAACAACAATTAATATCACCATGGATCAACCAACACACCGGATTCAATTCAAAACATAGAACACGACAAATAACAAAATAAAGAAGAGAAGGAATAGAATTGGACCTCAATTCGAAGGTTTTAAAATTCAATAATACTTCAACGAAAGGATAGAAACCATGCCGAAGAACCTCGAATCGAACCTCAACAAAGGACTCACCAACTCCATACCAAATCAACTGCAAGAATCCCAAAATTTGACCCGAGCACGAATTCACGAAAGAAAACCCGCAACCCACCGCAAAGATCACAAAGCCCAAAAAATCGTACCTAATTAGCACACTTTGTTACTGTTTTTGGTCGTTTTTCGGTGGATGGTCGCTGGAATCGACACTGGAGGTCGAATTCAGTGGTTTCCCAACATTCTTCGGTCACTGTTGTAGCGTCGCTGGAGCTCCGGCGAGCTTAACAGTGGCGGCGTTGCTCTCCTCCGCCCTGAATCGTCTCTCGTTCGATCTCTCTCCTCTTTATCCCTCTCTCGCGATCTCTTTCAAGCCTCTCTCGCTCTGTACTGTGTGTGAATGTGCTTCAATGGAAAAGAAAAAAAATGGAGTTGTGGATGTCGTGTGTTTTTTTAACCAGAAGAAGAAAAATCCCTGAAGAAGATGAATATGTCTTCTCCTAAGAAACCATGAAAATTCTCTCTATATTGGTGTATATGAACTAAAAACAATGATGGAAACCCCCCCGCCCCCCTCCATCGAAAAAATGGAAAAAAAATCTTGTTGTTCAAAAATATGTGAAAAAGAAATATGGGGTAGGGTTGGTGGTGGGGTCACGTGGGTAGGGGTATGGGTAGAGGTGGGGTAGTGAGGTGGTTTGTTTTGATTGGGTAGGTTGTTATAATTTTGTTAGGAAGTTTATTATTTTGTTATTTTGTGGAGGGATAATTACACAGTTGAGGATACATGGTAAGATAAGGGTAAAAATGGATAAAAATATTTTCAGGAAGGAACAAAATTACGTGTCTACAATAAAAAAATTAGCCAAGACATTTTTTCTCAGTTTTGATTTATCTTAGACTTGTATATAATTGGATGATATGAAAAAATTGCAGGCATGGAAGCATTGGAAGAATGGGACACCATAGGAAATATTGGATCCTAATATTGATACTGAATCCTATTCAAGACAAGAGGTAAAGTTAAATTGTGTGACTTTATATTATCTGTTACCATATTGAATTGTGTGTTTATTGAAAGTATTTAATGAGCGTGATTGGCTGAATTTAGAGGTATCAAAAAAATGAGTTGAGTTAATAAATAGTTGAATCAGGCTAGAGCTAGTAATTAAATGGGACTTGAACTGTGATGGATTGGATCAAGATGAGCTAGATGATGGGTCAAATCCAATCGGGTGATTTACAGGAAAGGTCTTCAAAATGAGTGTATAGAACTTTTGGCCTATTTATTTCTTGTCTAAAACTTCAAGCTTAACAAGTTTTGTCCTACCGACAATATTTTTTACTTTTGATTTGAAGATTTGCCCATGGGGCAAACGAGAGTCAAAAGTTTAACATCACTCATTTCCAAGATCATTAGGCATAATTTTCTGAACCCAACCTATCTATAAGGTTTCTCATGTGTCAATTTGGGCATCATATTTAGCCCAAATCAGCATAACTTTTTAGATGGGCTTCATTTATATGGACAATTTGCTAGATTAATAAGTTGATTTACACGACTCTTATTAAGTCGTCATTTAGAGTTTGTCCCTTTTTAAAAAAAAGTTGCATAAATATAGCCGTTAGACTTAAGATCATGATTCAAAAGGTTCATAAGTTGCACGATAAAGGCAAACAGGGCATTTACTAAATAACTAACCCAAAAAAAGGAAAATCGTTGAAAAATTCACGAATTAATAATTACTATGCCGATTGAGCGAATAATATCTCATGGGTTAATTTTTCCGTCTTTAATGACCCTCGATTTCATTTAGAAGGTTAAACTGTTAGAGGGTACAAGCATGTTCTTATTATTTACTTACAAATAATTATGTCTTCAACAGATGATCCAATGTATCTACCTTGGTTTGCTATGTGTACAAGAAGATGTTGAACAAAGGCCCACAATTGCATCTGTTGTGCTAATGCTTAATAGCTATTCTGTGACTACCTATTCCTCAGCAACCTCCAACATATTTTTTCCTTAGTAGTAGAGCTGAAATGATGAAACAATTGGGCATAGAATCAGATAAATCAACTAGCAATAAATCTATTCCATTATCTGTCAATGAAGTATCCATTACTGAAATGTACCCAAAATAAGTAGCATGCCGAGTCTCGGGTTTGACAAGAGAGAGTTGCTCGGATTGTAAGCAACCCTCACTTTCAATGTGAAGGAGCAATAACAGGTGGAAGCTCCGAGGGAGGGGTATCAGGTTCGAGTTCTGAATTTGCTAGTAGCCTAATGTGTATATCGAACAACGAATAAGAAAATAAAAACAATAATATAAAATGTACACTTGTCTCCTTAACTAAATGTTCTATGTATTGGAGTGAGAATAATTTGCCTAATAAGAGGGTTTTTTGTTGTTGTTATTAATTGTTGAATAAGAAATGTATGATTGTCTCCTTGTTCTATCTATAAATAAGAAAATTTGTGCCACGAATTAATACAATGCATAAATTTCAAATGTAAATACAATTGTATACACGAATATACTTATTATTCGTTCAGATACGTGATGCAGATACATTGTATATGCTCAAAGGCAATTATTATGTATGCAAATACAATATATTTCACTATTTATTATTGGCAGCCTAACAGACCTGAAATTTAGAAGTCCAGGGTGTTTGGGAGGTTTGAACATACATATTGACGCCCAAAGTTTTACGGTTTCGCCTGAAAATCAAAGCACCCAACTATCTTCTTGGTTTCAAACATGTTTTTCTAAATCTTGAACCATATATATATACACACAAAACCATACCTAGTCTGCATCAGATTTAACAGGTGCCTGAGCACCACACAGTAAAAAAAGATTCACCCCTGATTATTATACACGTGGATGCAGTGTATTTTGTTACATGAGTATTGTATACACTAATAATTAAGCAAATTTTCATTATTCTTCACAAATCTGAACGCAAATAAGGTTATTTACGAAATTGCCCCTTGTAAATCACCCTTTAGCCTTTCCAACTTTAGTCAAAAAAAATTTGAGCCTTAATATTATTTACTTAATAGATAGGACCCAAAACCCAAAAGGATTAAGTAGACCCAAAACTCAAAAGAAGTAAAGTAATTAAAAAAGTGGGAGAAAGCCTAATTACTTCCAAAGGGTTGATATTTATGTTATTTATACTTACCTAATTGGCTAATTCATTCATCATATGTGGCCTAGAAATATTAAGAAAAATCACAAAAGTATTATCAATCCTCCAAAATTAGTTTTTTTAGAAAAAAAAAAAGAGAGAGAGAGAGAGAGAATCTTACTATAGAGAAAAGGACTTGTTCCTACTAAAGTTATAAAATCATGAATAGACAGTGAACTTCCAACTGTAAAACAATGATTTTAAGTTCATGTGTAAATAGTATTAAAAAAATATTTACACAATTAAGTTACTTATAAAATAATCATAACCACTTTTATCTATAAATCTTATTAATTGATTAAAAAAATAAAACTTACATGCTATAACTATAGGTTAGGTCACACATATATAAGTTAAATCTTAGTTTGTTGAATTCATAACATCAAGTTTAATTTAAAGAAAATTATCAAAAGAAAGTAGCTAAATGGATTTATTAATAACCATGCATTGATTAATTTGGAACAAAACAAAGGACAAATCTTAATTTTTCTTCTCTTATGACATAATTAGATTACCTCTAAATAGCTCTATTATTTTCATGCATAAATATAAAATATCTAGCTTAACCTCTTCGACATATGACATTGATAGAAAACAAATCATTTATTAAATAGAAAGTAAAAGTGGAGGAATCTTAAAGTCACATCTTAAATTTTAATTTCACTATTTTCATGATAAATTTTACTCTACTTTTCAAATGTCTAGTCAAGAAAAAATAAATAATTAACGTGTGGGTTAGAAGGCTAATATCAATTCATTTTTTTAATTCCAATTTTCCCTACCTAAAGCTATTGCTTTTATGTTATAATGTCCACCTCAAGTAACACGTAAAGATGTCATCTGCGTGAATTTTTTTATTTCAATTTTTGGTCCCAAGAAATTACAATATTATAGTCGAGCAGTAATTTTCATGTATGGTAAGTATGTCCACTTCTTTAAGAAGAAATGGGAAAATCGACAACGATATCACACAATATATTCATGAAGTAGAGCGGATGAAATGTAGGTTCGAATGTCTTAAAGTGATTAGAATGTGTTACGACTTACAAGACTTAAAAGATATATTCTATAGAGTGGTTGTTAGACTTACTAGAGTATGTTATATAAAAAAGTGGAGGGTTAGTCGAGAATTTGCGTGTTAACAGGGGCGGACCTGCATTCTTTTTTTGGGGTGCTCCAACACCCAGCAAATTCAACATGGAATAGGTATAATTACGTAGGAAATATACAAAAATAGGTATAAAAGCACCCTCTAAAACAAAAAGTGGCTGGGTGCACTACATTTAGATTGATTTTAAGGTTCTCCACTGGAAGGGGCATCTCGGGTTCGAACCTCGTTGAGACAATTTTTTACTTTTTTAACTTTTTAATTGTTTAAACACCCACAATCCTTAAATCATGGGTCCGTCACTGTGTGTTAAAAAATGAAGATAGTAAAAATAAGGATGTTTAAATGGATATGCGGTCATATTGGTAAAATTAGGAGCAAACATACAGGGGCTTGATGGAAATAGCTGGTGTGGTGGATAAAATGCACGAAGCGAGATTGAGATAATGATTCCGGCATGTGAAGAGACGAAGCGCAGATGCCCTGATGAGAAACGAGTTGTTGGTGGTGAAAGGTTTGAGGTGAGATCAAAGTAGAGCGAGGATATGACCCTAAGTAAGAGAGCGTGACGATTGAAGATTAAGGTAGACGATTAATAGACAGTTATTATATGTTCTCTCTCTATAGCAGTAGAACAAACAGAGTTATAATCTGCAATATCTGTATGTTCCCTTTACCAGTTATACATATTATCCCAACATTCTCCTATGCTTCGATTTTATTACTAACTAATGATACTTCTTTTTACTTTATCATATATATTTTTATATGTTAGTACTTTTCATTTTTCTTTCTTCAATATTTTCGTTATACCGTTTTATTTTTACATTTCTTTTCAACCATTTTCTAATAAACAATTTTCTTGAACCGATGGTTTATAAGAAACAGTTTTTTTATCCCATAAAAATAAATAAATTCTATGTATATTTCACTCTTTTTAGATCCCAATTATGAAACTATACTGGATATTTTATTGCTGGTAAGTTTGCCACTTGGCTAAAAATTAATGACTTTGTATTGACAAGCTAGCAAATGCAGCAGTGATGTAGTACTGTTTTTTTTAGACTGTCAAATTATTAAACAATATTTTAATTCCAAATAATAAAAGAGTACAACCTACTGATAGTACAATTACAAACAGATATTTCAATAGAAATAAAGTCGATCCCATTGATTTCAAGACCATGAGATCTCTGCATTTATTATGGGCCAAAGTTGCAACAATTATTTATTCTACTATTTTAAACTTCAAAAAAAATGTTTGATTCAACACATAAGAGGGAAAAACACGTAAATATTTCTTTTTTCTTACTTTGAAGTTCAAGTTCGAGTGTTAAATATGAAGTCAGACTTTGTTAGGAACGCTTTAGTCCCAATATGAAATTTCTCGACATAAATTCAATACAAATACCAAGTATCCAAGAAAAATAAACACACATATGCACTCCCTCCGTTTCATTTTACTCGTTTCAAATTGGGATGACACAGCTATTAAGAAAAATTAAAATTTCTCCGTCCCAAATTATGTGTCATCATTTCCTTTTTAGTCCGTTCCAAAATAAGTGTCGTCTTTCCTTATTAGGTAACTTTTTAAAGACATAATTATCCTTTTTACCCTTATTGATCCCACTTAATTAAAAAAAAGATATTAAAACATTTTTTGATAAAGGATAATTTGGTAAACTTTATCCGGTCTTCCCTTTTTTCTTAAATTCCGTGCCCGGTCAAATGGCGACACATAAAATGGAACGGAGGGAGTAAAGAACATGGCTAGTTTGTTATAGTACCCTTATTAAATGATGTTTATATTTTAATTTAAAAAAAAAAAAGTAATTAATGTAAAGGATAAAATATAAAAGAAAATTGTCTTGTCTTGATAAGTAAAAAAAGACAAGTAAAATGGGACACCAGATTAGAAAATTTGGAATGGGTAAAATGGGACGGAGGGAGTATGTTTTACATGAGTGCTTTATATGTTTTCCTTTGGATTAAGCATTTGATTTGGACCCATTAACATGTAGTGGTGACATAAAAAGTAGCTAATTTAATATCAAATTAAAGCTTAATAATTCTCTCTTAGCCGTCCCAAAATCCAAAAATAGTATTCATAAAAAGAAGATAAAAAGGACAAAATTCTCCTAACCCACAACTTAATTGGATAATCTTTTCCTATTAATTAAAAATATATACATAATATACTTAAGCATTTCCAAAAGAGGTAACAAGTCAGCTTAAAATCTTTTAAGTCTAGTGAATTGTACAAAAGATCTATATTCAACAACTCAATAATTCTGAATTACATTTAAATCTTCTAGTTTCTAGTGACTCTGTTTGCTAGTTACGAATTCAAAATTTTGAAGATATGCGATTTAAGAGTAATTCTAAAATATATATTTAATTTCATTTTAACTGTTTTTTTAGCATGTGAATGTAAGGTTGAACCTCAAAAATTAATTTTTTCCAACCCACTAAGCGACTAATTAATTCGCGAAACCCATAGTGAATTTGCCATTGATGTGAAAGAAGACCATGAATTACAAAATACTTACAAACACAAAATACTATACATACCGAACTACTCACAAGCTATTCGTTTGAAATGACAAATATCATAAATCTCAAAATTCATGACTTTCTAATCGCTATCAACAAATTCTGAATTAAGACATCATACGCTACGTCTTAGAATAATAAAATTTTAAAACATACATTTAAATCCATCTTTCTTTAGCACGTGTACGTTAGGTTGAAAACCTCAAAATATTAATTCTCTCAAACCATCTAAGCCACTAATCCTCAAGGCTTAAACATTAAATTTGACATTGATGTGAAGAAAAGACCCTCGAATATTAAAAATCTTACCAACAATTTCTTTTTAAAAAAAAAAAAAAAAAAAAAAATCTAAAAATTCCTTTAGTAGGCCTTAAATCTAAATCTTCAAAACTAATAAAAGGGCCTTTAAATACAATGGGCCACAAATTATTTATCTTTAAAAACCCAAAAATGGACATGAACACCGACAATATGTAAGGGCAAAATAGTCACTTGACATCCATGATGTGAAAAGAATAAGACAGACAATCTTCCATTTGGAGAGCTGTCTTTGTTTTTCCAAATAAGAAGTCTTGTGACCTAAGTTTAATGTCACGCGTTTCACGCGCCAAGAAAGGGACGTGGGACTTTTTTTTGGGGGGTGGGGTGGATGGTGGGGGATTAGCGAAGGCAGAAATTTCGTTAAGGTATTCAAAATTCAAGAAAAATAATTTCAACAACATACGCAGTATATTTCCATATGAGTAGGGTTTGGTGAAGGTAAGTATACACTGTTCATACTACTATCTTAGAGGTGTTTTCAATAGGTCTTCGATTCAAAACAGATATTAAAAATAATTTATGACTATATATTTTGTATAATTTATTTTTTTTTATTATAATGTTTTGATGAAAAATGTTCGATTGATCATCCTAAGCTATGTATGTCCATTTGGGGATGGTAGGGGGAGGGGGGAGGGGCCCTTACGTAACGTAGAAAACAGGCGGCAAAGTTGTGGCTATTTAGTCATAGACAGGACAATGACAGCTTGTTTCCCGGCTTTATGAAGACATAGGCTAATTTGGAAACTAAATTTTATTACTACCGTTTTTTCCGAAAATAAAAATGACAATGAAATCGTAACCGCTATTGTTGGGATTTGTACTAGGTAAATTTCGGTTTAATAACAGCCTGTAAATCGTATAAGATGGATAAATTAGTAACTGTCATTATTGAGATTTGCACGAGGTAAATTTTGTTTTAACAATATAGCCTGTAAATCATATAAAATGCGTAAATTATATTAGGCAAGTTTCATACAATATAAGATCGGTCGAAAAAGAATGCAATAGCTTTTACGCTCGAGACACTCCATTTGTGTGACTCTATCAGTCTAACTCAACCAACTCGGTCAATCTTATGAGTTAAACTTCATGAATTTGTGTTCAATATTATTTGGAACATGAGACCCATGGGTCACGGCTTAAATGTGGTTTACACATATAGGATATTTGTGTTGAACTTACCCGATTCAAAATTTTATTATTTATATTTTTACTATTTTTAGTATGTTTTTATCCCCCACCCCAAAAAATAAAAGATTTTCGTTAAAATTTTGAGTTTGAATATATTAGTAACATTAACACTGTATTCGAAACTCACCTTCTGGCTTTTTGCAGTATAGATTCAGAATTTAACATTTATGAATTTGAGTTTGAGAATCAGTCACAAATTATTTGATTTTCTCACTTCGAATGTAATATCTATATTTATTGGTAAAACTATCAACATATATACATAATTTGCGTTAAATTATTGAGTTCAGGCGAATATATAACATGGCATATGTCTACAGTATGCTGGTGACGTTATTGGCTCCATTTCTGTTTTTTTTTTTTAATTATTTCTCACTCGATATTCAGTATTCATATTGAAGTCTGGTTAAATTTAGATTCGCATCAGAAAGTTCCACTTTCCTAATAGAGGCGACTTTGTGTCGAAGAAGACTCAAATACATGAACTTTGATTAAGAATGGACGAATACTTATTACTCCACTGTAACCCTCGATGGTTTTTTACTCCATTTCTATTCGTGTATTTTTTATCGTGACTTATGATTGGTTCATTTTTTTTAATCTTGATATATGGCTTAAGCCAGGCCGTTTAAGAGAAATTAATTAAAGTAGGTGACACTATGATTAATCCAACTTCATTACCCTATTTAGGGATTTGTCCCCTTTACCAAACCATTTGCACGTAGTCAAGTCGTACATGTCCTTTGTGTTTATGGTTGCATCTAACATTTAAGGCAATGACAACTCAATATTATTTAGGTTTTATAATATAATAATTAATCTCTTGCAAATGTATAGTAGTTACTTATAAGTAAGTAGAGCTTGTTATACCAACAACACATTGGTGGCGTAATGGACAGGAGCTGCCCCAACCTACTCAGAGGTCGAGGGTTTGACTCTGGGTATGGATAAACACTCTGTTGGAAGCTCTCCCCCAAATGGGGCCCGACGCAGGGCGAATTCGGATATAGTTGGACTCCTAAAAAATAGATACCGGACACCAAGTGGTTTAAAAAAAAAAAAAAGTAGAGCTTGTTATAAATGATTATTATAATGAGTGTATTTATTAGGGTTTAATTTATAATATTTTTATAAGAGGTAATGCATGGATCATGCTCCAAACTCATCAAGGGATTGTGCAATTTCTAAACACTTCCAAGAGAAATTTATGTTTTGTGTACTAACAATTAAGTTCACAATTATTCACCAGCATGACTCTAATATTTAACAATCTATAATTGACACTAGTGCATATTATAAGTGTATGCATTAAGTATATACTAGCTAAAATTTATACAAAACAAAAATAATAAAATTAGAATGTATTTGTTTAGTTTTACTAAAAAGGAATTTTACTATCTTTCGAGGGAAAATCTTTCTAGCCCATCAGAATAGGAGTAAAGTATGTGTATATCTCGACCTCTTCGGACCTCATATATGTGGAAGTTTACTGGGTATGTTGTCATTATTTTCTTCTAGGGGTGGTTTGATAGAGTGTCTTGTAAAATATAATGCGTGCATTAATTAATGCGTATTACTAGTATCTTGTTTGGTATGTTTTTTTACTTATGTATAACTAATGTAAACATTAGTTATACATTCTATTGTGTATTAAAGTGTGTATTAATAATACACTTCATTTCCTATGTATTAGTAATACAAAGACTTTAAACACATGCATTAACTTATTAAATGACCTTAATATCCCTCTCAAAATATTTCACCATTTCTTTTCCCGCCATTTTAATTTTTAATAGTGAATCTTTTCAAAACATTTCTCAATTGTTTTTCCACACCATTTTAATTTACAACAATGAATAGTTGATTTAAATAACTATAACATATTTTTGCTTTGCTTCAAGGGTCTTTAAAAAGATTTAAAAAAAAATTAAGACTATTTCTTAATTTTATGTCTTATATTTTATTTTTGTTTCGACTATATTAATCCGTCGGTATAATATTTTTGCGTAAAGACGAAGGTGTTGCAATTAATCCTAAACCTCTATAGACTAGTTCAACAATACTAATTATGTTTGAGATGGCAAAATAACTTTGTTGCGAAAAAGTGTACAAAATCAAAGAAGGGTATTTTTGTCAACAAACATTTCTTTTATAGAAATTATGTAAGATGTATTATTTCTTATACATCAAACCAAACAATGTATAAGAAATAATACATGCATAACTAATACAAGTATTACTAATGCAAGCATTACTAATACACTATATTCTGCATTGTTCTTATACACTCTACCAAACGATCCCATAGTGTATTTTATTGAGTGATGTGTAGGTAAAATAAAAGAGGGCTGCTTACTTAATTAGCCATGTAAATTTTTACTTTATTGATGAAAATCCGAGCGCTTCCTCATTTTCGTTTCCTATCTTTTTTTTTTATAATTGTAGTATCTGGACTAGGTTGCATGTACCTTGGTTAAATTCATGAAATACCTACCAACTGTCATCAGCAACAGGTGTTAGATAACTCTGTTCACTAAGACTAGAACAGATTAGAAGAATGCATCTAATGTTTGTCTCTGCTGGAAATGAACTTAAGACGTCATGGTGTTCATCCCTTTCCTACCTTAAGGACAATACAATGAAATAAAGCTCCTTCTATAAATGGAGTTTGGGAAGAATCTAAGCACAAGAGTCTATTTACGCAGTCTTACCTCAGATTTCTACAAGATGTTATTTTCACAGCTTGAACTACCGACTTTCAAGTCAGATGATATTAATTTTATCAATTACTTTCTCCGTCCCAAATTATTCGTCCCTAATTGAAACGGTACATTGATTAAGAAAAATAATTAATAACATGACTAGTTTACCATAGTACCCATGGTAAATGATATTTACATTTTAATTAGAAGAAAAAATCATTAATGCAAAGGGTTAAACATGAAAAAAATATTTTATCTCTTCTTGATTAATGAAAAAAAATAAAAAATCAAATTAGAAAATTTGAAACGGAGGAATTACTCGAATACTCTGGATAATTAACAATAATGATGGCAAGAGTTCCTTTTATAACTTTCATGCCTACTTGGCATAACCGACACTCCATAAACTCCCAAAATGGTCTATTTCTTGCTTATAATAGTGATGCATTTTTTGTTCCACTTACTAAATATTCTTTATTTGTATCACTCGTGAACTTCCCACTTCTCCAAGCCACTTAAACAGTATGTTTAAATAAATAATTATTATCAGAAATAAATTGGGATAATTGTTATTATACTTTCAAATCTGACAAGGTTGTTCTGCAAAAAAAAATAAAAAAAAATTAGAGTTTACATTATCAATTAAAGATATTATCTAAAAAGTACAGCAATTTTTTAAAGTTGGGTGCAAATTAAATCAATTGAAGTTTCTAATTGAAATTCATTGAAAGTAAATACGAGTTGGAGTAGTATTTTTCGTTTTGTAAGAAACATTTTTGCATTTATGAATACTAGTCATCTTCTTAATTTATTTGATCTAATTCATTATAAACATAAAGTGATGGACGCAAATATGCAATGTCATAGAGAATTGAGACAATAATACAAATTTTTATCTTATTACAAGCCGATGCAAACAGACCAAAAAAGAAAAATTTTAAATTTATGAATTTTTACAATAAATTTATTGCCGTTTTTTTTTTTTTACTTCATGTCAAATACAACTCTAACTAAGTTGATTTGGCATGAGAATTTC
>NC_061120.1:213418824-213423083 GCF_002878395.1 Capsicum annuum | reverse complement strand
AAAACAAACAGACACATATCTGTTTCAACAGATGACACATCTGCTGAAAATTATCAAACAGATATATACATCTGTTGCAACAGTTGACTAACCTGTTGCACCAGATACTTTATCTGATGCAACATATGTCTCTTCTATTTTAGAAAATCAAATAACTCTTCGTACAACTTTTATTTGTACCAACAGATGACCTATCAGCTGCAACAAATGATTCATATGTTGCAACAGATGGTTCATCCGTTGGAGATTATCACACAGGGTCTTTCTCATGTAGAAATTTATCCCAACAGTTGATTCATTGTTGCAACAGAAATATAATATGTTGGGACAATTTAAAATGGAAGGAAGACCTGTTTGATTTGCTAGAAGAGATGAGTTATCCTTTTCTATTTTGTTGTATCTCCGTGATTAGCATTGACTAATTTTGGCTTTCCAGGTAGATGTACAAGAAGCTACTGCTGAACAACATTGACAATATTCTACTCTTTTTATAAAAATACGGAGAATAGAAAGTGCAAAAACCGTATGCAAGCGATAATGAAGATCCACGACGAGTAAAGCCGAATTCCAAAGCACCGGATGAAGAACAACTTATCCATACTGAGTAGATCTTTATAGCTTGAACCTGTCAAAGCAATCCTTGACAGCATACTTAAATTGTTGTTGATGTATTTGTTGAGATCTGTACCCATAACAATTTTTTACATTTTATTTATTCGTTGACTTATTTAAGCTAATTTATGAAGGCTTCGATTTATTTTATTTTATCTACGAATTTTATTTATTCCTTAGATTTGAACTATTAATTGAAAACGATTACTAGATTCAAATATTGCAACATATAATGTATCTGTTGCAACAGATGATACATCTATTAAAAAATTCAAACAGATTTAGACATATGTTGCAACAAGTAGGTGATCTGTTGGAATTTATCAAACAGGTCTTCCCACTGTTGCAACAGATGGACTTTAGAGAAAAACATCAAGATAATGCAACAGATGACATATCTATTGAGAAAAAAAGAACAAATTTAGACATATGTTACAACAGATGGACTTTATCTGTTGCAACAGACGACACATCTATTGAAATAATCGAACAAATTTATACATATATTGCAATAGGTAGGTTATCTGTTAGAATTTATCAAACATGTCTTCCCACTGTTGCAACAGATGGACTTTAGATAAAAACATCGAGATAATGCAACAAATGGCTAACCTATTCCAACAGATAAACTATATGTCAGAACAGGTAGGATAACTGTTACAACGGATGGAGAATCTGTTGCATTATAAAAATTCAACTTTTGTTGGACGTAAAAATTACCACTACGTTTAAAAAGGTTAAAGTGAATTGAAATAAAAAAGGTCCAATCTATCGACGGTGTTCAGTTCAAACACCTAAAATAAAATAGGCATCAAGTAGACATGTTCATTTTAAAGACGTAAAATAAAATAGGCATCAAATATGTTAGTGTCAGTCCTGGCACATTTCGCTGACTTGCCGTCACTTGGCCCCTAACGGTCATTTTTTCTCTCCATTGTCTTATATATTCATCTTTCTCCTAAAATTTAACCCTAAATTCCTAAATCTTCTTCTTCATTGTCATCTTCTTTTATCTATCCAAATTCTTTAAATTATTACTTTCATTTTTTCCAACTGACCTTGACAATGTCAAGCGCATCTTCCACTATTTTTTGTGATAAAGATTTTTGATATTTTAAGTGTGGTAATGAAGCTCTGTCAAAGACTTCTTAGACTCAACAAAAACTGGGTCGTAGGTTTTTTATTTGTAAGATTTCAAAGGTAATATTTTTTTATTTAATTAATTGATTAATTATTTACTTGTAATTATTTTGTAATTGTGTTTTTTTTTTTATAAAAATTGGGTGGATGCAATTACTTTGATTGGTATGAAGAACGATACCCTTCACAAGCAAATCATGTAATCTGGGGTTTATTGAACAATGTCAAGGCTTCTGAAGAGAAACAAAATAGAGCAAGAAGATACTACATTATTTCTGTTATTGCTACTGATTTGGTGTTGTTGGGCACATGGATATTGAAGCCTAATTGCTGAAATTTTCATGGTGGTGTGTCTATTTGCTACTGGTTTGTTGTTGACGAGCACATGGATATTCAAGTGTAACTATTGGAAAATATCAAAAAGATTTAGGCATATGTTGTAAAATTTAGGTCATCTGTGGAAATTATCAAACAGGTCTTCGCACTATTATAATAGATTAGACTTAGATTATTAGATTATTCATAAAAATTATCAAACAGGTCTTCCCACTATTGCAACAGATTAGACTTAGATTATTAGATTATTAGATTATTCAAACAGGTCTTTCCACTGCTGCAACAGATTGACAATCTAATCTATTGCATTATAAAAAACTCAACTTTCATCAGAAAAAATTTTACCACTACATGTACACGTAATAAAGTAAAGGGTAACTTGAAATTAAAAATTTCCATTTCACAGGCTCTTCTGTATACACAGGCTTCAAGCGTTCAGTTAGTACCCCATAAGCTCAGACCTCTTGCAGGTTTGCCATAGCATTGTTGCATAGAAAAGTCGTTGGCTCGGTCATTTCTATGCCGGTCAGCAAACATTTGATGTGTGCAAGAGCGCACGAGCCGCTCGCTTTAGCGGTATCATCTTTTGGAAGGATCATTCCCCTGTTTCGACCTTTAAAATCCCATGATTTCTTTATCAACACTTTCTTTGAAAAATGATTCATCAGTTTACTCTCCCTCAACAAGATGGGCAACAACACCATCAGTGGCTCCACAAGGAGAAAAAGATCTAAATCATCAATGAGAGGTACGTTGGAGTCATAAACATTGATCTTTCCTTCCTCGAGTAGTATCTCAATAGCCCGATAATGCATGTCGTTCACGCTAATGACTGCAAGAATCCTTTTTGCCTTGGTCCAGCTTTTTTCGTATGGATTTGACCTATCCCATCTAACATATCTTAACGTTTCTTCTTCATCTAAGACCAACGTAGGAACTAGGAAATCAAGTCCCACGCCAAGGGCTGATGCCTCTCCATTGAGTTGATCGTACCTATCCTTGAGATTCTTGTAGAAGCCGAGGTCTATTATCCTATCGGCAGTGTCATAAGCTTCCCGATACGTTAATTGCCTTTTCCTCATGAGGTAGAGAATTATGTCAACATGCTTTGAGATAAGAAGTCAATTTTTAAAGAAGTTAATTTTTAAATAGGTTAGTAATTATAAAGATGCAGCGGATGGTCCATCTGTTGCATAGGGTTCTCTGAATCAATAATCCAGCGCAACTTATGCAATAAATGGGTAATAAGTTGCAACAGAACCACAATCAGTTGCACCAGTATACCCAGCTGTTGCAACAGATGTGAAATTTGTTGTGTAGCTTCTTCTTCATGGGGTAGATTAGAAGGACTAGGTTAGGAAAAGTAAACTTGTCTTGTCCTCGTACGGCATACACATATTAGTCATAGTCTGGAAGTCTTGGGGGGGGAAAAGGAGGCCTGGGGTAATTTGGTGCGCCTGGCTTGGCATTCTTGGCATTTCGCAGATTTCTCTTCTCTTCGGCACCAAGTTCCGCATTTATGTCTACCTTCTTGACTGGCCTCTAAACTTCAACAGCTTTTGGTGATAGAGGAATTGCAATTTCTTTTGATTTTTGAGTGGAGAGTACATCTCTAATTGCTCTTTGTTTTCTCCTAACCAACGTTGTAGGAGTGTGTGGCTCCCTCACCTTCTTGGATAGTATGACACACCTCTTGGATTTGAATTCCTCGATAGCTTTAGAGATAGCCTCTACTTTTTCAAAGAGTTTATCCTATCTGTCCTTGCACTCATGCGTATTCGCAATGAGAACACGAGGGTGAAGAGGGGTGAGAGGGACCTGTGTAAGGACAAAAAGGAGTGTTTTCAAATATATTTATTCTTTGGTAGCAGCATCAGCATGCCTGCCACCAATACCAACAACTCCATCAGAAGAAGCACCCGGATCTGCCTTAGTAAAAGGTTGGTCATGTAGAGCCTCAACATTAGGCTGACCTTGCCTAACTGCTCTTCTTATGGCTGTTGCTCCAGCCAATTCCTTATTTATTAACTCCATTATTGGGTCTGCAATAGTATCAATATGACCAGGAGTAATATAAGAAGTTATCACCGACTCCTCCTCAGTAGGCACGATCCATGGATGCATAACCTATATAAAAAAAAAAGACAGATGCATTTAAATCATATAATATA